>NW_028327175.1:114432769-114735799 GCF_987537825.1 Furipterus horrens | reverse complement strand
ATGCCGTTATAAAAAGATACCTCAGAGAGCTCCCTGGTCCCTACTATCATGTGAGGACTCTGAGAACACCAGCTATAAACCAGGAAGCAGGTCCTAACCAGGCACTGAATCTATCAGCACCTTAATCTGGATTTCCCAGCCTCCAGAATGGTGAAGAATGAATTTCTATTATTTACAAGCCACATAGTCTATGATATTTTGTTACAGTAGCCTAAATGAACTAATGTTACCAAATAGCAACTGGGGGCCTGCTGCCTGCCACCGGCCTCTAGGCAAAATTACAGAGGCAGAGGTTTGGTGATAAAGGAAAGGAATCTTTATTCAAAAGCTTTACAGTTTTGGAATAACAGCTTTCCACAAGAATTAGTCACTTAGGCCTATCAATTAAGCCTAAACACTAACTCTTTAGTTACAGCTTTAATCATTAAGCCTATCAATTAAGGCTAAACTCTAACACCTGGGTTCTCTTAGCATTTTCCCCTGTTAGTTTTTAGTTATCTTATTTCTATAGGGTTAGTTTACAAACTAAAACAACATAAGATACAAAAGTTTCACAGTTTTGGAAGAATGGCAGGCTTCTACCTCAGAGCTCGTCCCCTCTAGAACACCCAAAGAATAAGCCTGCCACCCTTTGCCAGGCCAGCCCGATGCTAGGCTGCATAGATACTATTCCATTTTTTGGGTGTGCCGTAATTTACTTAGCCAATCCCCTCCTGATGAACACTTAGCTTGTTTCTAGACTCTTGCTCTTATCACCAGTGCTATAAGGAGTAACACTATTTAGCACCTTTGCTAGCAATCTGATGAATTTCAAGAGATGGAATTGCTGAATCAAAGGGTGTATATGTCTGTAATTTTATTAGATGTTGTCAAATTGCTCTAAGGGTGCTTGAAATTTATTATAGAAAATTTCAAATATGTAAAAAATAGGATAGTTTCATGCACACTATGTACACATCACACAATTGAAAAATAACAATTACCAACTGGTGGCCAATCTTGTTTTGTCTACACCCCACTCATGTACTCCCTCCCCCACCAAGCACCTCGGTTATTTAGAAGCAAAACCAGACTCATATATTCCAAAGGAGAGAGTTAACAGTTTTAAATATGGTCACATCTGTTAATGAGGTTCTTGTGGCAGGACTGAACTTCGAGGGGAATCCTTCATAGATGTAACACTTGGAGAACACCTGTGTCCCTCGGAAAGTGACCCTTTATCTGGGAGAGTCTTGGTGTCTGCCGTCTACCATCTGCCTACCCCACCCTACCTGCTGGAGACCGTTCCTTTTCACCCAGAAGATGATCTCAGAAATCAGCATTGCACTGCAGATTTTTGGAGATGATGTTCTGGAAGGTTGAATGGTTGGGAATGAGCTGACTCAGCCAGCTGCTTTGGAACGCTGATACAGAGCGGGAGCCCAAAGCAATAAAAAAGTACCTTTGACCTGTCGTATCTGAACATTATCAGCAAGTGAGAGCCTTCTTTGTAGCAACAGCAGAACTTTGATATTGTGTCTTATCTAATTTTCACACCATTTTTCCTGTGAGTAATAGAAAGGGATCCAAGCAAGGACGGGCTTTGAAGGGAGACTGGCTCTGTGGAGAGGAGGTTTTATCCACCACTCATATCCCAACAGAGTATGGACTTTCTCTTAGAGAATTGGAGGGCATAGCATTTATGACAGTGTAAATGGGATGGTAAGTCATTCTCCCAACAAAGCCACACGTGTTAGCTCCCTTGAGTCTTGGGGGTTTTTTGATCACCAAATCTAAAAAAAACACCCCGGGAAGCAGGCCAGGTGATGTTGTGCCCAATTTCAGGACAGGGAAAAAGAGGGCACAGAAATGTGAAAGGACATAGAAAAAAATCACTCCGGAGATCCACTCCCCTGCTCCCATCCTAGCCGTGATTTTTACGAGCGATTCCCGAGGGCTTCTCCTTACCTTCACCTCCACAGCCACCACCCTGCTGCAGGCCCTCCTCATCTCTCCTCTGAGTTAGTATAGAACCTTCTGGCTGGTCCTTCTGCTTCGTTAGCAACCCCACTCCCCACTCCCCTGCAGCTGTCAGAATACGTCAGCCCTGTGCTCATAGCCTCCCAGTGGCTCCATCTCACTGGGGCAAAACAGTTTCCCACCATTCGCTGCTCTGCCCTCCCTCACCTGCTCCTGGTGATCCTGCAACAAACCAAGCCTTAGGGCACTCCCTCTTGCTCTTCACTCCACCTGGAGTGCTCTTCCCCTAAGAATGCTGCAGGGCTTGACCCTGGCTTTTGGGGAATATTTTAACGAAGCCTCCCTTGGCCACCCATCTAAGACTGCACCCCTCCCCTGGCACTCCTTATTCACTTCCTTTTTTTACTCCTCCCTTAGCACTTAACTCAACTATCACACCTTGGCAGCATGGGGAGGTCTTCACCAGCTACTGCCATGCCAGATCCTGAACCAGACACCACCATTGTAAAGAAACTCCATCAGAAATTCAACTGCTTCCTAAAAGACAAATATATGTATATAAAAATAAAAGTATGAGCGGAATCACTGTCTAAAATTCCCTTTCTGCACACGATTTCCTGAGCGCACCCTTGCCACACAGCACTAATCTGCATGGCAGCTCTTAGAAAGGGCCTTGTATTTTTGGGCACTACCCCAGGACAGGTTTGTACTTTTTTCCTTGGTATACAATAAGATAAATGGCCTGAATAGCTAATTTGCATGTAAGGTATACACATGTACAAGTGTGAACATTACCTTACATTCTTATCACTTTATTTTCTCTTTCTCAATGTCAACCTGCTGCCAAAAGTTAAAATAAAACGAAAGTATTGAGATGGTTTAGTGATTAATTTTTAGTTTCTGTCTGGATGCTCAGCGTAAGAGCTGCTCAAGTGATTGTTTGTCTTTGGACTAGTTTGCAAGTGTGTGCACACTCACCATTCCCCCACCCCCACCCCAGTAACACATAGTTGCATCTTCCGTGGTTGTGCTGTTGAGTAATTCAGCTGTGTTTAGCTCTCCAGAAGAAAGAGGCATGTTTTTATCAATTACAGGTTGCAATAAAAGTAGGGATGGAGTAAGCAACTGTTGCCTCCAAGAATAACATGAAGAAAGCAAAAGCCAAGTAGCTGAAGAATCCATACAAAAAAAGGCATAATACAGAGCTTTGTTGTTAATCAGTTATAAATATTTAGTAATTCCTTTTATGATTTCCCCTTTAACTAATGAATTACTCAGCAGTATATTTAAAAATTTCCACATGTATGTTGTGTTTATCTTTTTTTACTGTTGATTTCTAATTTTGCTGCATTATGGTCAGACAATGCCAGTTATGTAATGGACTATATTGTGCTTTCCCTTATGGACTAACATGAGCTCATTGTTGTTAACAAACATGCCACATATGCTTAAAAGAATTCTGGATGATCTGTTTTTAAAGATAGAGTTTTCATTTTAAAATATCATTGACCTTAAAAATAAAACAGCCGGTTATTTTCACTAGCAAAAAATGGGTTTATTCAGAAATAGCAGAGAATTGCAAATCAGGCTGAGCATGGTATTGCAAAAGCTATAGGCAAATATAGCAAACAAAGGAAAGAACAGTTACTTTATAGAAAAAAAGGAGGAGGTTGGGTGGAGGTGTTTTGAACGGAAAGTGCATTGGAGGAAAGTGAGAGTTCAGACTGGTGATGGTTTCTCATTGGCCGAGTTGCAATGGTTCCCATTGGCTGGGTTTATTGCTGGGCAAGGAGAAAATCTTCCTTCCTCCTGTGGGTAGTAAAGTAGAGACATTTCTTATTGGGAAAGCAAGGTATGTCTCTTCCTGTTGGGTCTGTAATTGATGTTTCTTCCCTTTGGCGTATGCAATTCAGATGGAGTGGTAGTGCCTGAGAACTCCCCCTTTAGCCTCCCAACTCCATTTTAAATGAGGTTTCTTTTATTAATTTTCACAGTAAATAATCAAGGTTAGCAGTGTAATTGATGTCTAACTTCTTTTCCTGTCTACTAGATCTCTCTGAACCTTATATATGACTGAGTAACATGAGACGATGCTGCTGTGACTAATAAACCCTGAAAATGCCAAGATTTCACAAACCATCCATTTATTTGTCACCTATGATACAGGTCAGTGCAAGTCAGGGGCTCCTTGGTGGCCCTCTCCCAAGTGTTTCAGAGATCTGGGAGGTTTCCATCTTGTAATTTTGTCAACTCAGGGTTTTTAAATTGTAGCCACATGGGTGGGAAAAAGAGGTAGTACAGAGAACCCATAATTAATTATCTTAGACTAGAAGTCACATGTGATGTGTTACATTTCTATTGGTGGGAATGCACTCACATGCTCCCAATGTAACCCCAAGGAATGCTGGGAAATGTTGTTTTCCTGCATGTCCAGGAAGAGAAATGGTGTGATGAATATGTTATTGCGCCTGACACACTGAGAAAGTGCTTAACATTTCTTACTTTTATTGGGGATTTGTCTGTCTTTCCATGTAACCTTCTTAGTTTTTGCTTACATAGTTCCAGGCTATGTTGTTTGGTGTATTCAGCTTGACGACTATTGTATCTTCTTTGCAAAGTAGTCATCGCTTATTAGTATGAATGAAAAGTATTTTATAGATAGATGGGGTCATGGAATGGTAGTACTTTCAGGGCCTTGAAGACCCTCCAACTCCTCCACTGTCAGGCAAGAACAACTGAATCCTAGAAAGGGGAAGTCATTGGTCCCATTAATTGGTGGCAGAATTGAGACCAACATTGCAATAGCTTTGCCTTTCTGCTATCATGTTCTTCCTCTGTCTTCACTATAATTGTTGTTTCTACTCACAATCTCTTAGTGCTAAGTATGTAAAGATAATGATTAATCTGAGTCTCTCAAGAAAGTCCTTTCCAGGTTGGCACTGGGAACAAGAAATCTCTGGATAAAAAACATTAAGTAGTAGCACTTCTGTGAACAGCTTCCAGATTAGTCCCTTATCCCCCACCCCATTTCTTTTCCTGAAGCACAGTTGCAGAAAACACATTAACCTGAGATGAAACACATATTAGGAAAAGGCTCTCTCCATAGCATTATCTATTACTCTAATGAGCATGAAAAAGGGGAGAGGGGATGCTCTCTCTCTACCTATTGTAACCTCCACTACAGAGTTGACATACACAAGCTCATTATTGCATTATGTTTTATTCAACAAAATAACTTTAATGTTGTAGTTTAAATTGAATTTGGTAAAACATCTTCATCTCCGACATAATGTGCCTCAAGTGTCTTCTTGGTGCTGTGTTTTCTCCAGAATTATAGTGCTGAAGCTATGGAAATGGCGAAATTATATGCAATCTGCAAAACAATGTGGCTGTAACATGGTAATTGGCCTTGCACATAATTAAAGGAACATTTTCTCATCAGAGCTGTTCCATCGAAGACCCAAAGGCTATCACTGTACAAATCATCCACTTAGGAAAACCTTTATTCCAGTAGACCATAAAAATCTGGTTATGCAAACAGATTTGCTTATTCGGTAGCATTAATGGCTCCTCACAGTTAAAAAATAATCAAGGTGATTGACCTATAATCTGCCTCCTCTGTGACTGAGTGTCATTTTTATTTTGACAGTTAGGAGCTTTTTGACTCTGTGAAAATTATTCACAGCTGGCATCAGGACCCAGGGAAGGGACTCTCAAAAACCAACAACCTGGGTGTTCTAAGACTGTTAATCAAAAGAATATCACTTCAGCTGGATTAAGGTCTTGTACCTGGTACAAAGGCTCTTACAATGGAATTGGATTCTAAGATGTGACACCTTCTTGAGTCAGTTCAGATTCTTGATTGATAGATGCTTGCTGGAAAATTGTTTCAGTGTCTGTGCAATAGCTGACCTTATGTTTTTTTATTTTTATTTTTTTAAAGTAGCATTATATGTTTTGAGACCTTCCAGCAGTTATTTTTATACATGATCTTTAGAAATGGTCTTGAATAACTCTTACTAAGAAAACACCAATCAGTGTTTTCTGGGGAGATGTCTGATGGTTGGTTGTTTTAATTATGAATCTCTCCCCTATCTTTGTCTCCTAGGACCTATTCTTATTTCTCCACACAATATTTTTTGGGGGGCGGGCAGGATCACCTACTGCCAAGGTCCTTCCATCTTCTTGTTTACATACCAGAACTCTCTGTATGACTCTGTTCTGGCATATCCAACTTCCCACTGGTCATATCCACTTGGGTGCCCCTCTTGAACTTGATCTCAGCTTACCCTTCCTTTCCTGAATTCCTCTTCCGCCTGGGTTCATGAGGTCCGACTCATCTCATGATCCACTCAACTTCCCAAAACCTTAGATGACATCCTGTATTCCTCCTCTTTCCTCAGTCAAGTTGGTCCACCTCTCCTCTCCATCCACTGCACCTCAGCCTCAGTCCAGCTGACCATCTCATGTCACTTGGGTTACTCCAGCCTCCCACCTGGTTTCCTTGCTACTTATCCACCCTCTGAACTCACATTTTTCTTTTTATAGCACCAAGATTATCATTAGGAGTAGAGGAGCTACTTAACGACACCTCCTGGCTCCCTTTGTCTACAGGGTAAACATGGCTGTCAAGAACCATTATGATCTGGCTCCAGCTTATTTCTACATTTCTCGGCTCTTACTCTTACAGTTATATAAATTTCTTTCATCCCCTCAAATGCTCTTTCAGCTCTCAATCTTTGCATATGCTCTTTCCTCTGCTTGGAGCAATCTTCCACCCTCTTCCTCATTCACCTGGATAATTTGTATCATCTTCTAGTCTTCAGCTTAAAGGTTTTTGATGGGGGAAGTCTTTCTGACTACCTAATATTAGACTAGGTGCCCCTTTCATGTGCTTCTGCCTTATTCAAACCCATGTCCTAGCACTCTGAGGTCATAAATGATTTTTTAAATGGTTTATTTCCCTCATGAAATGCAAGGCTCATTGAGGAAAGGGCCCATGGGGGTTCAGCATTTTACTTCCAGTACCTGACATTTGACAAAGCTTATTTTTTTCCCTACATACCATGTGGTCTGCTTTAGGGCTGTGCACACAAGTTCTGACATTGGAGAATGACCTTCCTAACATTCATTCTGAGTTGGCTTGGAGAAAAATCCAGTAGGCACTTCCCAAAATATGAAACAAAAGGTTAAGGTAAACCTGAAGTTCTTCAAACTCAGGATGAATTAGAATCCCCTGGGAAGCTTCTTACCGATGCTGACTCCTGTGGCCCATTTTTAAAGTCAATGAGTTAGTTGCTCCCTCCTCAAAATATATCCAGAATGCAGCCCCTCTTTAGCAACCATCTGGACCGAACCTCTCTCGGCTCCCACCTGTCACTGCAATATCTCCTTGCTGGTCTCCTCCTGCTTCTGCCCTTGTCCTCCCAGAGTCTATTCTCCCAGAGCAGCTGGAGTGATCCCTTTAAACAGAACTCAGGTCAGATCGGTTCTCTGTTCAGGACCCTCCAGTGTCTACTGTCTCACTTAGAGTTGAAGCTGGAGCTTCAGCCATAACCCGCAAGGCCCCCTATGACCAGACCCCTAACTGCCTCCTCTCTGCTCTAATCTGCTCCCAGTCTTCTCATCACTTTCTCTGCTCCAGCCACAATGGCCTCTTCTCTGATTCATGATCATACAAAGTGCCCCTGCCTCGTGGCCTTTGTACTTGCTATTCTCTCCTGCCTGGAACACTCTTCCCCGAGACATCTACATCGCTTGCTTTGTCTCTCCCTTCAGCTCTCTCACCTCTCAGTGAGCCTTTCCAGACCTCCCTGTCTAAAATGGCAATACCCACCCTTCTTCCAATACTTCCTGTCCCCTTCCTGCTTTGTTTTGTCCTTCCTTTTCATTTCTAAGGCAGACACATTTAAAGTATTTTATCTTATTTATTTTCAGTTCCTCCCACTAGAATGCCAGTTCCGTGAGAGCAGAATTTTTGTCTGTTCTGTTCACTATTGTATCTCCAGTACCCAGGACAGTGCTTGGCACATAGGGAGCATCCAGTAAGTATCTGTTAAATGAATGGTTAAACTGGAATCTGCATTTTTTATTGTGGTAAATACATATAACGCAAAATTTATCATTTTAAGCATTTGAAAGTGTACAATTTCATACATTCACTATGTTGGCAACCAGCTTTTATTTTTTTCCAGAGCTTTTCCATCACTCCAAAAAGAAACCCCACACCCATTCAGTCATGATCCACTCTCCTCCCCAGTCCCTGGCAACACTAATCTGCTTTCTGTCCTATGGATTTGCCTTTTTGGATATTTTGCATAAATAGAATCACATAATATGTGGCCTTTTGGGTTTGGTTTCTTTCACTTAGCGAAATGTTTTTGAGGTTCACCTATTTACAGGAACCTGCATTTTTTAGGTATATTTTATTGATTATGCTATTACGGTTGTCCCCATTTTTCCTCTTTGCCCCAACCACTCAGTGCCCCCCTTTCCTCAGTAATCCCCTCCTTAGTTTATGTATATGGGTCATGCATATAACCATTGGCTTCTCCATTTCCTATACAATTCTTAACATCACCGTGTTATTTTGTACCTACCAATTATGCTTCTTAATCCCTACACCTCTTCCCCCATTCTCCCCTTCCCTGCTGATAACCCTCCATATGATCTCCATATCTATGATACTGATTCTGGATATACATATATATATATATATGATACTGATTCTGGATATATATATCTATATATATATTTTTTAGTATATTTTATTGATTATGTTGTTACAATAGTCCCAAGTTTTTCCCTTTGCTCTCCTCTGCCCAGTACCCCACTTCCCTCCAGCAATCCAACCCCCACTTGTTCATGTCCATGGGTCGTGCATATAAGTTCTTTGGCTTCACCATTTCCTATATTATTCTTAACTTCCCCCTGTCTATTATGTACCAACCAGTTATGCTTCTTAATCCCTGCACCATTTTCCCATTTCCCCCCCTTCCCTCTCCCAGCTGGTAACTCTCCAAATGATCCCCATACCTATGATTCTGTTCCTATTCTGGTTTGCTTAGTTGGATTTTGTTTGTATTTTTTAGATTCAGTTGTTGATAGTTGTGAGTTTGTTGTCATTTTAATGTTCATAATTTTGATCTTCTTTTTCTTAAGTAAGTCCCTTTGACATTTCATATAATAATGACTTGGTGATGATGAACTCCTTTAGCTTTATCTTGTCTGTGAAGCACTTCATCTACTCTTCCATTCTAAATGATAGCTTTGCTGGAGAGAGTAATCTTGGTTGTAGGTCCTTGCTTTTCATCACATTGAATACTTATTGCCAGTCCTTTCTTGCCTGCAAAGTTTCTTTTGAGAAATCAGCTGATAGTCTTATAGGCACCCCTTTGTAGGTAACTCTTTGCTTTTGTCTTGCTGCTTTTAAGATTCTCTCTTTATCTTGAACCTTTGGCATTTTAATCATGATGTGTCTTGGTGTAGTCCTCCTTGGGTCTAGCTTGTTTGGGACTCTATGTTTCCTGGACTTGTATGTCTATTTCCTTCACCAAATTTGGGAAATTTTCATTCATTATTTTTCACATAAGCTTCCAATTTCTTGCTCTTCCTCTTCTCCTTCTGGCACCCCTATGATTCGGATGTTGGTATGTTTAAAGTTGTCCCAGAGGTTCCTAAGCTGCTCCTCATTTTTTTCAATTCTTGTTTCCTCATTCTGTACTGGCTGATCGTTTTTTTCTTCCTTATGTTCCAAATCATTGACTTGAACCCCGGTTTCCTTCCATTCAGCATTGGTTTTGTGTGGATTTTCCTTAATTTCATTTAGCATAGCCTTCCCTTCTTCCTTTCTGTGCTTACCATACTCAAGCATATCTGTCAAGCCTGTGAGCATCTTTATCACCAGTGCTTTGAACTCTACATCTATTAGGTTGGCTATCTCCTTGTCACTTAGTTCTCCCACTGGACACTTAATCCCTTCCCTCTTTTGGGTCATAGATCTCTTTCTCCTCATCTTGACAGGCTCCTGTGTTTGTTTGCCTCTGTGTCTTAGGTAGAGCTGTCACACTTCTTACATCGTAAGGGTGGAACCTTATGTATTCGTCAGTACCAGTGACCTATTTCACCATGTTGTGATGCTCTATGTGGGGGAGGGGTCTTAGAGGAAACAATGCCACTTGCCCCCTTTCCAGGCACTTCTCCCATTTCCGTATGGGACTGGCACCCCTCTAGCTGTTGCCCTGGCTGTCGTTCCCAGAGTGGGTGGGTCTGAAGATGTTCTAGGACCATGGGGATTGTTTAAACAAGTGGACTCTGCTGAGAGACTGGCAGTTTCTTCCTCTGCTCCAACCCCCACTGGTTTGCACAGTCAGAAGCAATGAGGCTTTATTTTCCCCAGTGCTGGGACCGTGAGCTGTGCGGTCTGGTCTGGTGCTGGGAGCGCTCCCCAAGTGTCCCTCCTGACTTTTTAAAATGTGTGACTGCATTTTCTGCTAGCCTGCTACACCACTGCTGATGCCACACCATGTCCTTTCTGCCCCAGCTCTGTCCCTCCTACCTGTTTGGATGCTATTTCTTCTTTATATTTTTGTTTGTTGGACTTCCATGCAGCTCAGTTTTTCTGGAACTTCTGCTTGTCTCTAGTTTTGAGGTAGATGTATTCCTTCTTAGAGATGCAGTGTGTCTGTCTAGGCCTCAATCTTGGCCAGAAGTCCCTGATTCTGGATATATTTTGAGGAGGGAGCAACAAATTCATCCTGTTTGCTTAGTTTGTTTTTGTTTTTGTTTTCTGTTTTCTTAGATTCAGTTGTTGATAGTTGTGAGTTTGCTGTCATTTTACTGTTCATAGTTTTGATCTTTTATTTCTTAAATAAGTCCCTTTAGCATTTCATGTAATAGTGGTTTGGTGATGATGAACTCCTTTAGCTTTACCTTTTCTGGGAAGCACTTTATCTGCCCTTCCATTCTAAATAATAGAATGGATAGAGTAATCTTGTTGGATAGAGTAATCTTGGTTGTAGGTCCTTGCTTTTCATCACTTTGAATACTTCTTGCATCCTATTAGCAGAATGATTTCAAGCATCAGCTTCAGGGGAGAAATAATGATTTTGAGTTCCAGCTCTACTACTCACTAACTATGTGACCTTAGATTAGTTACTTAACCTCTGAGATCTGTTTTGCTTCTGTAAAGTGGTAATTGCAATGGTGCCCAACTCATAGGGCTCCCTGGAGGATGAAATGAGCTAATTCTCAACACGGCTTTCAACCCTTGTTAGTGTTAAAATTAACCAATTGCCAGACCCACATCTACTGCAGTGCATTTGCTGATTCCACTGGAAATCGGTTTCTAAGTTCCCAACGACCAAACCAGATTACAAACAAGGTGTTAGTTAGCCCAGAGCTTTGGAAAAGAGATTTTATCCCTACACAGTGACTAAGATGCTGAACTGAAACCTCCTGCTTTCTCATCTAAGTTCAAAGTCACCTGGGGGCTTGCAGGGCAGTACTAGTGACCACTTAGGGAGCAGTGATGCTTTGAAAAGTCAGCTGAGAATTGTGTTGTTGATGGGTGGCAACTCAGAGTGCAAATTAACTCCCAGAGAGAAACCCACGCCGCTGGGGAAAATGTGCCCAGGCTGGCAGCCACACCAGGATGGAGGGCTTTTCCTGCGGGCTCTCATAAGTGCAAACAGCCGGAAGGTTTTGCTTTCTGAGCTAAGCGGAACAGTGTTCCTCACTGCACATTGCCATTCTGCAGCAAATGTTTATTCCTGTTGCATTGATTAAAAGTGCTTACAGAAGAGGTTTGAAGGGAGTGGTGACAGTGTGAGTTATGGCCCTGCTGGCTGCCAGTGGAGCCGGCTGCTCTGCACCGCTCTGCAAGGGTGTTATGAAAAGTGGCTGGGCCCCTCAGGAGTGACTGAGTGTAATGTTGCTGCCACAACATCTTGTAGCCTGATTGGGGCTGTATTTGCAGAGCCCAAACCAGGAATCTTGTTCAGATGCATAAATAAGCTTTCTTCCCTCCCTCTCTGCAGAACTCCATTTGCTCTTTACCCAGGTCTTTATCCAGAAGTGCTTTTAGCAACAGAGTGACCCAATGCGCTTTTCTAGTCTCTCCTTGCCAATGCCTGTCAGAGTGGCTAGGAAGAAGTCCTTGATGAAATCAATTATAGAACTGTTTGGAGGACTTTGGCTAGCCGTCAAGGTGTTTGCATTTTTTAATTGGTTTCTAGTTACCTCAAATGTGTTTCTAATTAGTAGAGCTTCAGGCATTGTAGGGAAATGAAGTGCAAATATGTAAATATTGTGAGGGAAGACTCTCCTATGCCTGCCCCATGAGTGGCTTTTACTTATCTTGGTTTCCTTTCTTTGAGTCTAGCCCTTTTTCTAAACTTTCAGTGAGGGTCCCTGGGGGTGAGTTGTTGGAGTCGTTATTTTTAAATCGGGTTGGTAAACTAGGACAGCTTGATGAAGTCACGCAATATATACTTTGCTGTGGCAGACTACATTCTCTGAGAAGATGGCCACAATAATATTTCCCATCCTATGGATTTTTCTAGAAGCTTGTCACACCCCCATGGAGAAGTGGAGTACAGTTCCCCTCCCTTTGAATCTATTTCCACAAATAAAATGTGGTGGCAGTGGCTCTCTGTGACTTGGAGGCTGTTAGGAAAGCTGCGCAGCTTCCTCCTGGTTCTCTTTACAAGCTCCCACTTTGAATTAAGCCACCGTGCTGTGCGGAAGCCCACACAGACCATGGCAAGGGCCACGTGGAAAGGACCCTCCAGCCCACAGCCCTGGCAGCTGACACTGGCACCAACTATTCAGCTGTGGAATGAGCCCTCTGGAGAGTGGTCCTTTCAGTCCCCACTCAGGATGTAAGAAACTAGGGGAATTTCTGGTCAAGTGGAATGGGAAAACTAAGACAAGAAAATTACACAAGGCCTAAGCGTTTGAGCAACTTACAGCCTGCTGGTGAATCATAAGACCTTACCTCTCCTCACCAAGGACACTTGAGAGTGAATGGTTCATACCTCTCCTCCCTAACCAGAGAATACAGAGCTTAAACCTCCCTGGTCTGGAAAATAGAGAACAGAGGCCCGATTAATGCCATTTCCGACAGCTAACCCAAGGACAGATGAAGTCAGGGGAACAAATAACCAAAAAAAAAAAAAAAAAAAAAAAAAAAAAAAGCCATTAAAAGGCAGGTAGACTCAAGATAAAACAGTATAGCAGACCAAAGAATATCCCCAAACCCCCCTATACTCTTGTTTTGATGCATCAGCATATTAAAAATGCACCTGGAAAGCTAGTGAATATTTTGCTAAACCCCACTCCCCACCCCTCCCAAGGTTCTCACCCTCAGAAGAAAGATAAAAAACCCTCAGGACAAAGACTCAGTGCAGGTTTGCTCTAGAGCATGCCCATGCCGCTTCCTTGGCATGAACCTTTTATTTCCTCTGAAACTGAGGGCTCCAAGGAGACTTGCAGCCAGGGAAGCAGTGGGCAGCTCGTCCTGGGCTTATCCCCTGATCCTGTCTCCAGGGTCCCCTTTTCTCTGACTTCTCAGTGAGCTAAAAGCAGCTCTGCCTTAGCTCACTTCTGTCTCTGTGACCTTCATTTCTTTTCTATAACTTTTAAAAAAAATAATTAATTAATTTATTTGTTTAATTAATGAATTTATTTTTTTAGAGAGAGGGGAAAGGAGAAAGAGAGGGAGAGAAAGATCACTGTGTGGTTGCCTCTCACTCGCACCCCTAACTGGGGACCTGATGTGCAACCTAGTCATGTGCCCTGACAGGGAATCGAACCAGCGACACTTGGCTGACAGGGAATCGAACCAGCGACACTTGGCTCGCAGGCCGATGCTCAATCCACTGAGCCACAGCAGCCAGGGCTTCTATAACTTTTATAGGGAGCTGAAGCAGAGCACTGCCCACGCTTTCTCCTGTTACTTCTTCTTTTTAAGAATTTTACTTATTTATTTTTAGAGAGAGGTGAAGGGAGGGAGAAAAAGAGGGAGAGAAACACTGATGTGCAAGAGAAACATCCATTGCCTGCTCCTCATACTTGCCCCACTGGGGACCTGCCCTGAAACCCAGGCCAGTGCCCTGACTGGGAACCTTTTGGTTTATGGGCTGACACCCAACCCACAGAGCCACACCAGTCAGGGCTCCTGTTACTTCTTTTACCCTAAGTCATTCCTTTGTTTTGCTGTCCCTAGCCTTAATAAATGGACTCTCAAAATCACCTGGATTTGTGGAATCTCACCTACATGAGGTCAAGAACCCACACACTACAGGCCAGCCTGTTGCAGACTGGCTCTGGGCTGGTTCCTGTCTGGTAACAAAGACGCCATGGCTGATACTGTGAAGAGCAAAAATGGGCCTTTACTCTGGAGTCTTGTCCAAATCACAGATTTCTTAGTGGAACAAATGATGTATTTGTTAAGCCACTCAATTTTGAGGTAGTTTGCTGTACAGAAGTAATCAGAACATCTCCTTTGTATAAAGCTCCTGCAATTAAGAGGCATCTGGAGTCAGAATGCCTGGATTCAAATCCCCTTTCCACCCCGTATCATCTAGGTGACTTATGGTAAATTCATTAACCTCTTTGTTTCTCAGATTCTTCATATGTAAAATAGGGATGATAATAATATCTACCTCATGCGTGTTGTGAGGGTTTAAAATAGTAGTAGTAGTAGTAGTAGTAGTAGTAGTAGTAGTAGTAGTAGTAGTAATAGTAATAATAATTTGGATGGGTGATTTTATACCATAAATGTGAATTCATTCACAAATGTTTTTCTTGGAATGCCCATTATATGCCAGGCTATGACAGGCATTGGGGAGAGCAGGGTGAGAAAAATACCTCTTGTCCCTGCATCCTAAAACTTAAGTCTAGCAGGGTACATGAGCCTTAAACAAATAAACAATAAGTCGATGTATGATGACCAGTTCTAAGTGACACTTAGGCTGCGACTGGGGTGAGGGGTAGATGTTAGACAGATGGGAAGCCAAGGGAAAACCATGTGTGGAGGCTCTGAGGTAGGAAAGAGAGCACTAGGACCCCCAGTCTGGGCCTCACTCTATACATTGCTATTGTGCACCTTCCCTCAAGCATCTGTAAGCACTGCTTCCTGGCAAGCATCTCCGTGGTTTCTGCTTCCTTTATATAGAATTGCATCAATGCCCATGGTTTGAAATATCCTTGGGGCTGCTGGCTCTGAAAAAACGACAACACAAAAACACAATGAACACAATAAAGTGTGCATCAGTCAGGATTCTTGGCTGCAAGCAACAGCAACTAACCTCGTTATGAAGCAAGAAGGGAGTTCACTGCAAGTTTTTCAGGGGGCTCTCAGAATATACAGGTAGCTGGGGGACCACACTTGGGGAATTGGCAGGAACGTGTGTGTATGGGTGGGAGGGGGTTTGGAGCCAGCCAGCTTGAGCTATCCATTGGGATAGAACTGACCTCTGTCTTTGCAACTCTTTTTAAGAGTCAGAGTCCTGGTAGCAAGCATAGTGGGTGTTTGGGAAGGGGTTCGGCAGTGGGAAATGGACTTCAGGATTTGTCCCCTGCCAAGGCTATACACAATGAAGACTCCTCTCTGTTGACCTGGAGAAGGAATATACCTACCAAAAAGGACCCCTTGTGGTTAACGGCCCAAATTCATAATCGAAGTCTAGCAGCCATTGTTTGCAGCGGCCTGTCATATACAATACATATCAGGCAAAAGCAGAAGACTAAACTTTCACTTCCTGTGCTGTGTTCCTGCCAGCTTAGCTGAACCTCATAAAGGAGTTCCTGGGATGGTATTTCAACTAATGGGCTGAAACCTGCCCTGTCCAATTGGAGCTGTGCAGTTTTATCCTCATTTGCATCTTTACCGACCAATCAGAGTGGCTCCATAATGACACATCAGGATGCACAACTCTGACCACTTAGGACAGTGCTATTTGGACCATTCAAACTGTGCAAGTATGGGGGTGAGGGGTGGAGGTGGCACTTGCTCTATAAACTGTACCCAAGGGTACATTTCCCTGGTTTTCAAACTGTTTACCTGGATAAAATATCTTCTTCTATGGCAACTCACTTTGGGGATTCCTGTTGGTATTAGATAGGTGACAGCAAACTTTTGTTGATCCCCCAAAACTTTTGTAGATCTGGATGCTAATGGGGGTGTCAGCCACAGACTGACAAATGTCCACTATCCCATCTTTCTTGGAATACTTTTCATGGAGATTGAGAGGGTGGCTGTGTTCCCTGTCCACACTGGCTTCTTTGAGATAAATAGTGACTCCAGAATTCATTCTGCCTTTTCTCCACCTTCTTCTCCTGATGGGAAGCATCACCAGGGTCTAAGAAATTTGTCTGACCAGGAGGTGAGTGCCAGCCTCATTGCAAGGCAGTGGCTCTCCATAAAGATGTTCTCACATGACATCACCACTTTGGACTCATTCCTAATTCACTTGTGGCTTTTATAGCCTTGGCTTTCTGACACAAGTGTACAGCAGTTGTCATTTATGGGACATGGTGAAGCCTCAGGGCTGGTCTTCTTCATTTCTCCTCTGCTCTGTACTTTCATTTTGGAAATAAGCCAATGCATCCTTTCATTTGTGTCCAGTGAAGACCTTGGCTTTGAACTTGAGATGGAAAATTGTGACCCTTTGTCAATATGTGAGTTGATTTGACTATGAGGCATTCTGGGCTTCCCTGGGGTGGGCTGACGGGGAGGGGCAGGGATGCTGAGCAGAGTGAGTTTGAGGGAACCAACTCAGCTTTAATGAGGAGGTGGTGAATCCCAGCATTCTCAATGACCATGTACAGAAGAGAATGGAGAGTAAGGGTAGGCTTTGGGCTGGTGACGCTACCCAAGGTGGTCTAGCCATGGGGGTGGGGTTACCAGTTGCAATTTTGAACCAGTGCTGATCCTTAATCCAATTTAAGAATTGGGAAAATTGTTCTATCCCATGCCTAAAGGTATGGGCAATAGAGTCTATTCTCTTGGAGGGAACTTGGAGGGTCTGGGTATAGTGGCTTCAGGATCAGAAAGAACTCACCTAGAACCCTGGTTGTGACACCGACTTAGTGAAAGTGACTTATTTTCAGTAAATCTTAATCTGTTCATCTGTAATATGGAGATAAAGTGGAATCTGTACTTCAAAGGGTTATTCCAAGAATGAATTGATATGATGCCTGGTAAGCTCTCATCACATTTCCTGGCACCTATAAAGTGCTCAGAACTTGTTAGCTATTGTTAATAAAGACTCGGAGTCTGCAGCTTGTTGGGCATGCTGGTGGATCCCCCAACCTTATTGCAGGACAACTACACATAATTTTACAGCAGCAAGGTGGCTTCCAGGGATCATGGCTGGTGCACCTGAGCTTGCTTGACTAAAATGGGTTGACATCTTCAATGCCTCTGCCTAAGGTTGCAGGCTCCCTCTCAAATGCCTATCTCATCTCCATAGGCAGTACCCTCAGAATCTCCCCATTCTTCTTTGAAATTCCTCCTCCCCTGGGATCCTTAGGTCCTTTATCTCTGCCTAGACTATTTGGGTACCCAGCTTGCTTCCCTGCCCCACAGGCTGCTCTTTTCTTCAGGTAGTCTATTGGCTAATGGCAGGCACCACGTGCCAAGCACATGTTTCCAGACACCCATTCTCAGGTAATTCAAGAGGAGTGGTCTGATACCCCTGATTGCCTGGTTTCTTGGGAAGAGGTTGGTTTAAAGATAGGAATGGAATTTTCTCCAGCTCCTGCAGCTGAGGAGGGTGGAGGGGCACGAACCAATGGCCTTTGCTCTTGGCTGATGATTCTTGGTGCTTTCATTTCTGTCAGTCAGTTGAGTATTGAGGATCAGTTAAAATATGTGAACATTGACTTAAGTCAAGGCCAGAGGGATGGGTATCTTGTCTTCATCTCTTCATGGGGTATTATTTTTCCAGAGTTCTGTATCTAGCTCATTGAAACAGAAAAGGGAATGTATTGATTGATATAACCAGACTAAGAAGCAGCTCTCTCTTGCCCATGTTATCCCTCCCTCTCACCTCTATATCTTGGCTTTTTTTTTTCCTTTTCTTTTCTGCTCCTACTTTAGATGGAATTTTTATGTATGGTGGGGATTTTGGCAGAAGTGTCTTGGGCATTCATTCTTATGACTTTGTTGTCATGAAGAAAATTGACTTCCCTCTCCCAGTTCCAATGTGAAAATTCACAGGAAAAGGTTGTGATGGGTCCTCCTGGGCCACTTCCACATGTCGATTATTTGGGATTTGGGGTACTGTGATTGGCCCAACTTGAGTCCAGGGCTGAGTTGGGTGCAGCTGTTACCAGAAGAACCTGGGCAGGGGAAGGGGTGGCACAGACAGGGCCATCAGGAGAAATCATTGTGAAGTGGGTCTATCACGATGGGTGATTCTGACAAAGCTATTTGCAATGCACTGTTGCTTAGCCGCTTCAACTCTTCTTTGCAATAAGGCAGGCAACCCATGCATTTATCAATAAGATAGATGGTTTTGTTATGGCAGAAATGAGTGTGAAGTTAAAACAAAGAAATGCACAGAAAGATATCAGTAACCAGGAAATGACAAATAAATCAGTTATGCCTCATTGTCCTTGATTATTTGTAGTTTTGAAGCATGAGTGAATAGGAGATCAGGGTAAGAGTGAGTTCCTAGGCTCTCAGCCTGGAGACAATTTGTAAATGGAAAACCAGCACTTCCAGTTACCATGGGACAAATCTTGACTATGCTGAGAATATGGTCTGTGGCCATAGGAGGAAATGATTCCAAGAGTTGGGAACCTCTGCCAACCAAACAAGGTAGCTTCTTAGAGATGCCTTGAGTTGTAAGTACAGACAGAATATTACATTTGTGGTTTCTGTGTAGATGTATTTTGGAAATATGCTTATTTTCTTATCTGTATACTTCTACATTGTCCTAGAGGGTGGCCTGCATGGCTTTTAGCTTAATAATATACAAGGTGGGTAGTGTTTGCAGAGGGATGAGGTCACTTAACTACATAGGCGGTGCCACATTTTTAATTAACTATTGATTTGTAGGATTGTGTATTGAGGTTAATCAGGTACAACAAGAACAGATAACTTTACTTGGCTTCCTTTAAACTCAAGCATATAAATCTGATGTGGAATGACTGTATATTAGAAATGGAACCTTTTTTTTGTCTAGAAGTAATCAATGCAGCCTCAAAGCTGAGACTAACAAGCACAATTCAACCTTCTCCCATTTCTGAGAATCTGTGTTTTATTTCCTTCTTGGGTTATGGAGTAAAGGGGACATATTTCTTTCCTATTTTGGAAAAACCTCACTACTTATGGTGAGAAACAGCTTTTACTATGGAAGGGACAAATGCAGTATTTTCCCAATAAGGAGTCACTGTGTATTTCCAGACAGGGCTGGAGCTGAAGTGCAGGGATTAGTCAGGGCAGAAATGTTGTTGAGCTTCCTACTAACTCAGGAGTATCTTCATGTTAAATTTTAAGTTCTAGTGACAATGATGAGAAAAATACACCAAGTGAGAGTTCAGACTTGCTGAAATATTACTCTTTCTTGATGCCAGGTGTATAAAGCATGTTGCCTTTGCTGTGAGTGTGGGATCCACGAGTGAATTTTAACCACATGGTTCTTTATCTGGCAGCCTCCCGAGAGATCCTGAAGCTCACATTTTTCTTTACTGAGTCAAAACCAGCAAACAAGTAGCTCACCTAGCCCTCATTTTAGAATTTGGTAATGGCTATAGTTGTTCAAGCCCGAGTAGTGTAAAGCTAAGGAGAGGGTGCCCAGGGTGTCAAAATATTTTTCTTTACAAGGTTTGGGGTCCTCGAGCATCACTCTTAGTGACCTACTCAGAACTCTTCGTGATTTCCTAGATTTAAAAAAAAAATTACAGTTTACTTTTAATATTATTCTGTATTAGTTACAGGTGTACATCATAGTAGTTAAACAGTCATGTACTTTACAGGGTGGTCCCCCTGGTATTTCAAGTACATACCTGGCCCTATCTATTCCTGTGTTCTTTAGATGTGCTTGTTGACTATTGGGTACAAAGGGCAGGTCAATATCTCTTCCTTTGGTGAGCAACTCCCACTTTCAGAGCAATCTTGTTCAGTTCATGTGGTTCAGGGTGGTCATGTGACTCAAGCTTGTCCAATCAGACGGCTTGATCCCTCCGGCCACATTGATTGGCTTGGGAATGGACATATCTAAGAATATTTCTGTTTTAACCACTCAACTCTGCCATTGTAGAGAGAAAGTAGCAATGGGCAATATATGAATTAATGGACACAGCTGTGTCCCAATAAAAGTTTATTTACAAAACCAGCTGGTGGGACAGATTTGCCCTGCAGACTATAGTTTGCTGACCTTGGAGTTAGGCTGATTGGTACATGTGATAACCCTGGTGACTGTTATCTGTCTGGGCTACATGTCCTAAAGTTGACCTAGTTATGCTGAAGGGAACTTACATTTCATGTGTGGAGGAGAGGGTTTCTCTGCATCCTCCTGGAAATGAAAGTGGAGCATGGAGTCCCAAATGACATCACAGCTATTCTGTGACCAGGCAGGGAACCATCCTCAGGATAGAATGCACATTGAAGTTTGCAGAGGAGAGAGATGGAAAGATTCTGGGATCTCGCTGGAATTATCCAGTTGCATAAGGCACCTGGGCCCTGCTCTACCACCGGCCTGCCATTTGTGTGAGCAAACCACACAAATTTCCTTATTGGGTGAGCCAGCTTGAGTCAGGATTTTCTGTTACTAGACGTCAAGAGCATTCTAACCAGTACAAGATTCAGATAGATTTGAATGAATCTGTGGATCTGGTCACTAGGTGAACCTGAGTGGTTTGGGGTACACACCTTAAATTTTTGAGGGTGATTTCATGAGGGAAATCTGTACATTCTTCAAGTTACCATAAACTAGGATTGTATGCCAGAGTGGAAATTCCTGTTATGTGGAAAATGTGTTCAGAGCAAGAGAGTATAAATTTGGGACCCAAAAGTGTTGTCATGAGGCCATTGTTCGTCTTTTGACTAAATTTGGAAATAATAATCAATGCATTGATTTAGGATAAAATGTTCTCTCAAAGAAAATCAAGACAATCCAGATGATGACTTGAGCCCTGCCACTCGATGGGAGAATCAGCAGAACCTGTAGGCTCTTATTCGGAATTGACTTTCTCTATTGTAATTTTGTTCTTGTTTATTTTTAAAATTTCTTTTTGTTTCACTGGAAAGGAAAGATGATGCTCAGTTTTAAACATTAAAATATAAAAAAAAAAAAAAATCAAGACAAAAGAGTTTTGACCAACTGCTTCAGGTTGAGGGCAGGGGGTAGGCTGGGGACACCTGGGGTAAGGCCTGGATGGGTGATACTCATAGCTGAGACTTCTTTGCCTTTGACTCTGATCCCATCCATCTCCCTCCGGTTTTATCCATATGATTTAGGAGACTAGCACATTTATAAAACGCTTTTTGTTGATAAAGTATACATAACATAAAATTTACCATTTTAACCATTTAAGTGTATTATTTAGTGGCATTAAGTAGTTCATGCTGTTGTGCAACCATCACCACCAACCATCTCCAGAACTGTTCATCTTCCCAGACTGAAACTCTGCATGCCTTAAACACTAACTTCCATTCTCCTCTCCCACAACTACCGTTCTACTTTCTGCCAATGAATTTGATGACTGTAGGTACCTCACATAAGTGGATTCATACAAGGTTTGTCTTTTTGCATCTGGCTCATTTCACTCAGCATGTCTTCATGTTTATCCATGTTGTAGCATTTTGTTTTTTAAAATTTTGTCTTTTATTTATTTTTTGGAGAATGGCACATTTTTAGAAATTGTTATCCAAAATGGGGCGTTCAGAAAGAGAGAGACACAATAAGACATTGGGACTAACCTAGAAAAAAAGAGCCAGTTTGTACCCTGAGACTCTGATCAATGTCAGCATTTTGGGTGTTTTAGTTTCTCTTTATCTGTTTCCAGAAACACTCCTTGAGACTCTCTTCGCTCTGCTCTCCCATGTGTCTCTCTGTGCTGAGGCCCTGACACAAGGTGGAGTGGGAAAAGCACAGGTTTCCTAACCACAAAACATCAGGGCTCTGAGCCTCAATTACTTCATCTGTAAAATGTAGATGACTGGTGTGTGTATGTGAGTGTGAATATGTGTATGTGTGAGCGTGTGTATGTGTGTTCAGAAGCACAAATGAAATCAAACTAAACAGCATTCTGCAACTTTTTTTTTTTTTTTTGGTAAACATTATATATGTATTGGGGATCTTTCCATGTCAATACATAAAACTTTGCTCTATTTTTTAGTAGTTTCGTATATTCTTCTTTATGGTCACACCATACATTAATTCAGTCCATCTTTCATGTGTGGACATGTATGTTGTTTCTGGTTATTTGCTTTCCCAAATCATGCTGCAATGAATTCCCTTATACACCATCTTGACTCACTCATGTGAGCATAGCTCTAGGATCATTCCCTAGAAGTGAGGTTTCTGGGGCAGAGGGTATGAGCGTTTGACATTTCAAAAGATGTTACCAAATTAGACAGTTTTATTTACAAGTGTGTAAATATTATATTTGAATAATTCATTTATTAAATTGATTTGTGTCCTGCATCCTCTCCAAAAGAGCTCAAGGAAGCCTATAGCAAGAGTCAAAACAAATAAGGTTGAAAATAATAAACATATAGAGAGAAGCTAGTATGGTGATGGTAACAGCTAACTCTTTGAGTAATTGCTGTGTGCTAGACACTCCAAGTGCTTTTTATGTATGAACTCATCTAATCCTCACAGTCTCACCAGGAAAGAATTAATACCTCCATGTCATAGATGGAGAAGCTGAGGTACAGTTAGTAAGTTGTGGAGCTGGGATTTGAACCAAGGCAATCTGGTTTCAAAGTCTTTCTGCTTAGCTATTATAATGTTCTGCCTCCTCCAAATCAGGAGTTAGGGAGAGGAAGGGGAAAGATGGACAAATAAGGGTTGTCATTATTGCTATGATTTTTTGATTAACCTTTCATTCATTCAACCATCAATTAACTCATTCGCTTATTCAACAAATACTTATCAAGGGTTGCTCTTTGCCAAGAGTGCCAGGGATAACAATGAACAAAAGTATATGTTCCTCTACTTGATTGTGAAGGTCAAACCACTTCATGAGTGCACTCCCTTGGGTGGGAGATATTCTAATCGATGTGTTCGTTCTAGAGTGAGGGCCCTCTGAGCTCCTGGGTCCTCAGCCTCAGTATTGGTGCCTTCGTCCCTTTCTTGAGGGAGGTGGTCAAGGGTGTCCCTGGGCGGCCACCATGGTCAGCATCTGAGCTGGGCTTGCTGGCCATCGTGGCACATAGATGTCCCTGTCTAGGGTGAGGTGGCTGACACCCAGAACAGTGGCCCAGTGGCTGCCCCAAAGTCCACACACTGCTGTGGCTGCCTGAACAGAGGCCTGGGGCCTGCTATGCAGGGGCGTCCGGGCAGGCCTCCAGCCCAGCGGGGGCTGGGTGAGGAGACAATGCAGCAGCAGCTGTGGCAGTGGCAGAACCGAGGGCAGTGGCAGCAGGAGCAGCAGGGGCAGCGGCAGCAGTGGTGGGCGATGTTGTCCCTGTGCCTGATGGGTGGCAGGCCGGTGTAGGTCAGTCCTGCAGGGGCCCTTGGCCTGATCTTTGTAGCTCATTAGGATCCCCTGGGAGGGGAAGGTAGGCAAGTGTACAGGCAATGCTGAAGTCCCATTCCTTGGTCTCTGAACTGACCTATGACATCCTTATAGCTAGGGTATAGTGGCTGCTGGTCCCAGAGGGAGAGGGGACAGTCCTGGGTTTATGCTTCTTGTTCTTTGGTGGGTCAAGTGCTGGCCACATGGGCTCTCATCTCTCTTGGACACCTGATTGGCCAGGCTTGGATATATCAGGGTTTAGAGCCTTATTTCTTCCATCTTTTAAATGGTAAAAACGAGAATCATTTTTGCTTTGTCTTAAAAAATTTTTTATTGTTATTTTGTTACAGTTGTCCCAATTTTTCCCCTTTTGTCCTCCTCCGCCTAACTCACCCCCGCTCCCACAGTCAATCCCTACCCTGTTGTCCATGTTCATGGATCATTCATACATGTTCTTTGACTAGTCCCTTCCCCTTCTTTCCACCATTATTCCCCTCTTCCCTCCCCTTTGGTCACTGTCAGTCTCTTCCTTGTTTCCATGCCTCTGGTTCTATTTTGCTCATTAGTTTATTTATGTTCATTAGGTTCCTCTTACAGGTGAGATCATATGATATTTATGTTTCACTGACTGGCTTATTTCACTTAGCGTAATATTTTCCAGTTCCACCCATGCTGTTGTGAAGGTAGGAATTCCTTCTTTCTTCCTGCTGTGTAGTATTCCATCATGTAAATGTACCACAGTTTTTTGATTCACTCATTTGCTGATGGGTACTTAGGCTGTTTCCATCACTTGGCTATTATAAATAGCATTGCTATTCACATAGAGGTGCATAAGGTTCTTTTGAATTGGTGATTTGGGATTCTTAGGGTATATTCCCAGCAGTGGAATCACTGGGTCAAAAGGCAGTCACATTTTTAGGTTTTTTTTTTTTTAAACAGATTTTATTTATTTGTTTTTAGAGAAAGGGGAAGGGAGGAAGAAAAAGAGGGAGAGAAACATCAATGTGTGGTTGCCTCTTGTGCACCCCTAACTGGGGACCTGGCCCATAACCCAGGCATGCGCCCTGATTGGGAATCGAACTGGTGACACCTTGGTTGCAGGCTGATGCTCAATTCACTGAGCCACACCAGCCAGAGCTCATTTTTATTTTTTTGAGGAAATTCCATACTGTTTTCCACAGTGGCTGCACCAGTCTGCATTCCCACCAGCAGTGCATTAGGGTTCCCTTTTCTCCACATTCTTGCCAGCACCTGTTTGTTGATTTCTTGATTGATGGCCATTCTGTCTGGTGTGAGGTAATATCTCATTGTGCTTTGTCTTTTTAAAGCCTGCATGAAGTGAACACAATACAACAAATAAAATTTTCATTCCTTCAAATTTTTAGTAGACAAATGTGCCAGGCACTGAACTAGGCTTTGGGGCTGTCTTGGAGCACCCAGGCTTGTGGGGAGACAGATATGAATCAAACTATCACAACACAAATAGCAACAAATGTTTATGGAGTGCCTACTACATGCCAGGCATATTTCTAAGCACCTTACTGATGTCAGCTCTGTTAATCTTTACAGCAGTTTGAGGAGGCAGGTGCTTTTATAACATCCACTTTTTAGATGAGCAGACTGAGGCACAGGGTGGTTAAGTAACATGCTCAAAGTCAACATCTGATGAGAGAAGAAATGAGGATTTATCCACAAGTCTCTGACTCCCAAACCTGCATCCCTAAACAGGATGCCATCTTCCTTCTATGCTATAAAGTGATATGGAGAAAAACAACTGGATGGTCCATGAGAAAATAATAGTTGACGATCTAATTTATACTGGGGTATTTGCAGAAGACCCTTGGGAGGAGGTGGCATTGGAGAAGAGATGTTAAGGAAGAGAAGGAGCCAGCCTTGCAGAGCTGGGTGTATGGGGGGAATTAAAGAGAGGCAGAGCCCTGGCTGGTGTGGTTCAGTTGGTTGGGCATTGTCCCATGGGGCAAAATGTGGCTGGTTTGATTCCAGGTCAGGGCACATGCATGGGTTGGGGGTTTGGTCCCCTTATGGGATGCATATGAGAGACAACCAATCAATGTTTCTCTCTTGCATTGATGTTTCTCTCCCACCCTTCCCCTCTCTCTATAAATAAATAATAAAAAAATAAGAGAGGCAGAAGGAATGGCACATGCAAAGGTCCTGAGGTAGGCAAGACTTTGGGGGCATTTGCAGTGTAGAAAGAAAGTTCCTGCAGCTGGGATTGTTGAATTGGAGGTGCCTTTGAGACTTGGTAAAGTGCCTGGCACATTGGCAGAGCTCAGTGGAGGTTAGCTCTTGTTCTGGCCTTTCAGAGAGATGTGAAATCAGAAGAGCCAGAGAAACAAGATTTCAGGGAAAGCTTGCTTCCCTAAGCCTCTGGGTGAGCACAGCAGGAATCACCTCAAGGCATTAGCTTTAGGAGCAGATAAATTTTACCCGGTCACCTCTGGCCTTCTCCGGGTGTGGGTCCTGCAGGGGACCTTTTTGCTGGAGAATCCTGGTGGAGTTTTGGGTCCCCACCTTTCGAAGAATCCTCTTTTGTTGAATTAATTGTGGCTGTTTCCTTCCCCCCTACCCCCCTCATCAGGCCTGGAAGAGGAAGAAGGTAGCTCCAACCTGCTTTGAAAGTGGAGCAAATAAAGATCTTTTACAATTGGTTCCATTGTACAGAGAGCGTTAGACTGATTTATTCAAATCAATTCTGGGTAAAAGCCATAAAAGAGAGCTTAAGAATGAGTTCTGTTTCCCTAGGAAACCCAACTGATGGATTAGCACCCAAAGGGGGTAAACGTGTGACTGGCATCAGAGCGGACTGGGGATCAACTGGCACTTCAGGCAGACTCAGTGAGCATTTTCCTGGGGGACTGAAGTCAGAGGTGGCTCCCTCTGGTGGTTGGGGATGCCCTGCTCCTTAAGCTCCTGGTTGGGGAGATAGGGTCCAGTGCTTCTCTTTTTTTATGGCTCTTGCAAGGAAGGAAGCGTTGTTATGAAGCACCTTTTGGGAACACAAGCTGCTGTAGCTGGAGGAATCATCAGATAATCTGGTTGGAGCCCCTTCTTTTTGGCAGCGGAGGGCAGGTGGAGTGGAGGGAGGTTAAGACCTAGAGAACTGAAGCAGCTTGCCAAATCAGTGGGCAAGCCAGAATTCAAATTCAAGTCTCCCAGCAACCTCATTTGGTGCCGTTTGCATCACCACATCAGTGTCCTGGCTTAAAAAATACACCCCGACAGTAAGGTCTATCATCCAGTTAAAAACACTTGTGATTTGATTTAAGTCAGTTTCCTTTTCTTAGCTACTCCATACACACAGAGAAGAACTCATTATCATTGTCTTTATAAATATTTTCTGTTGAGATTGGAAGATAGGGGGAAAATTTTTCTATGCTTGCAAAACTCTTAATTCATTGAACTTCTATGCATAGCACTAGATCCTGCCCTTGCCTTTTAAGTGCTTATGCTTGTGTCTGCTGCTTGCTAGCTGTGTGACTGATGAAGTTATTTAACCTCTCTGAGCTTCAGTGTTCTCATCTGTCTAATAGAAGTAGTGCCTAACTCATAGAGTTGTTGTCATAATAGAGTGGCATGATGCATATAAAGCAATAAGCATTGCTTGGCTATATCAACTGTTTCAAAATGTTAGCTACTTTAGAATTATTTGTGCAAGGTAATGAACCTGTTCCCAGGTGGATAATATCTGTTTTTATTTTTTATTTTCTGCTCTTAGACTGATTTGACCTGCTTCTCATGCTATTGCCATGGTTGTTCACAGACACCTCCCTCTCTTTGTAACCCTCCCTGTCCCCACCTCTCCCCTGCCCCCAGCATCTGTGTACACACTGAGACAGTTCCATGTCACTTGAGTGTACGTAACCCGGACTCTCCTTTCTTAATTGCAAGTAGGAGATGGTAGCAAGTGTGGGTGAGTGGTAAGAAAGAATCTGAGTCCTTACTTCTTAGCCCATTTATTCCCAAGATTTTTCCTGCCCTGGAACAGGATGGAAAATGTTATATTTGGAATTAGTGCATGTTGGGACTGCCAACTGCAATGTAGACCCCTGTATTTAACCCCTTTTATCCTATGTCCCTTCTACAGGGGCTCAGTGACCAAATCAGTCAGACATTGGAGTTGAGACAAGGTATCTCCAGGGAGTGCTTGTGCCTGGTACCCGCATAAGCTGTGTCCCTGTATCTGTCACAGAAACTTCCTTCCTTGGGCACAACTTTGATATTACCAGAGACAGGCTCAAATAGTATTAGGTAGAGGGGAAGAGAAGGTGAGGGAAGGAGGAAGGATGAGAGAGGGAGAGAAGGAGGGGGAGAAAGAAGGAGTGCAAGATGGTGTGAGAGGGATGGATGGGCAGAGAGGGTGAGTCAGAAATCCAGTCATCTTTCTGGAAGGAAAGGGTGAGATTTGCTCTGACCTTGGTGCTGAAGTACAAGTCTAGATGCGAGGGATTGTTAAAGAAATGACCCAGCCGGCAATAAAGGGGGTATGTGTTACAGTTATCAGGGATTATGTATTGATAAAATCGGAGAAAGCCTAGGAGGAATAGAGAAAATGGGTGGGGGGAGGGGAGGGGGAGAGAGGAAAAAAGATGTTTGTATACAGATAGCAGTGGAATGACTTCTGCCTGGATAAGGAGTCAAATACTACAGGCTCACAATAGGAAGAGAAGTCTTTTTTTATTTTTCAAACATTTCCACTCCCCTCCTCAGGAATCTCTCTCTCTCTCTCTCTGTGTGTGTGTGTGTGTGCGTGTGTGTGTGTGTAAGAACAGGGGTTATTATTACTATGTGAATTCTACTTGGCATTGGAGTTATTGCTTGGAAGGTGATTTTACTCAAGCTCATAAAGTAGTACAGAGCATAGCTGGGACACAAATGCAGGTGCCCTTGCTCACTGGTACTTGCTGAGGGTCGGCAGCTTTGTGGGAGGAATGATAAAAGACACTTCTATTCTCTCTTAAGAGTCTTTGACTCCTTGCTTGGACCAAAAGATGGGGAATTTCCTACTCTATTTGGATAATCAAGGGCCTCTCTCAACCCACATGGTTACTTTTTGGTTGTCTCTGGTACAATTTTCTGAAGGTGACCAGGGCTTGCCATCTTCCCTCTGTGCCTCACACAGACCTTCCAGGGACTCACTACTCTCCACTAAGCCCAGGGCTTTCCATGTAGGAAGATAAGTTTTGGGCAGGGTTGCACCATGGCTTAGCACTCAGGCTCAGGAGAGAGATGTACCTCATTTCCATTCCCTTACTTTGGTCTTGTGTGAGTTTCTTTACCTCTTGTTTGTTACTAGTATGGACATGGAGACTCCTGGGTGGTGAGTTGTGTTTGGACACAAGAGAGAAGTAAGGATGAGGTTCTTGCTAATGTTAACCCTGGAATTATTACAGAACACATCCTGGTCTTTTCTGGTCCTAAACAGTCAAGTCAGTCTGATGTTATAGTGATTGCCAGAAAGTTCTGGGAGGTGTTATCACTAAGAGGTTAATAGTCTGGTTTGAGGCAGACAATTGAGTCGCAGTCCTAGCTCCCTCCCTTATGAGTCGGGTGACCTTGGATCAATTGTTTAACTTCTCAGAGCTTCAGTTTCCTCATCTGTAAAATGAGGGTATTAATGACAACAACAGCAATAATAATAATGTCCACCTCAATGGGTAGTAGCAGAGATTTAAATAGCTGATATGCATGAAATGTTTAGAACAGTGGCTGGCATGTAGTATGCTCTCAAAACAGCTATTATTATTTTGCTAATATTGCTATCATGGTTTTTATCAACTGGATGACATGTAGAAGTAACTTGTACTTTGTCCTCAGTCTTTTTATTTGAAAAATGAGGCTGCTGATAATAATTACTTCATAGAGTTAGGATGAGAAAGAAATGAGATAGTTCATATAAAGTGCCTCACACAGTGGAGGCATCCAAAGGCATTTCCCCTTTCCTCCATCCCTTGCTCCTGTTCCAAATCAAGGTATATTAAATATTGGAGTAAATGCATAGTTTGGTATTTATTCCTTTGGGGGAGGTCACAAAACTCTTTGTAAATTTAAATGTAGAATCATATCTCCTGAGGAAAAAGGAAATATGTACATATTATTTCATATCATATAGTTCATGAGTTATTATAGATTTTTATCCTATTGCCCACAAAAAATAGTTTAAATATCCCCTTCACACAATGAATTACATAGAGCTGTCTGGAAAAAAATGTGATGCACAAAAACATTCAGCTCTGGGGATAGTGAGAATGTTGAGGGTCTGAGGGCCCCAGATGGCTTGGCCGTGAGTCTGTCTAGAGGCTTCTGAGTTCAGGACCTCTACCTGCTCCAGGACTCACTGTGCTCACTCCCATTTCTGCCTCATAGCTCTGCCTGGGGCCATCTCGTGGCTCAAGATGATTGTGTTGGGGGTGGGGTGGTGATGTTTTCCTTCTCTCCCAGTGCTGTCTCTCATGCACACAGGCTGTGTAGGCACTGCCTTTAATGTCCCCTTCTATAAACTCCGCAATTTATGGTGCAGTTATGCCAGGGTGAGGGCAGAGATTCATCTTTGCTGTAAGGGTTGTATGTCTACTAAAAGGTTCTTACAGCAAGCAGAACCCATGGCAGAAGACAGTGGGACACAGCACTCACCCATTTAGCAAGAACAAGAGGAGGGGAGATTTGGATGGTCAAGGCAAGTATCCATGCTCCCAAGATACTTCTAGGAAGGGCTGGCAGGAATGATTTAGATAAATGCTGATGTCTGAAGTTCGCGCTTTTGTCCTGGAAGATGCCTGCTTACCAATTTGATTCAGAGCTGAGGATGGAAGAATTTGGGTGCTAGGGTGAGTGGGTGGGCCCCTCGGAAGCACTGTGCATTAATTGTTTAAGTAGATGAAGGGCTGGATTGAAATGATACTTGGGAGGAGAAGAAGAACAATACAAGGTTCTATTCACATCCCAGAATTAAAGACAAGATGGGCAAAAAGTGATGTTTTTGAACCCGGAATCTGGTGACTTGTTGCAATGTCATTTGAATCTTGATAGCATAACAAGAAATTTTAAAATAAAAAATAAACCACGCACAGGATTATGTCCTCATAGTAAGGCTGATAGAAAGCTTGTTGATGGCTCCGGTAGGAACTATGGGTCCCCATGTAATTTACAGGGGCAAGACATACTGATACACATGCATTCCAAATGAAGTAAGAAGCAGGGAGACTATAAGCAAAGATACATGGCACCTGGGGGGATAGAGACAGCTGCCCTGTCCCTGGTGACCATTGATGGGAAATAAGATAGGATTTATGGGATTCTCAGCAATGGTGCAGAGCAGCACAAATCCTGACTTTTCAGTTCAGTATATTGGGGGTCATGGCTGACATTAGGAGTCATGGTTGTCATTAGAAGTCATGGCTGACGTTAGGGGTTATGGCTGACAGCCAAAGAACATGCTGTATGTGGTGCGTAGGTGGCTCCAGATGCTGCATCGCTTGTGGAACAGTTGTCTGAAAAAGTTATAGGTTTGGAAGGGTCAGAACCCCGTGTTGTGATTTCTCTTTGGAGAGGAAGCATCAATGCCTTGGGACCAGGGGTTTTCCCTTATGGGGGTCAGTGCCCAGACAGCTGGGATGGGGAGAGTGATTGTCTCATCTTGATGGAGTCCTGGCCCTCAGGTGACAATCTGAGGTGGGCATTAGTAGAAAGGGGGTGGTCCTAACTGCTGGATTTCTCCCTGTACCCCCCAAATGGCTAGAAGTTTGCAAGAGAGATTTCTGCAGGGAAGCTGTGGGTTTTATACTCCTCATGCCCTACTTCATGACCAGCTTAAGATGTCAGGCTCAGAGCTTTTTGTGGAAGACCTGACTCCAGCTCAGAATGCAGCTGCCCTTCCCCTCAGCTCTCGCCTCTGACTTCCTGCCTTTGCTGTCAGCCTCACCCATATTCAGTTTTCCTCTTTCTCCCCTCACATCTGGAAGCCTTGGGACTCTCTAACTTCGGGGCCAGACTTGCCTTCCCTATAAAAAACACATGAGCCCTGGCTGGGTGGCTTAGTCAGCTGGAGTATCATCCTATACACCAAACGGCTGTGGGTTTGATCCCTGATCGGGGTGAGTATGGGAGGCAACTGATTTATGTTTGTCTCACATCAACTTTTCTCTCTCTCTCGCTTTCTCCTTTTCCTTCGTCTCTCTAAAATTATTAGACATATCCTTAGGTGAGGATTTAAAAAAAAAACACACGAGTTAATGATATTTAAAAATAGATATACTTTCTTTTTGAGCCCTTATGCTATGCCAGTCTAAGAGCTTTCTGTGCACAATTGTTCAGTTCTCACAATAATCCCATGAGGTACTGTGATGCTTATTTTCCAGAGGAAATTGAAGCTCCCAAAGTTCAGTTTCCCTGTTCGAAGTTATGTGGCTAGGAGTGAAGCCAGAACTCCATTCGAGCTCTGTCCCCAGAGCTCCAGCTGAGCTAACCTGCCTTTTAAGCCCCACCATAGAAGGATAGCCTACCAAAGGACCTTCTCCATCACCACTCCAAAGTTCTCCCTATTCCTTCTGGCTGGAGCCAGCCTGGCCACCGCAAGGTTAGGCTCTATAACAGATGTTGTCAGGACCCTGGCCCACCTCCCTTGCCCTCACCACTTCTGCATATGCTGGCTTGCCTTTTCCTGAGGTACTTTATGGCTACCAACTCCCACTTTGCCAGAAATACTTGGAAATTAAGACCCTTAGGGAGTAGTTGTCAATCTAGATGCTGATACTTGGTGGGTGAATACACCAGCTCCTGTACCCTGAGTTGGGACAATTCTGAGGTGCACTGTCTACATTTTTCCCTTTTGGATTAGCTCTAGGTGTTCACAGGGTAACTTGGTTGAAAGCAAACCCTTTAGAAGAAACTCTCTCTTTTCCATCCCATGTCCCCAGTCTATCACCAGAATTTCCTAAAATCACCTCCAAAATAAGCTGCTTGCATTTGAATACTTGTGTTGGCTTCTGTTTTTGGTGTAACCCAAGACTCTCTTTGGAGTCAAGTGCACTTTTCTCTTTTTTTTTTTTTGAAGATTTTATTTATTAATTTTTAGAGACAGGGGAGGGAGGGAGAGAAACATCGATGTTGCCCCCTGCATGCTACCAACTGGGGACCTGGCCCGCAACCCTGGCATGTGCCCTGACCAGGGATTGAACCGGTGACCTTTTGGTTCACAGGCCAGCACTCAACCCACTGAGCTGCACCAGCCAGGCCCAAATGCACCCTTTCTTGGGTGGGTGTGTTAGGATGGCAGTCCAAAGACCTCTCCACTGCTGAGGATGTATCTTTCTTCAAATAGCCCATAATCTCCTTCATAGTTTCCATCACTTAAATTTATTGTTTTATAACTTATTTTTCTATACCTTAGGTAGCCTCCCAAAGAATTTACAGAAATTTTCCCAGGTGAGGGTAAAAAGGTGTACCTTTGTCTAACCTTCCCCTCACTTTCCCAGTCATGCTGCTGGGAAGTTGAGGATTGTCCCAAGGGGATCTAGTCCCACTGGCTTGATAAACTCATGTGTTTCCTTTTGATGTCAGGCCCTCTGACTTTTTGATTATCTCAGATTTTCCTGCCTAGTTTTAAATGCTGCAGAAATGGGGTTGACACATTGACTTTGGGCCAGGCTAGGGGTGTGGGGTCAAAACCCTAAATTATACTTTCTTCCTAGAGATGTCAGGCTTTTTTGTTTGTGTCTAGGAGGACAGCCTCTTAAGTTGGACACTCTGGGTTTAAACCAAGCTCTTCCACTGTGTAATAACTGTAGGATGGGTGTGGAGACCCTTCCCACGCATGCAAGGAGTTCGGACTAGCCATCAGCCTGACGAAGACGAATGTTATGGCTCAAGGCATGGGGACACCCCCATGCATCACCATCGACGGGTACACCCTGGAGGTTGTCAACGATTTCACTTACCTCGGGTCCACCATCTCGAGCTCTCTGTCAGTCGACTTGGAGGTCAACCGGAGAATCGCCAGGGCAGCCACAGTTATGGCCAGACTGAACCAGCGAGCGTGGAACAATTCCAGCCTCACTGAGAAAACCAGACTGCGCATCTACCAAGCCTGCGTACTCAGCACTCTCCTCTATGGCAGCGAGACGTGGACCACCTATGCAAGGCACGAAAGGAAACTCAACAGCTTCCACATGAGGTGCCTGCGACGCGTCCTGCATGTCGCCTGGCAGGATAAGGTCCCCAACACCGAGGTGCTGAAGCGAGCCAATATGAGCAGTTTGCATGCAGTTCTTAGCGAGAGACGCCTCAGGTGGCTCGGCCATGTCAAAAGAATGGATGCAGGCCGTATCCCCAAAGACCTCCTCTACGGCGAGCTAGCAGAAGGCCAGAGGATGACAGGGCGCCCAAAACTGCGGTTCAAAGACATCTGCAAAAAGGACATGACACAATGCTCCATCAATCTCAACACATGGGAAGTTCAAGCAGACGACCGCCTAGCCTGGAGGCTCGCGGTCAGGCAAGGTACGTCACGTGCAGAGGCTGCGCGCAACGAGGAGGCGGTCCAGAAAAGATCGAGGCGGAAGCAGCGTCAACAGCAGCAACAACGGCCATCTGCCTTCACCTGTACTAAGTGCGGCAGGGATTGTCACTCCCGAGTCGGACTGCACAGCCATTCTCGGCGGTGCAGATAGACTCTCAAGAAGCTACGCCATCGTCTCTCGAGACGGACGGCTGCCGCCGCCGCCGCCGCCGCCGCCGCCGACGGGTGTGGAGACCCACTGGATTCATAGGAGATGGGCCTGAGCTAAAACTCCATCGGTCACCTGACCTCAATAAGCTCTACTCTGACTGGTGGACTCCAGTGACTTTCTAAGTTTCCTGGAATTAGTGTCGGTACAATGCCTGTAGTGTATGTCCATTGATCTGAGAAAGGTCTTATTTCCTTTTCCCCAGTGCAGGCTCTCTGGTAAAAGGCTGTAGATTCCTTTAGGGAACACTGGGAGGAAGATTAATGTTACTCATTTTGGCAGTGAACCAGGGTCCTTCCTTAAGGAGACCCAGCCTCCTCTTCACTCAAGAGATTCTGGGTCTATTGGCTCAAGTCTGGGAATTTATTGAGAGGTCATGACTATTTTTGTGATTCCATTTAGGCTTTTGTTCACTTGACCTAGAACTCTTCTACTTATACAGATCAAGTAAGAATTCAGTAGGCTTCCCATCTATTTCACTTCTAGGAACATCACGACCAGTTAGCCAATGCTATAGATCAGTGAGAGTCAGGTGCTTCTGATTGCTGCTTTGACTCTGCTGTTCATTACAATAACCACGCCAACTTGCCTTTGGTGGTTGTGTGCCTCTACGTGGCCCTTATCACTCTGGGTTCCAATGCCTCATTGCATTTAGGTTTCCCTATTCAATGGCAGCAGTTCCCACTATGGTGTGCCTTGGGCCTGTCACTTATGTTTTTTATGCCCCAGTCTCTTCCTCTGTATAGTGGGGGTAATAACAGGGTTATTGTGGCATTTAGGTAAGTTAACATGTGGAGAGTAATAGAGTCTGAAAGCCCATCTTTGGTTATAGAATTACATGTGGGAAGGAAAGAGATGGAGGAAAGAGGAAGGGGCTGGAGCAAGAAGGGGAAGCTATAGGATGCAGAGAACCCTTGATGGGAATGGATCCATTTACTCACCTAACATTTCTTGAGCACCTACTGTGTGCCACCCACTGTGATAGCCTTTAACATTGAAATTAGCAGAGGCATTTGGGGAGGTGGGGCAACAATTAAACAAGCAATTACAACATGGTCTGAACACTTGGTTGGGGAAGCTCAGGGAACAGAGGAGCCTGGCACTCACTCAGCCTGCACCCGGCACTGTGCAAAACACCTATTTACATGTCCAAAAAATAGCTCACGTTCAGGTCTGTCCATCTGCACTGCTGTTGTACTGAGCCCTGCAGTTGTCCTCTAGCTGGTCTGATTGCACATGACTGATCCCAGGCAGCTGCTTACCCACCGCACTGCTTTCCCCTCCACCACCTTTGCTGCAGCCCCACAGGCTCCTTGCTGTCTTTCTCCCCGCCTTTGGGCTGTTGCACATGCTATCCCCTCTGCCTGAACACCCTTCACATGGCTGAGAACTACTCATCTTATAGTCTCCATTCAGTGGTCACTCCTCTGCCCCCTTCCCAGCCCCAGCCCCGTGAAGATGCCCTTCTGTTATAGGTTCCAAGTTCCCATCACTTCTTTGCAGTCCTTTGCCCTGTTGACAATGTCAATCAATCATCACCTTTCCTACCAGGCACCGGGCTGCACAGTGGCAGAGCAAATGCCTGCGTGATCATCCCTTATAAATGCTGCCTGCATGGCTATACCTGAGATGCTTGATAAATAACCTTGATAAGTGAGCATAGCTTTGAAAGATGATGCCTGTGCATTAAAGACGTCATCTTTCAGGCCGGATTCTCAATGTGTGCTGAGCAGCCTCCTTTTTCTGGCCACCTCCAAATCATTCATGAGGCAGGATAGCATCAGAAACAAGGGTGTTCCTCTTTGCAGAGTGTTGGAGAGGCGAACGTCTACCTGTGCCTTCTCTCCTCACTTCCTTGGGCAGGGAGACCGGTGGGTGCGACCTGGGGACAAGTATTTGCCAGAGTGGCCCTGGCCCTGCGTGGACTGAGCGGTCTGAGCGGTCTGTCCTGGCAGGTGAGACCCGCGCAGGCCTCTTCCACGCGTGCCCGCGGTGTGCGCGAATAGCCAGCAGGGGGCGGCAGAGAGACAGGAGAGGTCCACGGAGGAGTCCAGCTCTGAGCCGTGCGGTGCGAACCCACCGAGGCTCCGCTCAGAAGCCCCGTTTCCCACCGACAGGCCGCTGGGTTCGGTAGGCTTCAGGGTCCTTCCTCTTCCTCAAGTGCAGGCAGAGCTCCTGGGAGCCATGGCCAGCCCTTCCGGCAGCCCCGAAGACACGGGCAAGCTCAGAGGCAGGGATGGCCGGCAGAGGCGGGAGCAGGAGGATGCCCCTCCGGAGGAGAAGAGGTTGAGGCTTGGGCTGGAAGGAGGAAGCGCAGCGCAGGAGGAGGGAGAAGACGCTTCACGTCTGGGCAGGGAAGAGACGGGCACCCAGACAGCTGTCGAAGGCAGAGGTGTAAGTGAGCAGGGGCGCAGGAGGGATGCGGCTTCGGGGGTGGCAGGGATGCTCTCCGTCTGTCCGCCGTCAGGTCTAAGTTGGTAATTGGGCAGCAACTCCTGCGGGCGGGCGCGGTGTCACAGCTTGTGGGGACCTTCTGAGAAACTAGATGTTCCGTTATTGATGGCAACTCCCTTCTTGTTTATTTAGCATGGACTCATTGATTCTCCCTGACGTCGTTGCTGGCTGGGAGACCCCTGGGCTCTACGGTTGGTTGAAAAGGAGAGGGGGAATCTCTGCATCCTGAGGGCCCCCAGCAGGGGAAGGAGGTGGGGCTGCTCTGAGCAGCCCTCACCCTGCACTCCTACCCTGGACAGCACTATTTTAGGTGTCTCACTGGGACTTTGCTGGTTGTGTGTGCCTCTCACCGGGTAAGGGGCTTGGGTGGGAAGCGCCTGGGCACAGGTTTTGCCAAACCTTGCCATATCAGCATGTGGGCTGGCAGCAGCTCGACAAGCCCCTCTCCTTTCCGCATCTTCCTCTCTTGGCTCCCATTCTATTGGGCAGTGAGAGTTCAAGGAGAGGAGAAGGCAGGTGGATTCCACCCCCAACATTTCTCTCTTTTCCCCATCCCTTCAGAGAGGGACGGAGGCAAAGTTCTGTGCAAACCCTCAGGTGCTGCCTGCCTCTGGTCTCTGCCGGCTGAGGATACATGTGAGGGTGATTTGTTGTGTATGTTTGTGGGTATGTGAGTCATTAGGCGTGTGTGGGATGGATCTCTGTGGCCAGCTTGACCCCCCAGCCTACCCTTTCTGCTTTTTCTCCCGAATCTTCCAGTTGTGACCTGGCCGACCTTACATTGAGGAACAAAAGTGTCTGGAGGACAGATGAGGGTTGGCTGAACAGCTGTCCACTGAGAGGGATGTCACCTTGAGAGTTGTAATGGATAATGGGATTGACCTTTTGTTTCTTCTAAATGTTTTTATTTTCGACCATTTGCTTGGCTAAGCTTGTCTTAAAAATTTGATTAGTGACTGGTGAGCCCCATGAGAAAAAGAGTTCTTCTTTTTTCCAAATCCACACAGGCAGCCGCAGCCTCCTTTTGATAGGCTGCATCATAGCCCGGCTGACTCGGCGTGCCTCCCTGTGACTGTCATTGTGTTTAGATCCTGGGCCACCTGGACACCAAAATCAGGTGGATTTCTCTCTGTGATCCCAGGAGAAGGATGATACTTTTGGAAGGCTTCCTGGGACACGTCGTGGAAAGGCTGAGAAGGGAGTGGTGCCGCAGTGTGGTGGGAAGGCAGGTCCTGTGTCTGAAACACAATTATGGGGATGGAGCAATGCTGTGAAACTTTCACTGTTAGTAGTCCTTCCCTCCTCCCATCACCTCCCTCTTTTACATGGAACTTAGCCAAAGACCAGGATACCAGAATGGAGTGAAGAGACCAAGTGCAGAGGCATGCTTAGGAATGTGGGTTTGGAGCCAGATCACTTGGGTTTGAATCCTAGTTCTGGCTCTCCTTAGCTGGGTGAGCTGGCCCAAGTTGTTTAACATCTCTGAGCCTTAGTGTTCTCATTGGTGAAATGGATATGTCAACAGGCTTCATTTCATAGGGTTATTAATCCTGAGATTAAGTCCAGATGATCCATAGAAGGCAGTAAGCATTGCACCTGGCATATAGCATGTACTTAATAAATGTGAGTTAGTACTGAAATTCACTGCATATAGCTTGCTTGCTGCCATGTTTGGTTCTGGGATGCATGACAAGAGACAAGGGTCTTAGGCCATAATCTCTATGTTAAATGCTTTCTGGAGGTCAAAGAAATTATGTGTAGATTATGCAATTTTTTAAAAAGCAGAAACCTCATTAAAATTTTTGGTTGACAAAGGGAAATGGGGATCCCACAGTTTGAAGGATTATGTTGTAACTGAACAGAAACTGTTTTTGCTTACTGAGTCTGAATACGACTCACTCCTTTGGGAGCATGTGGATCTCCTGGTGGCAGTGATGCCTCATGAACATGGCATCTTGGTTTTCAAGTTGAAAAGTTGGCTATAGCCTTGGCTGCCTACAATGCCCACCAGATAGCTTTCTCCCCCTTTTAGTTTCTATAGGAATATTTCCTTTAAAGAACCAGAAAGCAGTTTCAGGCTGGTGCCAGGAGCAGCAGGTATTTCTTTGGGCAGAGACCGTTTCTTTACTCATAGACCACATCCATGTGGATCAAGAAGAACAGCATGTTTTTTTATGAGATTTTGTCTGTGCAGACCATTGCTTGGCTGAAATGTCAAAAATATCCTTGTTCTTTAATAGCAGCTTATTTTTAGATGAAGATCACTTTGGGCTTTTCTCTCCAGAAGCTACATGGGCATCACCTTCCTGTCCATATTGCATCCAGATGTTTTTAAGGATAAAATATACTTTTCCATTACCAGGTCCAGCACTCTGGATCACAGAGGTTTACATGTGACTGGTTGTCCCTCAGAGTGGCTCCTGGGCTCATCCCTTTAAGGAGGGGGTTGCCTCTTCAGGTGATTGCTAGGGGATACTTTTAGGAAGTCACCTAGAGCCCAAAGAGCCCTGTAGTGCCTGAGTCCTGCTGGAGATGTGGTGGAAAGAGGGTTTGTGTCTAGTGAGGGCTGGTCCTCCCCAGGAATCAGAAGTTTCACAGATTCCTTCAATCCCCCTCCAGGACCAGTGCAGTTGAGATGGTATCAAAAAACTGGTCCTCCCAGAGCCTTTATTGGTTCCTTTAGAGTGATCCCAAGGGGAGTTCTACCCACAGCTCTTCCTGGTGGAGGAGAAGAGTCTCTTCTAGGTAATTGGTTATCATCCTCAGCCATTGTTCAGCCTTTCCCAAGATCAGGCAGCTTGGCATAGGTTTCTGGGTTGTGTGGGGAAGAACTGAGCTTTCAAGGGTAGCAACTCATCAGAATCCTTGAAATTCCCAGATGGACCCTCCACTTAAGAGTCCCTGGGGTTGGGCCCAGAGTGGAAGGTTATCATCAGCATGGGGCTTCTTGGAGGGGTGGATCCAGACTGCAGGTCTTTCCTTTCTTGCTGGTGACAATCTGCATGTGAGTGTCTCCACTTTGGCACTGTTGACACTTGGGGTCAGATAATTCTGTTGTGGGGGCCCTCCTGTGCACTGTAGGATGCTTAGCAGTATCCCTGGCCTCTGCCCACTGGATGCTTGTGGCAGTGCCCCACCATCCCCAGTTGTGACAATCAAAAATGTCCCCAGGTATTGCCCAATATCTGGAGCTGGAGGAGGAGGCAGATGAAATCACCTGGGCTGAGAGCCACTGGTTTACACTTGTAAAAATGTTCTAGAGTGTAGGTGTTGAGTTTGGGCCCCTGCTGTACTGCTTTTAAGCTATATGGCCTTGAAAAATTTATACAACCTCCCCAGGCCTCAGTTTCCTCATCTGTAAAATGGAGATAATGAGGTACAATCTCAAAGCAAGGTTATGTGGGCAATCAGTAAAATAACCAGATAATAAATGGAAAATGCTTATGGTATTTAGACACTGAAAGAGTGCAAAACAAATGGTCAATTTACTTTTTAATTATTTGGGTGAATCAGAGTCCATCCTTCACCCTCTATCCACTGGTGAAGTGCAAGGGGAATATGTATCATTTACCTAAAACTCAGATTGGACTTGGGTAGCACCTTGGATTTCTACATTGAACTCACTGGTTTCCCTCCCAATTCCTCCCCTGGTTCTCAGGTCTGGGATTCCAGGAGGCAGAGGTGTGGGTAGGCAGAGCAGGTGGCACTTGAGGTTCACTCCCACACTGGAGAATTTCAAAGCTGGCTTTCAGAGACAAGGTGTTTGGACCAACATCTGGATTTCAGGATTCCCATTTGAGCACAGCTGGACTCCACAGGGCTGAAGTTCTCTCTGCTGAGATATAGATATTTTTCTGGCAACAATCTCTCAAACTGACATGAAGACATGGCCACCCACTGGAATGCGGTGTGTCTGCCTCAGCTCTCCTATAATTTGTGAAGCTAGCTTTCGAGGACTTCAGTGTGTGAGTGGGATACAGATGAGGGTTTTCTCATCTTCCAAGGGCCAAAAGTGGGATAAAAATTGGTGGAGGGTCCTTGGAGGAGAAAGAAGGCATGGAGAGCATTCCTTTCAGCTAGAACAGAGAGTCACAGGCCACATACTGGATGGTTCAGGCCCCTTTGGGGAGGTGGGTGCCTCTATGCCTGCAGCAGTCTTGCAGTGTGAGCTGTGTTGCCTTTGGTTTTAATCCTTTGAGAAATATTTAATACCAGTTCTGGCCAACTGGAGCTTGATTTTGGCTTCTCAGCTGGAAAGACTTGGACTGTAGGCCAATGTCCTTCTAATTCTTAACATTTTAGTAAGATGGTTGTCCTTTTGTGTCCTTTCGAACATGACCTGGTGCTCAAAGAGCAGAAAGGAGACCAATCTGGGGACTGGGGCAGGGGTCTCTGTCAGGGATGATGGTGTCTTGGACAGTGGTGGTGGTGGTGGTATGGTGGAGTTGTGTGCCTGAACTGAGGAAAGCTTGTGAGATACATCCCAAAGGACTTTATCATCTATTGGGTGTTGGGAAGGAGAAGGAGGCAGGGTCAAGTTGATGTCCAGAATGGCAGGGAAGACTACAAACTTGGTGTTGGACTCTGGCTGAGGTCGTTCTGAGGCCCATGTGGCAATGTCTAATGTTATAGATGGGCCTGGGGCTGGATTCATCAGTGTAGATGTAGTTGAGTTCATGGGAACACCCGAGATTGACTGGGGAGAGAGTAGAGTGGCAAGAGAAGGGGCTTTGGTATAAGCGTAGGGAAATCTTAATGATGAGAGGAGAAGAATCCATGAGAAGGGTCAGAGGATCAGCAGGCAGGGGACATGTGGCTCTACAGACAGGAAGGGGAGAAGGACGAGGGTCAGTTGTGTTGAAGAGAGCCCACTGGGTTTAATATATCATGCTTATCAGCTGTTGCTGGAATTTTAATGGGGGGAGAGGGTACAAAGATTCACCTTAAGTCTGAGTACTTAAGCGCCCAATCAGGGTGTGTGCAATGAAACACAGGATGCTCATGATGTGACTCCAAAGCCTCTGTTCTTCCTACAATGGCTGGCTGCCACTTCCACATTACCTTGGAGAGGGACCCAGCCTTGGTGGAGACCCCTACCCTGGCTGTGTTCCTTGGCAAAAGATGGTGCCATAGGGAGACCCTCACCTTTCTGCAATGAGGGTCATTTGCCTTTCTCATTCCTTCACCAAGTATTTGAACAGCTACTGTGTGCCAAGTACTGGGCTAGGTGCTATTCTACAAGATGGATCAGTACCTGTTCTCCTAGTGGAGGAGACAGACTGTGGTCCCTGGGCCAAAGCTAGCCCTGTGCTTCTGTTCGTAAATAAAGTTTTATTGGCATACAGCCACACCCATTCATGTAGTATTGTCTGTGGTTGCTTTTCTGCTACAATGGGAGAGTTGAGTAATTGGGGCAGAGACTCTATGGCCCACAATGCTGAAAATATTTACTCTGAGTCTCAGGTTAAGGGGCTTTATGCCCACCAGGGTGTCTCATGAGGGCATGAGTACAGCTATTCTTGAAATGTACACAGCTCCGGGGTAGGGTTGCAGCAAGTGCTTAACTTGCAGGACTCCACGGAGGAAAGAGCGGCAGGTACCCTACTCTCAACTTTGTGGTTCTTTGGTGTTAAGGGCAGCATTGGGGTTCTGAGTGATTTTTTCTTACCCTTGTGGCAGGGCACCAAGATAGCGCCATTGATTTTTGGATGGGGGATAGAAAGGACAGAAAGAATGGTGACTTGTTGGTCCCCTCCTAAAGATCTCCCTAAGATGGGTTTGGGGTTCTACTTTACACAGGTACCAAAATCTGGTGAGATCACCCTTCATGGTGCTGTGACTCTGAGGTACCAAATCACCAAGAAGAAAGAGAAAAGAAAGATGATTTTTTTTTTTTTTTTTTTTTTGGCCAGCACAAGAACTCAGGTTTTTGAAATTAACATTTCCCCCTGAAGTTTTATAATGTCTGGGTGTGCATATTTAAGCATCTGCCTCAAAAGCTCTCACTAATAAGCAGATGGCACATTTAATTTCCTTTTTTTTTCTTTCTGAGCAACACAAAGCTTCCTGTATGGCCCTCCTTGCAGGCAACTACATGTGGAGGTGACAGGACTTCTGACCACCAGCACGGATCCCACAGAGGCTGCAGAGCCCTGTATTTGAGGGGCTGTTCTGCTGAGGAGCAGGCCTGTGCCCTTCTTTTCAGCACCATCAGGAAGTTGTCAGGTTACTCACAACCCACAGGTCTCCTCCTTTGCTTCTCCCAAGAGTCCTGGCTACATTTGACCGGCTGGACCCCAGCAGGGAAGCAGCTGGGGTCTGACAGTGAAGCCCTGGAGAGGGAGGGGGACAAGCTGCTTGGGAGGAGGTTCCAACAGGAAGGTAGAGGCCAAGAGGAAGAGAGGAGAGCTGGCACGCAGAACAAGGACCTGGAAGACACAGAGGAGAAAGCTGGGCTTTTCAAGAATACAGAGAAGGGCAGACACCTTTAATATGCTCCAGGTGTGGCCGGGCGATATGAATTTGCTGGTTTTCCTTCTCCCCGGCTTCTCTCGCTGTGTTCCAGGGTGTCATAGAAACAGCCTGGCAGGGGCTCTGTGCAGCTCTGCATTCCCATGGTCTTTGGGGATGGCAGGGGCTGCCCTTTAGGTTTCCTTGCCTCTGTGTCTCCACCTGTCCAGTCCCTCCACACCTGACTGTGCGTGGACCTGCTTGCCTCTCAGGCCTGTGTCCTGGAGAAGCCTGGGCCAGGCTTGGATCTTTGCACTGGGGTTTGTGTCTTGCCTGTCTGGATATGGAAGAGTTTGTAACCTGGAAACTTGTTGGCTTAAGTTGGAAGGCCTGTGTTGTCTGGGAGGGAACACACTCCCACCAGTCCCTCCTGGCTGGATTCTGGATTCAGACTCTGGCATGTGGCCTCACCCTGGAGGGAAGGCTTGCTTTTCCAAACATTTCTTGGTGCTGTTACTGCAAGGTTGGCGTTGGCCTCCTTCAGGCTTTGCCACTTCTTACCTGTGTGTCCTTGAGCAATATAATAGTAAATATAATAATAATAACGGCTGCGTCCTAGGGTTGCTGGGAGGATTCAGTGAAATAACCACCACTTCCACATGCTTGGCTTATGCGCATTCAGCAAGTGCTGGGCAGGTCACTGCCATTTCAGCATGCTGGAACATGGCTTTAGCAGGAGCTATGTCTTTGGTACTGAGCCTAGCATCAAACCCTTAGTGCTGCCCAAAAATTCTCAGTGAGATGTAGATTGGGGCCAAAGCAGTGGCAGCAGATGAAAGGAAACAGGGCTCCCAATAGGTCCCTAGGTGCCTGCACTTGCCAAGGCTCACAGGGCTCTGCTGTGTCCTGCAGGCTAGAGTCCAGGAACTGGGCCTGGGCAGGTTCTGGCCACTGTCCTGTTGTATCAGGGCACTCCCATCCTTACCTTGTTCTTGGTTGCCAAGGGGCCCCAAGGTGGCAGGGACTCCGCTTATTCTGAGCCCAGAGGCAGAAGACAGGAAAATATGGAGGGGGAGATCTTCATTTTGGCTCTTGCTTTCTCCTTTATGTTGGACACTGCAAGGCAGGTGGGTTTGTTTGTGTGTGTGTATATACACATGCATGTGCACGTTTGTGTTCTTGCGCGTGTGTGACTTTCTCCGTGGGTTTTCAAGGCCTAGTTTGTGTTTGTGTGGGACCAGGGTTGCCAGATTAAATACAGGAATCCAATTAAACTTCACTTTCAAGTGAACACATTTTTTTTTAGTATACGTGTATTCCAGTGCAATATTTGGGACATATACTTAAAAAAAATTGTCATTTATTCAAAATTTAAGTTTAACTGGCATCCTGTGTTTTTACTTGCTACATCTGGCAGTTCTGTGTGGAGGTTGTCAGTGTGTATTGGTGTAGCTGTATGTGAGGGATGCTCTGTATGTCTAAAGGTGCCAGGATGGGGATGAAGAGAGAAGACCCTCCTGGGCTGCTTTAGTGGCTCAGAGGCTGTGGGATTAGATGCTCCATCCCCAGGCTTGGTCAGTGCTCCCCAGCATTTGCCTCTCCCACCACCTCCCCCTAGGCCCCCCCCATCTCTCTCTGAACACAGGGAAAAGAGCTGCCCCATCTGCCCTTGCTTAAGCATAGCCGCCCAGCCAGAGGAGATGCAAACAGTGCACAGATGGCTGCAAAGCTTCCCCAGCTCCCTCTGCAAGGGTCCTGTAGATGAAACGGAAGCCCTTGTCCTCTCCCCTGCCCCTGCCCAGAAAACCTGGGCTAACAACCACTGTGTTGCTGCTTTAGACACTTCTCCCGCCCGGTGGTTAAACCACCCTGTGTTTTGCCAAACAAATGAAGCCCTTTATTTCCACCATAAACTTGTTCACATGCACATGAACTTGATCCACCAGTGTGCTTGATTCATTTGCTCTCACTCTGATGGGTGAGAGGCTCTTTTCCCAGGCCACTGGCGAAGAGCTGCTTAATTTCCATCTGATCTCCCTGCCCCCACCCCTGTGGGCCCCGGCTTTGAAACCAAATACAGGTTTGGAAAAGAGCTGCCTCTTGCCCTTTTGTGTGGCTCTTGGTATCTGATCATGACTTAAATCATCCACAGCCCGCTCCTAGTATCACAAGCTCACTAGGGTGCATTTGTGTTCAATTGGCTGGAGGACTGTCAGCAACTTGGCTTCTGAGTGCAAAATGCCACTAAGGAAACTTGTCCTGTGTTGTTAAAAGAAATGACTGTTTAGTCACTTACTGAACTCCTTACAGAGAGGGTCTCCATTTCCTTACCATTCCTCTATGCTGCATCAGCTGAGACTTGCAGGGCAGCAGTTGGCAGCTCACCTGGAGACCCCAGACAGGGGTGGCCAAGGAACCAGGGCCTTGCAGGGTTCAGTCCTGGTCCCCACTGGCAGAGATGAATACCACCCCCACGCCACCCCCCCATCTCCTCTGCTGGACGTCTACCAGATCTGGGAGTAGCTAGTTGGGCTGGGGTCTGGCAGTGATGGTGACCATCACCCTTCATCACACTCCTCAGTGTGGTATCTTTGGACAAGCCTGTGCCTCCATCTCCTGCCTGGGGAGTGGGTTAGGAATGCCAAGCCTGTGCCCTCCCAGGACTGGTAGGAAGATAAGATTAGACAGTAAGTGAGGGCCCTTTGAAAATGAAAACATCCTATTTGAATGCAATGTATTTTATGACTGTGGTATTTTGTATTCTGTGAAATCATCATTGACTCTGAAACTGTACAAAAAATGACCGGAGTTGACCTTTTCTCCATGTCTCTGCTTGGGGAGGGAATTTTTCTTTTTTTTTTTTTTTTAATGTGTTTTATTGATTATAATATTACGTTTGTGTCAATTTCCCTTCCCTCTGCTCCCCTCCACCCAGTGGCCCCCCTCCCTCCAGTTGTCCCCCCCTTTTAGATCATGTCCATTAGTTGTGCATACAGTTCTTCTCAACCTCTCTCTGTCTATTCCATTCCCTCCTACCATGATCCTTAATGCCTATATCATCTCCCTCCCTCTCCCCATTCCCCCTCCCCGTTGACCTCCCCCCAACATGTTCCCCATACCCATAGCTCTCTTTCCAGTCTCGTTGCCTGTTTAGTTTGCCTTTGTTTCAATTCCCTAGCTTCTGTTGTTTCTTGTGATGCAGTTTTCATTTTAGATTTCATAGTTTTGATCCTCCTTTTTCTAAACCAGTCCCTTTAACATCTCATATAACAGTGGTTTGGATCTAACGAACTCTTTCAGTTTTATTTTGTCCTGGAAACACTTTCTCTGTCCCTCTACTCTGAATGACAATTTCGCTGGATAGAGTATTCGTGGTTGTAGGTTTTGGATTTTCATTACTTTGAATATTTCTTGCCAGTCCCTTCTTGCCTGCAGGGTCTCCCTTGAGAAGTCAGCTGATAGTCATCTGTTTTGTTCCTTTCGTTATGAGTGTTTTTCGCTTCTTTCTCATCTTTTTCCAAATCTTTTGTGAATTCTGTAAGCCACCTGATAACAATGGCCCAGAACTGAGCATCTGACAGGTTTCTTATCTGTTCATCTGTCAGGTTCTCCATCTGTTGCCTGGTGAGCTGTGCCACCGGGATTTCTATAGTTGTCTGCCTCATTTTGACAGATGCGTTTTGTTTTCTTGGGCCGGCTGTCGGGGGCAGTGCCTGTGTACGCGTCACAATCCAGCGACCGGCGCCTGTCCGCGACCTATTTCGCAGCCCTGTGGCGCTTTCTTTGGGGGCGGGGGTCCAAGATGGATTCACACAGTTATTCCGCTAGGAGACCGGGATCCGTCCTCCCGCCCCCCTGGGCCTCACTGTTCAAGGCGATGTGGTGGCTGCTTCTCCCAGCATTGGGGTCGCGAGCTGCCGGGGGTTCAACTGCAGCCGGGATTGCTCCCCCTGCCGCTGTCCCTGGTGCGACCGCAAACAGCTCCGCCCCCTTTCGCTCCCCTTACCTGCCCAAAGGGCGCCGCTGGTTTATAACTTCATATGTTGGGCTTCTGTGTAGTTTTATTTTCTGGAATTTCTAGTTATCCTTTGTTTTGAAGTAGTTGTATTCCTCTCTAGTTGTAGAGGGAGACCTAGCGCGTCCGTCTAAGCCTCCATCTTGGCCGGAAGTCCGGGAATTTTTCAAAGACTGTTGTTTTACACATGGGGGAAAATAAGGAAGGTACAGACACAAGGCCAGCACCCAGGACTCTGGATTCCCTGATTATGCAGGGTCTTCAATGGGGGGACCACTTCAGTTTTTCTCTACAAATTTTCTCTGTAAGAAACAGCCCTCATCTAATATTCACAGAAGGACCTTAGACAGCACCTAAAACCAAAAGTGGATGTTGGGTGGATCCAGTCATTTCTACAACAGGGATGGCTCTGGGGTTGAAGCAAACGAAAACATCTTTGGAGCCACAGATTTGGGTTTGAACCCCAGATTTTTAGTTACAAGCCTTGAGGACTCAGGCAGGTTGTTTAACATCTCTGAGCCCCAGTGACCTTGCAAAATAGGACACATTGTACTGTATCTTCTAGGGAGACTCTCACCTGGCCCATGACCATCAGGTACTTGACCATCAGGTTCAAGTATCTCAGGTGCCTGGCTCTGGTGCTAACAAAGCCCATGGTCATTCCAGAAATGCTTCCCTTGCACAGTTGTTCTTAATTTTGGGGGTCGCACCTGTGAGAGGTTGACAGAGTGTCTGGAACAGTAGTCAACATTTACAGGTTTATTTTAATGCCTTCTTTGGTGTTTTGCATAGTTCCCTATTTCCCCAATCCTTAAGAAAAGCAGAATCAGGAGCGGGGAGGGTGTTTATTAAATATACCAATTCCCGGGGCTTGCTCCCAGAGATTCTAATGCTCATAGGCTCTGCTTGAGTCTGTTCACAAAAGCTCCCAAGTGAATCTCATGCTCTGGCTCTGGGATCCAGTTTGGGAACCAGTCCTGGCTGCTACTTTGCTTAAACTTTAAGTTTGGCTCTTCCGCTCCATCTCACATTATCATGACTTGTGCTCAAGTCAGCTTCCGCCCCTAGAATGTAAGCTCGTTGATGTCAGGGTCATCTCTCATGTTTGCATCAGTGAACCAAACTGTGTATGGGTGCTCAGTGGAGCCGCGTTGCTTGCTGAGTGGAGTCAGGCTCTAGGGGGCGCGCGTGCTCACACATGTGAGTCTTTGTTAAAAGCCAATCTCTGCATTTGCAGTGTGTCAGTGTGATTTACTCTAATGGAAGCCAGTGCATCTTGAGCAGAGGTCTTGCTTTGAAATGGAGTGAGGTTATGGATGGTCAGAGCTGCCGAAAGCTTTCCTGTGGAACCCCTCAGTGATATCCTCCATTAACCATCACGTGGAGGCCATTCTGATTTCTCCCGCAGAGCGGGTCCTAGCCGAGTACCCACAGTAAAAGTGTGTGTGAGTAACTGGGTTTGGGTTTGGGGATGTAGGGGCTTCTGCTGAACAAAAGCCACAGGATACTGAGGCTGGAAGAGCAGGTGTCATCATTTATTACCATCACGTGTGAGGCGGGGACTTGGTGTCTGAGAGAAGTTCCCGAGCTCCCCTTACTGACTGGATAATACTTCAGCTGCTTCCAGTGGTAGACAGGAAAATAAACCTTAGGGCCACCTCCCTCGAGGGAAGTTGCATCAGGGCTTCTCAGAATGCTTCCTGTAGGGTTATCAGTGACACTTTCTAAACATGTAGATTGCAAGGTCCCACACTTTTGAATCAGAATATCTGGGGCTGGGGTCACAAAATGAACTAATTGTTACAGAAACAGGGGAGTCCAAAAATCCCCAGAGTTTGCTGCTGGGGGATGGGGAGAAGTAAGCAGCTTTTCAAATGCTTCCACATGCCTGAGGCTGGTGGCTACTGTCTTTCTTATGCAAATGGCTTTAATGCATCCAAAGCCTCAGGCAGATGGGAGGAGTCTTGAACCAGGGGACAGTATGGAGAAAGCACACAGAGCCTACGTAAGGACCTGTGAATGGTCAGAACTGTTTGCAACGCCCACTGCGTCAGATGACGCAGTCAGGGATATATAAGCAGCTGCAGACATTTTAGCTCAGAGTCTCTCAAGCTCTCGTTCCGGCTCTGGCTCTCACTGGCACTCTGGCTCTGGCTCTGGCGCTCTGACTCTCGCTTGTGCTCTCACTCTGGGACTCTCTCAAGCTCTCGTTCGGGCTCTGGCTCTCACTGGCACTCTGGCTCTCGCTCTGGCGCTCTGACTCGGGCTCTCACTCGCGCTCGCGCTCTTGGGCTCTCGCTCTCTCGCTCTCCCGTGTGCTCCCTCCACGTGGCTTGGTGAAGGGGCCTTCTCCATGTGGCTTGGAGAAGGGGTCTCCGGGCTGCTTTAAGAGGCTCTCGCCATGCGGTTTTGAGGAGGAGAGGAGATCTGCGCGGTTTGCAGGAAGAAGGCAGTTTGCAAGGAGGCTGAGAATCCAGGCGGTCCTGCATTGAGAGCTGGAGGGCACCACAGCACAGAAAGGACCTCCCCAATCAGATCGAATGATTGGCAGCTGCTGGTAAAGCTGAACTGTGTTTGGAAAGTAGGGAAACGGTTTCTCTGACTTCCCTAAAACTAGCCTGGTTTGGAAGGGGGGGAGGCAAGGATATGTGTTTGTGGGTATTTTAAAGAGCATAAGACTTAACAACAGAAATCCACAAATAACTAAATCTATATAACTGTTAAATAAACAATTCTTTTTCTTTTCACCAAACTCTGGTATTGAGAGTTATAATTTTGGCGGCGGGCAATCGGGCCCCTAACTAAAGAGCCCGTGGGTTTGTTTTCAATTGGAGCAGCCCAGGGGTTCTGTAACAATTTGGCACCCCAGGTGGGACGTTAATAATTGCCCGTGGCAGGTCGACCCCCTTGGGAGACACCTTCTGAGGGCGCCGACCGCCTAAGTACGCCTGTGTGGTGAAAAGAAAACAGAACTGGGAAGAGATTAGAGAAGTAAGATTGTTTGCTAAAAATTATTTCTGAGCATTTCTGAAATAATGGCATCGTGGATACTAGATTTGTTTGTCCGGTTAGGAGAATTCCTGGAAGTGATAGAATTATGGATGCCGGAGTGGTATATATGTTTTCTAGTCATTGGGATTGTTTTGGTTATAGCCATTAGCATGTATGTCTGGGTTAATAAGAGCAGTTCTGGGCAAGTCCCTGATGGCAGCCCACTGGGAAGAATTTTGGAAAATTGGGATAAATACTGTTGTTATCCTATGACTAGAAAAATATTAATTTATTATTGTAACACTGTTTGGCCTGAGTATGTTCTGGGTGGTAAGAAAAGGTGGCCTGTGAATGGTTCTCTGAATTACCATGTGATTAATCAATTAAAGGGGTACTGTCTGCAATCGGGAAATTGGGAAGATGTTTATTATCTAAATGCATTTGTAGAGTTGCATAATAAGACCTTAGCAGAAATGGAGGCCCAAATAATGGTGCAGAGGAAAAAAGAGGTCTCAAAGCCTTTTCCTGAGAGTCAAACGCCGGAAGAAAGGGAGAATGAGGAAGTAGCCCTCTTTAATTCTCTAAATCTGGGAGACAAAGGCCCTAATTTGGCACCAAGCCAGGCACAGGTGGGGGCGGTTCAGGAGGCCATAGCTTCCGCAGCAGTGGCTCCACCTCCTCTGCAGGAGGCCCAGGCTTCCGGGGCGGCGGTTCCTGTGGCGCAGCGCCCTCTGCAGGTGGAGGTTGCTTCCACCATACCACCTCCAGAGATGGAAGTGGCTTCCGTGGTGCCCGCCCTTTTGCAAACTCAAGGGACTTCTCTCGCACCACCCTTTTTGGAGCCAGCCTCTGAAATGACTGCAAAGTCAATGACTCCACCCTTACAGGAGGAGGAGTGGGTCTCCCCCGCCAGAACCCGCCAAGGAACTCAGTATAGTCAGGGGACCTCCCAATTTGGAGCAAGCCAATTCCCTCTACGGCAGTACCCAATAGGTGGAATAAATCAGCAAGGCCAGCCCTCTGGCTACTATTGGGCCCATACTCCATTTTCCACTTCAGATTTGCTAAATTGGAAGAATTCTAACCCCTCATATAGGGAAGATCCTCAGAAAATGGCAGAGCTTGTTGCCTCCATTTTTGCCACTCATAACCCGAACTGGGCAGATGTACAGGCTCTCCTAAATATTCTTCTAACTGGGGATGAGAGGCGACTGGTTACAAGTAAGGCTAATGAAGAGGCTCAGCGTCTCCATGGAGAGGATCCCCATGGGACCCCCGACCCAACTGTGGCAATTCCTTGGACAGAGCCTAACTGGGACCCAAATGGTGGAGGCCTAGTTCCTTTGAAACACTACAGGAAGTGTATATTGGAAGGACTTAGAAAAGGGGTACCTAAGCCAAAAAGCCTGAATATGGTACAGACTATTCAGCAAAAACCAGATGAGGATCCTTCTGAGTTCTTAGAGAGGATCCATCAAGCCTATAGCAAGTACACTGATGTTGATCCACAGGCACAAGAGAACTTAAGAATGGTGAACATGACATTTATTGGGCAGAGTGCCCCAGATATTAGACGGAAACTCCAGCGTATAGATGGAATATTAGGAATGAGCCCCTCTCAGTTAGTGGACATCGCATTTAGAGTTTACCATGCAAGGGGAGTAGAAAAGAGAAGACAGGACCTGATGTTCTTTAAAACAGGCTGGAGAGGCCAAAGGAAGAAACAGGACCCTAAAGAGAGGAGGAAAGAGCCATTGGGCAAGGACCAGTGTGCCTATTGCAGAAAGAAGGGCCATTGGAAAAATGAGTGTCCAAATCGTAAGAAGGGAAGTAGAAATGAAAACCCTTGCACCCATTCGGACCTGGGGACAGAGTCTTACTGAAGACCTGGAAGACGCAAGGTCCTGAACAGCAGCTGGCTGAACAATGGACTGGTCCCTATGATGTTTTGCTAACAACACATGCTTCGCTGAAGCTGGTAGGAATCAAGTCCTGGATACACCACACACGGGTAAAACGAGCACTGCCTGAGGAGGACACAGACCCTGCTGCTGTGACTGACACCGAAAGGGAAAGTTGAACCTGCACTCCGGAAGAAGATTTGAAATTACTCTTTTGAAAAAAAGGACAGTGAACTGAAACACAGATTAAAAGTGTTTCTTTTGCTTTAGGCATGTGCTTGCAAATCTAGGGAATTTTAGCTGCCAAATACTGAGTTTGAGTAGAGTCCTTTGCAGTGTGGAAAAGAATTGGAAATGGGTTATGGTTAAATCTGAATGGGTAAATATATAGAAAGGTTGTGAAAGTTTTTAAACCTTGGAAAAGGGAAACCTCAACTACTTGTGGTCTAATTGTATGGTTACTGTACCTCTGTATTGGCATTTAGCCATTGGGGACCTATGAAAGGTCATTTGGAATTCCCTGTGTTGGGATTGGCATTAGCCATTGGTGACCTAGGAAAGGTCATCTGGAATTCCCTGGATTGGCATTAGCCTTGGGACCTATGAAAGGTCATTTGGAATTCCCTGTATTGGTTTGGCATTAGCCATTAGAGACCTATGTAAGGTCTAGAATTCCCTGAGGCCTAGGAAGGGTCTGGAATTCTCTGTATTGGTACTGGCCATATAATCTGAAAGGAAAATTGAGGTTTCCCAGAGAAAGTTAAGAAAACTTCACATGTAGGAAAGTGAACAAAAGAAAGTATAAGGCATGGAAATGCAATTTTGGGAATATTAGAAGGACAAGGATTTTCCTTCACACTGTGTATTGTTCTCCTTACCTGATCCCTCCAGAATTTGGCAATTTAAAGGAGTAAGTAATTACATTAGGTTTCTTTGCATAAAACTAAGAAGACCAGTTGTTAATAAAGGTATTGTTAACCAAAACTTTTGACTGGAGTGACATGCCTGAAGGAGGCATGCTTAGGCTCTGGTTGTTACCAGAAAGCCCTGAGGAACTGAACTTGACTTTTGAAGCTAAGGAAAGCCCAGAAGGAAAAAGGCCTGACACCTTGGTTGGTTGTGCGGTTCATGGCAGTCTTTCCAGGGAAGGAACGAAGGTTGCTTTCCTGAAAGATGGCTAGAAAGAACCTCAAGGCACAATGGAAAACCCAAAGGATTTGGGAAAGCAGGTGTTTGCAGGCAAGGCTGAATGGCAGGTATGTGGCTCAGCTTCTGTGCCCTAATGGGCAAACTAAAAGTCAACATGAAGGTTCCTTGTATAAGTTCCAGCAAAGTAGACTTAAGGATCATATGTGATCAATCACTGCTCTTGTTGTGTTTATGCAAATGAACAGGCTAAATTAAAACTGGACTTAATGCAGTCCCTTTACTGGCAAGGAGGGTGATCTTAAGGAGAAAAATCATGACTTAAGAAAAATTGCAATGCTCAGTGCAGCTAACTGTCTATAAAGTTTGTTTTCCATTTGAAAGTTAAACCAAGTCTGTGACATTATAAAGGATGCTTTATTTACAGGCAAGAAGAATGTCAAATGCCTTGCAACTGGAGGTCTTCCCAATAAGACAGTCTCTCAGATTAAGAGACTGGTTTGTGAATTGTGTTGTGTGAATTAACGTGTATGTTCTTTCTGTTTTCATAGGGCATAAGCCTATGATCTCTACCTGAGTAATTATCTGTACATATAGGCCTCACTTAAGAAGCCCATCTGCATTGCCACCTCCTGAGACTCAACGGTTTGGCTGAACTAAGTGGCTGTGTTGGTGAAGTATGGGGTAGTCTGCAGGCTTCACTTTAAAACCGGTTTCTTTTCTGTCCTAATGGCTTGGACAGAAAGGGCCCAGAGGTCTGAGAGGGGGGAAATCCAAAATTTATACCCCTCAACCCAAGCTAAGTATAGTGGGCAAAAGGGCTTTGAACAGGTGTGACGTGCCCTGCACACCTTCCTCCAAAGAAGCCATTTCTTTTTTTCTAATTTGGGACATTGAAAAATTAATCCCTGCCTTTTGTATATAGTGGTTATAGGTTGAATTGTGTTTTTTTTTTTTAACCCTGTTGCCAAATCTGTTGCCCTCAGAATACGACAAGAATGCCAGCTTGTCCAGCAATACCAGCCCTTGGAAACCAAGCATGCTGCTACCCAGGAATAGCCAACTGACCTGGACTCTGCAAGGTTCTTCCCCATGTGGGAAGGGCACCCTCCCCTACATCCCCACTCTTATTAGGGATTTCTAGACCCAAGGGTAGGTAGGACGACGACCACGTTCAGCAGGAAGCAGTTAGAGGAGCATGAGACCTTCGCCCATTGTCCTTTATAAGATTATAAAGGGTCTTAGTCTGAAAGGGGGGAAACTGTTACAGAAACAGGGGAGTCCAAAAATCCCCAGAGTTTGCTGCTGGGGGATGGGGAGAAGTAAGCAGCTTTTCAAATGCTTCCACATGCCTGAGGCTGGTGGCTACTGTCTTTCTTATGCAAATGGCTTTAATGCATCCAAAGCCTCAGGCAGATGGGAGGAGTCTTGAACCAGGGGACAGTATGGAGAAAGCACACAGAGCCTACGTAAGGACCTGTGAATGGTCAGAACTGTTTGCAACGCCCACTGCGTCAGATGACGCAGTCAGGGATATATAAGCAGCTGCAGACATTTTAGCTCAGAGTCTCTCAAGCTCTCGTTCCGGCTCTGGCTCTCACTGGCACTCTGGCTCTGGCTCTGGCGCTCTGACTCTCGCTTGTGCTCTCACTCTGGGACTCTCTCAAGCTCTCGTTCGGGCTCTGGCTCTCACTGGCACTCTGGCTCTCGCTCTGGCGCTCTGACTCGGGCTCTCACTCGCGCTCGCGCTCTCGGGCTCTCGCTCTCTCGCTCTCCCGTGTGCTCCCTCCACGTGGCTTGGTGAAGGGGCCTTCTCCATGTGGCTTGGAGAAGGGGTCTCCGGGCTGCTTTAAGAGGCTCTCGCCATGCGGTTTTGAGGAGGAGAGGAGATCTGCGCGGTTTGCAGGAAGAAGGCAGTTTGCAAGGAGGCTGAGAATCCAGGCGGTCCTGCATTGAGAGCTGGAGGGCACCACAGCACAGAAAGGACCTCCCCAATCAGATCGAATGATTGGCAGCTGCTGGTAAAGCTGAACTGTGTTTGGAAAGTAGGGAAACGGTTTCTCTGACTTCCCTAAAACTAGCCTGGTTTGGAAGGGGGGGAGGCAAGGATATGTGTTTGTGGGTATTTTAAAGAGCATAAGACTTAACAACAGAAATCCACAAATAACTAAATCTATATAACTGTTAAATAAACAATTCTTTTTCTTTTCACCAAACTCTGGTATTGAGAGTTATAATTTTGGCGGCGGGCAATCGGGCCCCTAACTAAAGAGCCCGTGGGTTTGTTTTCAATTGGAGCAGCCCAGGGGTTCTGTAACATAATGACTCAAAAGTTTGTAATCAAGTAAGCAGGTTAGATGAATATATGGATAATTGCAATACAAACTAGATTAATAAGATAAAACCTTGATTATTTTTAACAAAACATTGTTTAAAAAGAAATTCAAGGAATCCAGAAAAGCACAAGAAACAAAGAACAATCACCTCAGATCCTACCACCCCAAGAAATAAACCCCCTTAATATTAACTGCACATCATCGCAGACTAAGCCTCTTTACCAATAGAAGGACAGCTAGAGATATGGACAGACAATTCTGATTTTTTAAACAAATGAGATTTTTAAAACAAGTACCAAATTTAATGTTGCATGAATTTAACTGAAGGAAAAGAAACTGAAATGAAACTGAAGAAACTGGCGATGGTTATAGGGTCCAGGCTGATGAGGAAGGCAAAGCGAGAAGGGGTAATGAGGTTCTGAAGAACAGGTTTGGAAGGGGTGCAAGGATAGAAGAGGTGGAAGGTAGGAGAATGTAACTAGAGTGGCAGTTTGAGATCTTGACACTAGACAGCTTTACAGTGATGTTGAAGATAAAAGAGAGGGCATTAGAACAAAGCCGTAAAGGCCTACTTTCGTTTTTGTTAAAGAAGTTATTTTATTGTTGTTCTATTATAGTTGTCCCAATTTTTCCCCTGTTGCTCACCACCACCCTGCCCACCCCCTGCTCCCACAGTCAGTCCCCACCCTGTTCTCCATGTCCTGGGGTCATTTATACATGTTCTGTAAAGGGCTTCATTCTATGGCTGAAATGAGTAGATGCTCCCCATGAAGTCCATTCACTGATGGCAAGAAGGTGAGCATCCTGGCCCTGCCAGATCTTTCCTAAGGAGGGCTCAGTGCTTTGTTCTTGGGGCCTTTTCCATGTCCCTATGTCATGACAGTTCTGCATAAAATGTTCATGGGTCAAGGATGACATGAAAAAAAACAAACCTGGGAAAATCTTGTGGGAATGTGCACATGGGTGAATGAAAGCTTGTTGGTTGTTCCTTTTTGGAGGTTGTTCTTTATTCTGAAATTATGACTATTCTGTTTTATTATTTTGGGGGGTGTTTTCAGATTTTTTTTTTTATAAAATCCTATGGGGTAGAAATCTCTAATATTTATACCTAATTCTCCTCTTCTTCTTGGCAGTGGGAGGATTATGCCTCTTCCCTCCATTTCAGTGGTGGGAGAATGTGATTGGTTCTGGCCAATGGGGGCAGAAGTGAGGTGTGTCACTCCTACGCTGGAGCAAAACCTAATCTAGCTAGTTTTTTTTTTTTTTTTTTTTTGAGGGGGTGAAATTTGTTGTTTAAAGAAGTTTTTCTTATCACCTTCCCCAAAAGGTGTTTTTTTAAAAGAAACTGGTTTATGTAATAGAAAAATCTGGGACTCAGTAGCTTAAAGAACCACAGTGTGGGATATTTACAAGGCTAGGTTATTTCCTTTTATGGAAGCTTAGCCAAGATTTGGAATATTTCAGTCTTTCCTAGTCCACATGCCATGGATCTTGAGGAGATGTTGATAAAATGTCACAGCTGAAATGGTGTATTCAGCCTCGACCACCCTGACTCACTTCTAGCCATAGAACTCTCTGTGCTTTCGAAGGTGCTTCATGCTGCTGTGACAGCTCAACCTTTCAGAAGAATTCTGTACTAATTACATTAAACCACAGCCAATGCTTCTGCTTCATTGTCCCCCTAAATTAAACACCTCAATCATGCAAACACACCGAGCTGAATTTACTGCAACAGATTCCCAACTAAGGATGTAATTAGATCATATTTTTTCCCAGTTCAACTAAAACAAAACTGCTATTATGAAGTTTGTTCTCTGTCTTTGATGATGTGTGTGTCTCTGTGTCTGTATGTCTGTGGGTGGATGTCTGCATATAAATGATAGTGTGTTCCTGGGTGGGCGTGTGCAAAATTCCCATGTGAACCTCAGCTTTGTAGGAATTTTAAGGTCTTGAGCCCAGGAGATGTCATTTTAAGACAGGTCACTCAAAAACAAGACAAAGAATTGAAATAAAAATCCCAGCTCTAAAAACACCAGGCTTGTGGACAGTACTGGGTTTTCTTTGCATTAGGTATTTTATTTTATTTTATTTATTTATTTTTAGAGAGAGGATAATGGAGGGAGAAAAAGAGGAAGAGAAACATTGATGTGAAAGAGATACATTGATTGGTTTCCTCTTTCACGCCCCCAACTGGGGACCTGGCCCACAACCCAGGAATGTGCCCTGACTGGGGATTGAACCCACGACCTTTCAGTTTGCAGGCCTACACTCAATCCACTGAGCCACACCAGCCCAAGTAGTGCTGTTTTTGTTGTTGTTGTTGTTGTTATTTGTTTGTTTAGAATTGTACCTGTCTCCAAATGACATTTTGCTTCCTATTAAGTGATCAGATCACAGGGTTAAAATTGATCACACGCACAAAAGCATACATAGTGTATGATCCTCTTGCATCAGCGTTTCTCAGCAGAGACACCGTTAACGTTTTAGGTTTGATATATCCCTGTTGTAGGGTTGCCCTGGGCTCTATAGGATGTTTAGCAGCATCTCTGGAGTCTACCCAGTAGCTGCCAGTAACATACTTTCCCCCAAGTTCTGGCAACCAAAAATATCTCCAGACCTTGCCAAATGTTCCCTGGCAGGCAGAATTGCAACCCCCCCCCCCCCCCACCAAGTTGAGAACTACTGCTTAACATATAGCACAAAATCAGGTGTAATGAGTTTGGGATGTTGGCAGTGAAGGTTGAATAGCAACTGGAAGTGGGGTAGAGTGTTCTGGGAGGGGGCTGAAGTACCCTGCTTCTGGATCTGGGTATTGGTTATATAAGTGTTCAGTTTGTAGGAAATTTGTTGAGTCAGCCTCTTGTGTGTGTACATTTATACATGTATAATTCAACAAAGCATAAAAAAACAAGTCATCAATGACTGAGAATCAAATGATTGGCATGATCACTTAATTTGAACTGTTGTCAGATGAACATGAGGGACCACCAAGATGAGCCTTTCAGAATGTCGGGCAAGGAGAGGGGTCTGTGTGCACATGCAATGGGGTTTGCTAGTTACACAGAAGGATGAGACCTTCTCCTGAGGGCAAGAGCAGTGACACATGTGAAGTACCAAAGCACAGAGCGTTCTAAATTGATTACTAAAACCTTGCATGCAACACAGGCTTCCAGCATCATACCAGTGTCCATAGAAACAGGAGTTCTGCAACAAGGGCCACACAAAGGGCTCAAGTTGAGTTGGAGAAATCAGAGTGACCCTGGGGAATTTGGCCATAGTTTCTTGGAGATATCCACAGTTTCTGGAATCAATAAACATGTATGGGCCCACTGTGTGCCTAGAACGTGCCAGGATAGAAGGTTAAAAAGATGGCTGTGAAATGGAATCCATCAGAGGTGACTCTCTACTCTGACACAGATTAGAAAAAACACAAGGTCTTCCTGGGCAAGTGCCTTGATAGACCTCATCATGCAGCCTGTATAAGAATAAAGGATGCTTTTTTCATTATACATGAAAATGTGTTTTTCTTTTTCCTTTTTTCTCATTTAAAAAATTTTATTGTTGTACAGTTATAGTTGTCCCAATTTTGCCCCCGTTGCTCTCCCCTGCCTGCTCTCTCTAAAAATGAATAAAATATTTTTAAAAAGTAAAAAAAAAAAAAAAAAAAAAGGAAGAAAATGTGTTTCATATATACAAATGCAATTTGTGTTAATTAACTCCCTAGTGGAATTATGGTCATATTCTTAGCATTTTTTTTTTTTTGAGAGAGATTTGTTTCTCAGCAAGTCATCTCTAGATTATGTTGAACTGCAAATTTACTTAGAACTGATAAAAGGTACAGGAAAGTCAGGCCTTATGCAGGAAGTTTTAAAGTCTGTGGGTAAAGCAAAACACTCACTATAGTCAACATTACCCTTGAAAATTGCCTCCATCTTTCTTTTTTTTTTTAAATGTATTTTATTGATTATATTGTTACAATAGTTCCAATTTTCTCCCCTTTACTCCCCTCCACCCAGCATCTCCCTCCCCCAGCAATCCCCCCCCCCAAGTCCATACCCCTGGTTCGTAAAAAATAACTATCCCTCCCTCTCAGATATTAAGACCCTTTGTAATCTTGTAAAGGACAATGCGCGAAGGTCTCAAGCTCCTCTAGCTGCTTCAAGCTGGACATGGTTGTCGTCCTACGTACCCTTGGGTCCAGAAAACCCTAATAATAGTGGGGATGTGGAGGGGAGGGTGGCCTTCCCACATGGGGAAGGATCGTGCAGACTCCAGGTCAGTTGGCTGTCTCCGGTCAACGGCGTGCTTGGTTTAACAGGCTGGCATCCTTGTTGTGTTCTGGGGGCAACAGATTTGGTGAAAAGGGTTAAAAGACTTCATTCAATCCATAACTACTAGATGTCAAAAGGCAGGGATTAATTTTTCAATGTTCCATATTAGGAGAAAGAAAAAAAAAAAAAAAAAGAAAAGGGCTTCTTTGAAGGAAGGTGTGCTAGGCACATCTCACCTGTCCAAAACCCTTTTGCCCATTATACTTAGTTTGGGCTGAGGGAAATAGTTTAGGTTTCCCCCCTCTCAGACCTCTGGGCCCTTTCTGTCCAAGCCATTAGGATAAAAAAGAGAAACCAGTTTTAAAGTGAAGCCCACAGACCACCCCATTCTTCACCAACCCAGCCATTTAGTTCAGCCAAACCGTTGAGTCTCAGGAGGCAGCGCTGCAGAGAGGATTAAGTGAAGCTTATGCGTACAGACAATCACTCAGGTAATGCGATCATAGGCTTATGTCCTTTGAAAACAGAAAACACATGTTAATTTATGTAACATAACCAACAAACAAGTCTCTAAATCTGTAAGACTGTCTTATTGGGAAGACATCCAGTTGCAAGGCACTTGACATTCTACTTGCCTGCAACTTGAATATCTTTGATGATATCACAGACATGGTTTAATTTTCAAGTGAAACCATATTTTAAATGAGAAGAAGCTTTTAAGATGGTTAGTTGCCCTATTTTATAGTCTACTACTGATCATTGTGATTTTTTTTGAATAATGATTTTTCTCCCTAAGATTACCCTCCTTGTCTTTAAAGGGACTACATTAAGTCCATTTTTAATTTATCCTGTTCATTTGCATAAACATAACAAGAGCAGCAAATGATCACTTATGATCTTTAGTTCTGCTTTGCTGGAACTTACCCAAGGAATATTTGGGGCGACACTCATTCTGTTCTTCAGGGCACGGAAACCTCCATCTTTCATAAAGTCCACACTCACCAGGTCCAGCCCAGCATGTCTTTTTCCCGGGTTGGGACAGAGCATGGTTTCTTCCTTGGGCAGCCGATGAAATCATAAAGGGGCCACAATTTATGAAGCATTGTGTCTTCAACCTGAGAATCATTCATCAAAGTGAGATGTTCTCACTGGGAAAGGCAAACAGCAATGAGCTCCTTTTGTGAGGCTGAGTTTGCAATCCCCTTCCTCTCTCTTTCCTTCTCTTTGTTCTTTCCAAGTACTGATAGTTCATTTTTCACCAATTAAAAGAGCCCAAGTTGGTCTATACTAATGAGTGAAATTTCTGTGTCATATGATAACTATATTGAAATGTTTGAGGAACTGCCAGGCTCTTTCCCAAAGGAGCTGCACCGTTTCACATTCCCAGCATCAGTGTATGAGGGTTCCAATTTCTCCACATTCTCACCAACACTTGTTATTGTCTGTCTTTTTTATTATAATTGCCCTACTGGATGTGAAGTGGTATCTCATTTTGATTTTGACTTGCATTTTTCCAATGGGTAATGATGTTGAGCATCTTTTCATGTACTTAGTGGCCATTTGTATACCTTCCTTGGAGATATGTCTATTCAGAAATAAAAACATTGGTTCACACAAAAACTTATATATGAATATTTATAGTAACATCATTCATAGGAGCCAAAGCCAAAAGGTGGAAATAACTCAGATACCAATAATCAGATGAATAGATAAACAAAACATGGCATACACACAGAATGGATATGAAAAGGAGTGAAGTTCTGATATTTGCTACAAAATAGATGAAACTTGAAAACATGATTCTGAGTGAAAGTAGCCAGGCACAAAAAGTCACATAGTATATGATTTAATTCACATTAAAGTTAATAACAGGTACATCTATAGAGACAGAAATTAGTAGTTGTCTAGGGCTGGTGAGTGAGGGGGAGGATGGTTTGGGATTGATTTTTGTTTGAGGTGATAAAATGTTCTCAAATTGACTGTACTAATGATTCTACATATCTGTGACTATATGAAATTAAAAAAAAAAGCCCAAGAAGTGATTCTATTGATTATTTTTTATGGAATTTTAAAATACAGATTCTTGGGCCTACTTCCAATGATGCTTACTCAGTAGGTCTTGGATATCCCAAGGAATTCTGTTTGGCCTGTTTTGGGGCCCACTGTATTTGTAGGGAACGTTCTTTCTTATGAAGCCTAGAGTCATGGTGATGATGGCTCATGCTTATGGAGAGTTCAGCATATTTTCGGCAATGTACTAAATACCTACTCTCATCTTCTCCTGTTACTCTCACAGTAACTTCCTGATGGGGTAGGTAAAATAACTACTGCTTTAGAGATGAGGAACTGAGGTTTTAGAGGGTTTTAAGTAACTTGTTCAAAGCCCCAGTAGGAAGTGGTGGAATTGGAAGATATATGGGGGCATCTACTTGGGAGCCAATGCCCTCAAGCCCACAGACTTCATAATCCATGGATGTCTGAAGTCCTGCATGAGATTTCTGCTGAGACTGAGGTGGGAGCTCAGTATCTCAGAACCTCTGTAGTCTCCCTAGCATGCTAGTCTACGTCCCTGCTTTGATTTCTACAAGCATAAACCATTCACACTGAGCATTGACTTGTTGAGATTTGGAGCCATGGAAAGGTCACATAACTCCACACTTGATCTTGGCCAATTTCTTGACTTCTCTCATTTTGTTTCACCCCTCCATTTCCTTTTTCTTTAAAAATTTTTTTTCTTAATCCTCACCCAAGGACATGCCTATTGATTTTAGAGAGAGGAAGAGGGAAGGAGAGAGGGAGAAAAACATCAATCAGCTGCCTTTTGACCACACCCTGACAGGGACCAAAGTTACAACCCAGGCATGTACCCTGACTAGGAATTAAATCCATGACCCTTTGTTTTATGGAATAATGCTGTAACCAACTGAAAGCCACACTGGCCACCCCTCCATTTTTCTACTTGCCTCCTTCCTCCTGGACTGCTTTGGGAATTTGATTTCTTGTCTCTTTATCTTGCAGAATCCCTTTATTCTTCTCTGCAACCAATTCCAAAAGTATAAAGTTGAGCCCATGTCAATGCTTGATGTGCAAAAGATTCCACAGATGGGATCTGCCCTCTGGAAAGTGGTAGTAGTTAAAGACTGATGTGGATATTATTTTGTTTCCCCCTATAAAACATATTACTTAACTATCAAACCCTTGGCACTCGGCTGCCATCCTTGACTGGTGGCAGTGGAGTGGATACTGCTCCCATATAACCTGGGGAGCAATGCCACACACTTAAATAGAGAGAAACCAGCTTTCTTTAAGAGGCAGAGGAAGACTTTCAGAGCTGGTGCTATTTTTTTTTTTGGAAGCAAATAGCTGTAGTATTAAAATTACCTTTGTGGTCAGAACTCAAAACCATGGTTGCTTGATATTTTTTTCCTTTGGTTGGTTTTCCATCCTCTTGCTTGGGAAATTTCTGCTAATAGCTTTAACCTCATGAGTTCAGTTCAACAGACACTAACAGCACCTACTATGTGCCAGCCTTAATAGCACCTGCCATACACCAGATACTGGGGATATAGTGGTAAGCAAGATAAACACAGCACTTAAATAAACACGACCTCCCAAGAAAGAGAGGCCACCATTGGCTTCTGAAGATACCCCTGGATTTTCTCCCTTAAGAGGGAAGGGGAAGAGCTTTGGTATCTGAGGTTCATTGAGGAGGGTTTAGCTGAGTCAACGCAAAGGTTTGGAGTGATGGCAGGAGCTAGCACCCGTGTGTAGAGGTGAGAAAGTGGGTGTGGTTTGAGGAAACTGAGATTAAGAGAAGACTTTTTGGAGCTTCCAGGTATAGTGGAGACCTGTTACATGAGTTCTTGTGGCTGAGCCTGTGGCCAGTGGCAATGGAATGATTGTGAGGGTCTTCTTATAGCAGACAGCCCCCAAAAGTTAACAGATTGAGAGAAGTTGCAATAATGGTGATCTCCAGGGACAGTTTCTGCCTGGATTTCCAACATATAAGTAAGCCCAAAGTTTTTGTGTAAGCTCACAGAGAAGAGAAAGAAGTCCCAATAATGACAAGATCAAATTCCCCACCTGCCAGGCATATGGGTGCTTGCAACACATTTAACTAGAGTTACAGAAATAAGAATGTGACATTTCTTACACCTGGATGTGGTGGAACAAAATGTATTCTCTCTGGTTTGGAGAGAAGGAGAACACTAGCAGGCATAACTCAAATTTTTATTCTTAAGCCCAATATCCAGAAATGCAGTTTCTATGGGTCCACAGACCAAAAAGCTCCAGAAGCATCATATTCATTGCTGCATGTCTTGTGCCTGTCCCTGTCCCCAATTTTCCCTATTTGTCCCATAGAGGAAGGAAATGCCAGCATCACTTCTATTCCTTCAGGGTTGAGCTGGGACAGAACCTTTCATGTTTTTCTGCATTAAAAAAAAATCTTTAGTGTATTTTTTCTTCCATTACTATTTAGTTCTGCATGTTTTTGTGAGAGAACAAGTTGATCTGGTTGGCCAGACTGAGGAAATGCTAACTTATCTGGCTAAGTTCATGTATTAGTGGATGGGTTACTTTGTTTAAACTGTGGCAGTGGGGTCCCTACCTCATCCCCTTGCACAGGATCCAAGCTTTGGGGGTCAGGTAGGACATGTAAGAGCTGCCTCTGGAAGAGCCAGTTAGGAAGTTGACTGACCACTCATTTAGAACAATGGGAGTTTATCATAGTCTCACATTAAGACTAGAGGTAGCCAGTCCCAGGTTTTGTTAAGTGAATAGCTCAAGATAACTAGTTGCTTGTTGACTTTTCTTTTTTGCTTTGTTTTGTTTTTTTTTTAAGTATATTTTATTGATTATGTTGTTACAGTAGTTCCAATATTTTCCCCCTTTGCTCCCTTCCACCCAGTACCCCCCTTCCCTCCAGCAATCCCACCCCTATTAGTTCATGTCCATGGGTCATGCATATACATTCTTTGGCTTCACCCTTTCGTATATTATTATTAACTTCCCCCTGTCTATTTTGTACCAACTGATTATGCTTCTTAATCCCTGCACCATATCTCCATTTCTCCCCTTCTCCCCTCCCAAATGATAATCTTCCAAATACTCCCCATACATATGATTCTGTTCCTATTCTGGTTTGCTTAGTTGAATTTTGTTTTTAGTTTTTAGATTCAGTTGTTGATAGTTGAGAGTTTGTTGTCATTTTAGTGTTCATAGTTTTGATCTTCTTTTTCTTAAGTAAGTCCCTTTGACATTTCATAATAATGGCTTGGTGATGATGAACTCCTTTAGCTTCACCTTGTCTGGGAGCACTTCATCTGCCCTTCCATTCCAAATGATAGCCTTGCTGGATAGACTAGTCCTGGTTGAAGGTTGCCTTTCATCACATTGAATACTGCTTGCCAGTCCCTCCCTGCCTGCAAAGTGTCCTCTGAGAAATCAGCTGATAGTCCTATAGGCAGTCCCCTGGAGGCAACTCTCCGCCTCTCTCTTGCTGCCCCCAAGACTCTCTCTTTATCTTTCATCTTTGGCATCTCAATCATGATGCATCCTGATGTGGTACCCTCTGGGTCCAGCTTGTCTGGGACCCTCCATGCTTCCCAGACCTGTATGTCCATTTCCTTTGCAAAATTTGGGAACTTTTCCTCATTTTTTTCAATTCTTGCTTCCTCATTCTGCAGTGGTTGACCGTTTTTTTCTTCCTTATGTTCCAAATCATTGATTTTAATTCTGGTTTCCTTCCCTTCACCATTGGTTTTATGCGGATTTTTCTTTGTTTCACTTAGCATAGCCTTCACTTCTTCTCTTATGCGTTTGCCATACTCAAGCATATCTGTCAAGCCTGTGAGCATCTTTATCACCAGTGTTTTGAATTCTGCATCTGTTAGATTGTCTGTCTCCTCATCTGTTAGGTTGGTTATCTCCTTGTTGCTTAGTTCTCCCACTGGAACGGAACCTTGATCCGTTCCCCCTTTTGGGCCATACTTCTCTGTCTCCTCATTCTGACAGGCTCCTGTGTTTGTTTGCCTCCACATCCCAGGTAGAGCTGTTGCTCCTGTTATGTTGCAAGGGGAGGAGCCTTAGGGATTCATCAGTACAGGGCGACCTGTTTCACTACGTTGTGGTGCTGTATGTGGGGGAGGGGTCTGAGAGGACACAAAGCTGCCTGCTCAGTACTCACCCCTTTTCCAGACACTTCTCCCACTCCGCACTGGACTGGCGCCCCTCTAGCTGCTGCCATGGCCGTCGTTCCCAGAGTGGGTGGGTCTACAGACATTTTAAGACCACGGGGGCCCTTTAAACAAGCAGACTCTCCTGAGACACTGCCAGTTTCTGCCACTGCTCCAACCCCTCACTGGTCTGTACAGTCAGAAGCAATGAGGCTTGATTTTCCCCGGTGCTGGGACTGTTAGCTGCGAGGTCTGGTGAGGAGCTGGGAGAGCTCCCCAGGTGTCCCTCCTGACTTTTGAAAATGTGTAACTGCACTTTTTGCCGGCCCGCCTCTGCTGCTGCCCCTGCTGCTGCTGCAGCTGCCGCCACCACACCATGTCCTCTCCTCCCCAGCTCCGCCCTCCTACCTGTCTGTTGAATATTTCTTCTTTATATCTTTGTTTGCTGGACTTCCATGCAGTTTGATTTTCTGGAACTTCTGATTGTTTCTAGTTTTGAGGTAGTTATATTCCTTCTTAGTTGTGGAGGGAGATGCAGTGTGTCTGTCTACGCCTCCATCTTGGCCGGAAGTTGCTTGTTAACTTTCCTGTGATGTTCTTGCCTTTCTCCTTGTGGTCACAGAGGCTGCCATAGTCCAAATATGAGGTCCTCGCATGAAAACTCCCAAAGGCAGGAAGGAAGGGGCACAGTGTCTCCCTGCATATTTCTATATTAAAGTGTTCCAGAAAATTCCAGCAGACGTCCCATACCCCAGCTGCATCAACCTTGAGATAGCAGGGTGTGGGGAGTTCCTCAATAGAATGGTCAGAATGGAATTATGGGACGAGTCCTAAACCAATTACAGGGAAATAGGAGTTTGAGTAGCATGGTTACATGAGAATCTAAGCCTTAGATAAGGGAACAGCAAACTTTTTCTGTAAAAAATGACAATATTTTAGGGGTTTTGGTCCAGACAACTTCTGTTTCAACTATTCAACTCTGCCATTGGAGCATGAAAGTAGCCATAGACAGTGCATAAATGAATGGGCATAGCTTTGCTCCAGTAAAAGTTTATTTACTGAAACAGTGGGCCAGAATTGGCCTTCAGGCTATAGTTTGCCAAACCCTGCTTACACCAATCATGATTTATTCCCTGGGGCTGGGCCAACACTTCCTAAGATACAACGCAGTTCAAATTTGGTTAAACTTACAGAGGTAAGGGACAGTGACCCTTGTATCAGTTATCTACTATCACAAAATTGTATAATACAAATCAGTGGCTCAATTCAACAGCCATCTTGGAGCTGCAGGTCAGGTGATGGCTGGGTCATTTAGATGGGGCATATCTGGGAAACTCTGATCTGTCCTAGTGTCTCTTATCTTTCTCTCAGGTCAGCAGGATAGCCTGGGTATGTTCTAATGGTGATGACATAAGCATAAGAGGGCAAGAAGGATTGAGCATCTACTCTATAACTTTTGGTCATATAACACAGACCAATGTTCCATTGGCCAAAGCAAGAAACATGGCTAGATGCATCATCAGGGGCTAGAGAAATAAACTCTCACTTTTTAATGGGAAGAACTGCAAAGTCATATGGCAAAGGGCCTGAATATAGGGCATTGTGAAGGATTGGATCCATTAATATACTGTAATCAACTCTAATTCCCTAACCACCAATAAAATTTAGGAAATATTTTTCCAATGCACCTGTGTCTAAATACTCCTGGCTGCAGCCCAGGCAATGGGGACATGGCTGGGGAGGGACCACAGCAGGGTATTCCTATTTTATAAGTCTGGGTATACAGTAGTCAGTCACGTGTGGCTAATGCTGCACTAACAATGGCTGACTTGTTTTGTCCCGAGGCCCCAACGGGTAATGCTTAGCCTCAGTTCATTCCTGAGTAATTTTGACAAAGTTGGTTTCAAGAGCCCAGGAAGTAAATTAATTATATATTTATTTGAATTTTTCAAGGAGCAAGAGTGGTTGGATATATATAGGCTTTTACATGCTGGTAATTGTTTCCTCACCACAAAAAAGGCTGGTTATTAGGAAGCTGCTGTTAGATTCATTTGCCCCATGAGCTGTGTGTGTGTGTGTACACACCTACTTGTTGGAGCTACTTCCCTTTATAATAACATTAACCAGCATTTTAAATAAAGGGAGGAAATGAAATAGGCTTCGACAGATGGCCACTCTGCCCTTTCAAAGTGGATTACACATAGTAATATAAAACACAGTCACAGTTTAAAAGATTCTGTGTTAAATTGGTTCTGGCTTCAACAAAGACACTATTTGCCTGAACAGTCGAAGGTCCTTGTAATCCACAGTATTGCATATAGCAAACCCTTTTCTTTTCCTTTTTTAATTTAATTAATTAATTTAGAGATGGGAAGGGCAGGAGAGAGGGAGAGAAATATCAATGGGATAGAGAAATATCGACTGGTTACCTCTTGCACCCAACACACCGACTGAAGACCGAACCCACAACCTAGGCATGTGCCCCAACTAGGAATCGAACCGATGACCTTTTTCTTTACGGGATGGCATCCAATCAACTTGGCCACACCAGTCAGGGCCAGAAGTCTCTTTTCTTAACAGATTCAAGTTGCTGAAAAGACCAGTTGGATGTATGTAAATGTTCAATTTTTGAAATTATTTTTGGAGGAGCGGAGGCTGGGGTGGATTCATTTACCAGTTTTCAACAAATATTCATGGGATACCTGTTATGTCCTGTGCATTGTATTAGGGGCTGAGACTACAATAATGGGCCAAAGGAAGCAGGGTTCCTGCCCTCAGAGAGGGAGTAATTTAGAGCTGCACCTTCCAGTAAGGTAGCTACTAGCCACAGTAGTTATTGAACTTGTGAATAGTAGTGAGTACAAAGTGAGATGTGCTAGAGGTGTACAGTACACACTGAATTTTGAAGACTTAATGTAAAAAAGAATGTAAAGTGTTTCATTAATATTTAAAAAATAATACAAGACTTTCAGTCAAGATGGAGGTGTAGGTAGACATACTTCGCCTCCTTGTGCCACCATAGAAAGAATTATCAGATCTCAAAACTAATAACACCCAGAACCATCAGAGTATCAAGCTCTATGGAAGTCTGGTAATGAAGGATGTAAAGAAGCCACATCTATCCAGACGGGTAGGAGGGGTGGAGTTGTGGAAATGGGTGGAGAGATGATGTGGCACAGAGGTGGCAGCAGAATAAATGGTCCCACATTCATGTATGGTGGATAAAATTGGGAGGGATACCTTGGGAGTGAGTGATCCCAGCCCCAGGCCAGACTGCACAGCCCATGTTTCCAGCACCAAGAAGATAAATCCCCATTACCTCTGGCTGTAAAAACCAGTGAGGGTTGGGGTGGTGGAAGAAACTGCAAGATTTTCACCACTTAAAGGGCCTGCACAGACTTGGAACATACTCAAACCCACCTACTCTGGATTTCATCTCTAGGGGAGCAGGTGAAAGGGGGTCAGTTGCATACAGGAAGTGGGTGAAATGACTGGAAAAGGGGCAAGCACTAGGCAAACCTCCAGAAGCCAGGCAGCAGCATTGTCCTCTCTCTAAGTCCTCCCCTTCCCACACAGAGCCACAAAGCAGTGAAGTAGGTTGCCCCACCCTGGCAATTACCTAAGGCTCCACCCCATAGTTTACAGGTGCCCTTTCTACATAGGCCATGCTACTAAGATAGGGGTCGATGCAGCTTTACCTAATACCCAGAAACAAACACAGGGAGGCTGCAAAGTTGAGGAGACAAAGAAATATGGCCCAAATGAAAGAACAGAACAAAACCACAGAAAGAGAACTAAACAAAAGAGAGATAGGCAATGTATCAGAGGCAGAGTTCAAAACACTGGTGATCAGGATGCTCAGAGAACTCATTGAGTACAGCAAAAACATAAAGGAAGAAATGAAGGTTACACTAAATTAAATAAAGAAAAACCCACAGGGAACCAATAGTGAAGGGAAGGAAGCCAGGATTCAATTCAACAATTTTGAATTGAAGGAAGAAATAAACATTCAACCAGAACAGAAAGAAGAAACAAGAATTTGAAAAACAACAAAAAATGATAGTATAAGAAGACTCTGAGACACCTCCAAATGTGCCAACATCTGAATCATAGAGATGCCAGAAGGAGAAGAGGAAGAACAAGTAATTGAAAACTTATTTGGAAAAAATAATGAAAGAAAAATTTCCTAATTTGGTGAAAGAAATAGACATACAAGTCCAGGAAGCACAGAGAGTCCCAAACAAGTTGGACCCAAAGAGGACCACACCAAGACACATCATAATTAAAATGCCAGAGGTTAAAAATAAAGAGAGAGTCTTAAAAGCAGCAAGAGAAAAGCAGAGAGTTACCTACAAAGGAGTTCCCATAAGACTATCAGCTGATTTCTCAAAGAAACTTTGCAGGCAAGAAGGGACTGGCAAGTATTTAAAGTGATGAAAAGCAAGGACCCCACAACCTAGATTACTCTATCCAGCAAAGCTATCATTTAGAATGAAGGGCAGATAAGGTGCTTCCAAGACAAGATAAAGCTAAAGGAGTTCATTATCACCAAGCCACTACTACATGAAATGTTAAAGGGAATTATTTTTAAAAAAGAAGAACAAAGCCATGAACATTAAAAAGGCAACAGTTTCACAAGTAATCAATAACTGAATCTAAAACAAACAAACAAAACCAAGCAAACTACCAGAACAGAAACAGAATCATAGGTAAGGGGATCATATGGAAGGTTATCAAAGGGAGGGGTCAGGGGGAGAATGGGGGAAATGGTGCAGGGATTAAGAAGCATAATTGGTAGGTACAAAATAGACAGGGGTGTGTTAAGAATAGCATAGGAAATGGAGAAGCCAAAGAACTTATATGCACAACTCATGGACATGAATTAAGGGGGGGATTGCTGGAGGGAAGGAGGGTACTGGGTGGAGGGGGGCAAAGGGGGAAAATAGGGACAACTGTAATAGCATAATCTGTAAAATATACTTAAAAATACATGCTGAAACATTATTTTGGATATATTTTGTTAAATAAGTGATATTCTTAAAATTACCTTCACCTGTTTTGTGTTGCCTTTAAAAAAATGTGACTGGTACAAAATGTAAAAGTGAATATGTAAATGCATCATATTTCTATTGGACATTGATGGTCTAGAGGGGGTTATAGGCTTTAAGTTGAAAGTTATCCAGGTCATTATATGTTCATCACAACTGCTCTGAAAGAGTAGTACAGGAGTGAAGAAAATACACAAATGAGGCCCTGACCAGTGTGGCCAAGTTGATTGGGCATCGTCCTGCAAAGCTAAAGTTCACTGGTTCGATTCCTGGTCAGGGCACATGCCTGGGTTGCATGTTGGGTCCCTGGTTGGGGCACCTATGATAGGCAACTGATCAGTGTTTCTCTCTCACATAGATGTTTCTCATGCATTCTTTCTCCCTCCCTTTCTTCTCTCTAAAAATAAACTATCATTTTGTTTTTTTTTAAAAGAAAATATACAAATGAAGAGAGGTAACCCTAGTGTCAGAGGGCCAGAAAAGGCTTCCTTAGACCGTGTGACAGTTTTTCAAAAGGTTAAATATAGAGTTATCATATGATCCAGAAATTCAACTCTTAGGTATATATCCAAGAGGAATGAAAATGTGTCTACACAAATTGTGTATGCACATGTTATATCAGCTTTATTCATAATAGTAAAAAGTGGGAACAACCCAAATATTTATCAACTGATGAACAGATAAATTGAGTGTGATCTATCCATACAATGGAATATTACTCATTCCATAAAAAGGAATGAAAGATGGATACATGCTACAATAGTGAAAGAACCTTAAAAACATTAGGCTGAGTTAAAGAAGTCAGACAGACACAAAAGACCACATTTTGTATGGTTCCATTTATATGTAATGTCCATAATAGGCAAAACCATAGGGACAGAAAGATTAGTCATTGCCTGGGGCAGAGGGAAAGGAAATGGGAGGTACTAGTGGATATAGGTTTCTTTTGGGGGGTGAAAAATATGTGCTAAAATTGATTGTGGTGATAACCCTCTGTGAATATACTAAAACCATTGAATTATACTTTAAATGGGTAAATTGTCTGGTATGTACATTATATTTCTTTTTTTGTTACTTTATTTACTTTTTATTTAATATTTTCTTGTTTATACTATTATTGTTGTCCCAATTTTTCCCTTTTTGCCCTCCTCCACCCAGAACTCCCCCTCCCCACTCCTTCAGGCAATCCCCACACCATTGTCCATGTCCACGGGTCATTAATATATGTTCTTTGGCTAATCCTTTCACCTTCTTGTATGTGCATTATATTTTAATACATATTAAAAATAATGTCTGCCTTGATGAAATGACACTGAAAAAGTGTCAGAAGAGCATTTCAGGGCCAAGAATAGTACATGTGAAGGCCCTGAGGTGGAAAGGAATGTAGTAAATTTGAGGGACTTCAAAGAGGTTGGTGTGGCTGGAGCCTGGGAGGCAAGTGGAAGTATCAGGAGGGGAGACTGGAGAAGGGAGGTGCAGGGCCACGTAGGTCTCATGTTAAGGTGTTGGAACTTCATACTTATCTGTGTCATCATGGGCATCCCATTTAACCGCCCAGTGGTGAAATAAGGATGAAATGAGATAATCCATGCTCAGTAAAGATGTTTACACAGAACCAGTTAATAATGGTGTCAGAGGCATGGGAAAGCAGTGAATAGATTCCAGAGAGATTTAGGAGGTAAGAGCAACAGGACTTGGCCATTGAATGTGGGTTGGGTGGACTGGAGATCTGGAGAGGAAAGGGGGGAATAAGAAGCTTGAAGCAAACTGTCAATGGGCCTTCCAGTCTGAGATTACTTGAGATCGCTGTGTGAACAGGAGTGTTAGCATTTATGATGAAGCTGTTTAGACTTTGAAATGTCATTTGCAGTGTGTTCTTGTACAGACAAACCCCCCCACCCCCACCCATGTCCTGAACTTATTAATTCTTTACTTTAATTCATCACAGAGAGATCTTCATTTGCTTTTGTGAGAAATACAGAATGCCACCAAGAAAATGTTTTAAAATAATCTGGATTGCTGTAGGGGAGTAACATCCTTTCAGATTTGCACCAGTGTTATTATTTTGATCTATTCCACTTCTGGTCTGTGATGGAAGGACAGTCTCACCCTGCTTTGATTTACAACACCACAGCAATGAGCACGTTTGGTGTTGCCAACTTAACCCCTTGTGCAGAGAAGACAACATTAAGGGGTGTCTCCATTGGTTTCCCCCCAAATTATTTGGCAGAAATGTTGCTGGGAGCTTCACCGATGATTTTTTTCTGGTTTAATATTGCCGTGGACAGCCTGCAGTAACACTCTAATCCCTGTTATTAAGCCTCAGGTCCAATGTGGGCTGTGATTTGTTTTTCCTGTGAGTGACGCAACCATATATTCCATTAAAACCTGATGCAAACATACTCTGGGGGACCGACACTGTTACTTCCCCTGATTGGGAAGGGAAGTCAGCTGGTATGATTCTAGTTTGGTACAACCACTAGAGTTGTTTTTGAAAGCTTGTTCCTCTTAAATGAACTCTGGGGTGTCCCACTTTGATTCTGGGGCAGAGCTTTGGGTTTTCAGGGAAGTGGCAGGTCAAGTTTCAGAAGGGATTTGGAAAGTGTAGTTTGGGCCATAGATGGGATCAAGGATGACCTCTTTATACCTCAAGGGAAAAATAGCACTTTTTTTCCTTTCCAACTGACCTCTTACTGGGTTCCTTGGCCTCCTTTGTCCTGGAACTGGAGAACCCATGTAACATATCAATTGGCTGAGGATCAAGAGGAGCTAAAATGTGTCCATGCTCTGAGACTAGGCCTGCTGTGGCCATACCTCATTCCCATCCCTTCAGCTGCTGGGCATCCACAGATGGTCATCCTCAATGAAATGTCCCTCCCCCCCCGACTGCCTCATTTAGTTTAGCCTGAACTAAATCCATTGCTTAGACCAGTGGGTCTCTACCTTGGCTGCACCCTGGGATCGCCTGTGAGATTAAAATGTGCTGATGTCTTTTTCACTTAGTGTAGTGTTTTCAAGGTTTATTCAGATTATAGCATGCATCGGTACTTCATTTCCTTTTAAGGCTGAACAATATTTCATCATATGGATAGATATTTTATTTATCCTTTCATCCATTGATGGACATTTGGGTTGTCTCCACCTTTTGCTTATTGTATGTATTGTATGATATTATTCCATTTATGTGAAATATCTGGTGCAGGCAAATTCATTGGGACAGAAGGCAGCTTAGTGGTTTTCAACAGCTGGAGGGAACATGGAGTAGGGTGTGACTGCTTAATGGGTGTGAGGTTTCCTTTGGGCATGGTGGAGATGCTTTGGAATTATATTGAGTGTGAAAACACTAAATGATATGGAATGGTATATACACTCTAGAATGGTGACTCTTAGATTATATACGTTTTACCTCAATTAATAAAAATACTGATGTGTATGTTCCATCTACAGAAGTTCTGAAGTAATTTGTCTAGGATATAGAGCTCAGGCCCTGGGGTTTTAAAAGCTCTCAGGTGATTCTAACGTGTGGTGGAGCTGAGCACTCCTGCTTAAGACTCTCTTCCTAGAATCAAGTCTTTCATTTTTTACTTGTGTTCACTTCTAGCCTCTAGCATGGCTCTGCTTTTCCATTTTCCTTCACATTTTTTGGGAGGTAATTTTTACAATGCAGTTTAAAGATCAACTACATCAGTTGACTTGGGATCTGTGTTAACTGTGTAGCTACTCTATCTTCGACTCTGACCTATCAAGTCAGAATCTTATGGGTGTGGTGCAGGCATGTACATATTTAATAATCACCCCAGGTGACTATTACATGCACAGTGATCTGAGAACTTCTATAAACTCTTAGGTTTTCCTGTTTTTCTCCCTGTCTTTTATTTCACAATTGGGCCCCACCATGTATCAGCCACTAAATTGTGGGTTGCCCTGTGCATGCAGCATGAAGGAGACAGAAGCGGTTCTTTTCATAAGCTCCCAGTGAAGGAGGAGAGCACACAATGTTCCTTTGCTCATCAGAAACACATTGAGCACAGGTAGCTGCGGTCACATGTTTGACATATGTATAGGAGACTCCTAGGCAGAAAGAGGGGTTATCACAGCCCTGCATAACTTTCTCCCAGGACTGCTTTCACTGAAATCAGGTTAAAATTCAAGTTTTCCATCTTCCTTAGCTATGTCAGTTATGTAAGACTCAGTTTTTATATTAGTTGTCTATTGTTTTGTAACAACATTATCACAAACTTAGTGGCTTAGAGCGACATGCATTTATTAGGGCACAGTTTCTGTGGGTCAGCTTAGCTGGGTGCTCTTCTCGTGGTCTCACGAGGCCGCAATTCAAGGTGTTGGCCAAGCTGCATTCTTATTCTGAGACTCAAGTGGTGATGGGCCTGTCTCTGAGCTCAGGTGGTTGTTGCCAGCGTTCTGGTGTTTGCCAGACTCAAGGCCTTGGTTCTTGCTGATTGTTGGCTGGAGACTTTCCTGGGCTCTGTTATGGTCAGTCAGAACATGGCAGCTGGCTTCTCCAAAGCAGCCAGAAAAGTCTCTTAGTAATGCAGGTTTACAGTCTTATCTAATGACTACAAACATCCCATCCTCTTTGCCATATTCTATTGGTTAGAAGCAAGTCACTGGTCTCATCCACACTCATGGGGAGGGATTACACAAAATATATGCATACCAGAAGGTGGAAGTCTGCTATAGTTTTCCATCTATAAAATGGAGATAACTATGCTTCCTACCGCATAGGAATATAGTGAACATTAAATAAGAGGATGCATGAAAAGCACTTGGTACACTAAAGGCTTAATAAATGCTAACTTCATTGTTATTTATTATTATCACTATTATCATTGCTAATATTATTATCAGGTCATTTCTGGATATTGGTCTTCTGGCTATGAAAGACACCTCCCTCTATGGCCCCAGAGTTCCTCCTGAGTTCTTTGAATGCTATTCTCACAGATACCGCCTTCATCCCACCTTGGAGATCTAACCATGGGCTTTGTGTCCTTTTCCAGTTTGACTCATCTGAAGCTGGGTGTTAAAGTTAAAAAAAAAAAAAAAAGACAGTGTCTTTACCCAAGTTTGAGATATCTTTGAGGAACTATGTTCCTGGTGGCCTCTGTAACTTTGGTCTCTTAGAATTCTCCACTAGAAGAGCAAGAGACAGCTTCCCATCCTGTTTAAAAAGTCTGCATCTTCACTGCATCCCAGTTTCCCTCTTGAGAGATGTTTATATATCCAGTACCTATTGAGTCCATTTGATGAAAAAATATGTTAATGCTTTCAGCCAGGTATTGTGTTTGGTTTCAGGAATGATGTAAAAATCAATAATACACATTCCCTGGTCTTCAGGGAGATCAGAGTTCAATGGAGGAATTTAGACTTGAGGCCAGTGTTTTTCACTTTGGGACAGAATATTGCTGGTTGCATACAAGAAGATTTTAGGTGGACCAAATGCTGATTGTATGTGATACACTGACTTAGCATTAAATAATAGTTTAGTTACAATGTGATTAAAGTATTCCCTTTTTGATTTTCTCTCATTTTTATGACTATGTTAAGAACAAACTCCACGAGGTGTTAGTATATCTTAAACACTTTGTTTTCTCCCTATTAAACCCGTTCTCATTTATCTGAGTCTTTTTTAAAATTAAATATTTTTAGAGACTTCCGGCCAAGATGGAGGTATAGACAGACACGTTGCATCTCCCTCCACAACTAAGAAGGAATACAACTATCTCAAAACTAGAAACAACCAGAAGTTGCAGAAGATCAAACTGCATGGAAGTCCAGCAAACAAAGATATAAAGAAGAAATACTCATCCAGACAGGTAGGAGGGGCGGAGCCAGGGCAGAGAGGATGTGGTGTGGTGGCAGCAGCGGCGGCGGTGGCGGCAGGCTGGCAGAAAGCACAGTCACACATTTTAGAAAGTCAGGAGGGACACCTGGGGAGCGTTCCCAGCTCCTCACCGGACCTCGCAGCCCTTGGTGCCAGCACTGGGGAAAATCAAGCCTCATTGCTTCTGACTGTGCAGACCAGTGGGGGTTGGGGCGGAAGAAGAAACTGCTGGTCTCAGCAGAGTCCGCCTGTTTAAAGGGCCCCCACTGTCCTAGAATGTCCGCAGACCCACCCACTCTGGGAACGACGGCCAGGGCAGCAGCTAGAGGGGCGCCAGCCCGGTACAGAAGTGGAAGAGGTGCCTGGAAAAGGGGCGAGTGCTGAGAAGGCGGCATTGTTCCCTCTCGGACCCCTCCCCCACATACAGCCCCACAACGTGGTGAAACAGGTCGCCTTGTACTGACAAATCTCTAAGGCTCCGCCCATTACAATGTAACAGGAGCGACAGCTTTACCTGGGATCCGGAGGCAAACAAACACAGGAGCCTGTCAGAATAAGGAGACAGAGAAATATGGCCCAAAAGGGGGAATGGATCAAGGTTCCAGTGGGAGAACTAAGTGACAAGGAGATAACCAACCTAACAGATGCAGAGTTTAAAACACTGGTGATAAAGATGCTCACAGGCTTGACAGATATGCTTGAGTACGGCAAATGCATAACAGAAGTGAAGGCTATGCTAAGTGAAATGAAGGAAAATCCACACGAAACCAAGAGTGAAGGGAAGGAAACTGGGGTTCAAATCAATGATTTGGAACATAAGAAAAAAAAAAAAAGTCAACCAGTGCAGAATGAGGAGGCAAGAATTGAAAAATATGAGGAAAACTTCCCAGATTTTGCGAAGGAGATGGACATACAGGTCCGGGAAGCACGGAGGGTCCCAGGCAAGCTGGACCCAGAGGGGACCACACCAGGACGCATCATGACTGAGATACCAAAGGTGAAAAATAAAGACAGAGTCCCGGGGACTGCAAGAGAGAGGTGGACAGTTGCCTCCAGGGGGCAAATATATTTTATTGATTATGTTGTTATAGTAGTTCCAATTTTTTCCCCTTTGCTCCCCTCTGCCCAGTACCCCCCCTTCCCTCCAGCGATCCCACCCCCATAGTTCATGTCCATGGGTCGTGCATATAAGTTCTTTGGCTTCACCCTTTCCTATATTATTTTTAACATCCCCCTGTCTATTTTATATGAACTGATTATGCTTCTTAGCCCCTGCACCATTTCCCCGTTTTTTCCCCTCCCCCCTCCTAGCTGATAACCTTTCAAATGATCCCCATACCTATGATTCTGTTCCTATTCTGGTTTGCTTAGTTGGATTTTGTTTTTATTTTTTAGATTCAGTTGTTGATAGTTGTGAGTTTGTTGTCATTTTAGTGTTCATAGTTTTGATCTTTTTCTTAAGTAAGTCCCTTTGACATTTTACATAATAATGGCTTGGTGATGATGAACTCCTTTAGCTTCACCTTGTCTGGGAAGCACTTCATCTGCCCTTCCATTCCAAATGATAGCTTTGCTGGATAGAGTAATCTTGGTTATAAGTTGCTTTTCATCACATTGAATACTGCTTGCCAGTCCCTTCCTGCCTGCAAAGTGACCTCTGAGAAATCAGCTGATAGGCAGCCCCCTGGAGGCAACTGTCCACCTCTCTCTTGCAGTCCCCGGGACTCTGTCTTTATCTTTCACCTTTGGCATTTCAGTCATGATGCGTCCTGGTGTGGTCCCCTCTGGGTCCAGCTCGCCCGGGACCCTCCGTGCTTCCCGGACCTGTATGTCCATCTCCTTCGCAAAATCTGGGAAGTTTTCCTCATATTTTTCAATTCTTGCCTCCTCATTCTGCACTGGTTGACTATGTTTTTTTCTTATGTTCCAAATCATTGATTTGAACCCCAGTTTCCTTCCCTTCACCATTGGTTTTGTGTGGATTTTCCTTCATTTCACTTAGCATAGCCTTCACTTCTGTTATGCATTTGCCGTACTCAAGCATATCTGTCAAGCCTGTGAGCATCTTTATCACCAGTGTTTTAAACTCTGCATCTGTTAGGTTGGTTATCTCCTTGTCACTTAGTTCTCCCACTGGAACCTTGATCCATTCCCCCTTTTGGGCCATATTTCTCTGTCTCCTTATTCTGACAGGCTCCTGTGTTTGTTTGCCTCCGGATCCCAGGTAAAGCTGTCGCTCCTGTTACATTGTAATGGGCGGAGCCTTAGAGATTTGTCAGTACAAGGCGACCTGTTTCACCACGTTGTGGGGCTGTATGTGGGGGAGGGGTCCGAGAGGGAACAATGCCGCCTTCTCAGCACTCGCCCCTTTTCCAGGCACCTCTTCCACTTCTGTACCGGGCTGGCGCCCCTCTAGCTGCTGCCCTGGCCGTCGTTCCCAGAGTGGGTGGGTCTGCGGACATTCTAGGACAGTGGGGGCCCTTTAAACAGGCGGACTCTGCTGAGACCAGCAGTTTCTTCTTCCGCCCCAACCCCCACTGGTCTGCACAGTCAGAAGCAATGAGGCTTGATTTTCCCCAGTGCTGGCACCAAGGGCTGCGAGGTCCGGTGAGGAGCTGGGAACGCTCCCCAGGTGTCCCTCCTGACTTTCTAAAATGTGTGACTGTGCTTTCTGCCAGCCTGCCGCCACCGCCGCCGCTGCTGCCACCACACCACATCCTCTCTGCCCTGGCTCCGCCCCTCCTACCTGTCTGGATGAGTATTTCTTTATATCTTTGTTTGCTGGACTTCCATGCAGTTTGATCTTCTGCAACTTCTGGTTGTTTCTAGTTTTGAGGTGGTTGGATTCCTTCTTAGTTGTGGAGGGAGACGCAGCGTGTCTGTCTACGCTTCCATCTTGGCCGGAAGTCTAAATTAAATATTTTATTGTTCTCTTACAGTTGTCCCAGTTTTTCCCCCTTTGCTCTCTTCCATCCAGTCCAGCCCCCACTCCCACATCAATCCCCACCCTGTTGTACATATCCATGGGTCATTCATACATGTTCTTTGACTAGTTCCTTTTCCTTCTTTCCACTATTTGGGTCTTTTAAAAGTAATTTTCAGTTTAGAGATCTTGTAAATCTTTCTTTCAGATTTATTTCTAGTTATTTGATGTCTGTAGGTATTATTTTAAATAATATGTATTTAAAAATTTTTATTTTTCAATTGTTTTTTGCTAGTATACAAAAATTTGACTTCTCTATATTAACCTTATATCTAAAAACATTGCTAAATTTATTAATTCTGGTTAGCTTTCCATAGCTTTCATAGGTTTTCCTGTGTACACAATAATGTCATTTGCAAATAATGACAATTTTGCTTCTTTTAAAATAATCTTTATGACTATTTTTCTTGCTTATATAACTAACTAGGACTTATAAGGAAATGTTGAATAGAAATGGTGATAGTGGACATTTTTCCTTATTCCTGATCATAAGGGAAAACTATTTATTGTTTTACCTTTACATATGATGTTAGCTAGAGGTTATTAAATGGATGCTCTTTATAAGATTGAAGAAGTTTGTTTTTGTTTGTAGTTGGATAAGGGTTTTTAAAATAATTAAGAATGAGTATTACATTTTGTCAAATGTTTTTTATGTGATGAATTATACTAATTGCTTTTTGAATGTTAAACCAGTTTTGCATTCCTGAGATAAACCTCATTTGGTTATGTTATATTATCTCCCCCCCCCCCCCCGTTTTTGCAGGGTTTTCTGCTCAACATTTTATTTTTGCCTTTTTTCTGTTGTTCTTTTACAGTTGTCCCATTTTTTTCTTCATTGCTCTCCCCTGCTCCACTCATACCCCAGTCCCAGAGTCAATCCCCACCCTGTTGTCCATGTCCATGGATAATTTATACAAGTTCCTTAACTAGACCCTAGTGCTAGACTTAATTTGCAAACATTTCATCTAGAATTTTTGCATTAATATTCAAGAATATTGGTTTGTGATCTTTTTGTGTTTGTGTGTGGATGGCCTCATAAAATGAGTTGGATGTGTTCTTTATTATTTTCTAAAAGAGTGTAGGTAATATTTATATTATTTCTTTCTTAAATGTTTGATAGACTTTACCAGTGAAGACATCTGGAATTGGGCTTTTCTTTGTGGGAAAATATTAAATTATGGATTCAATTTGTTTAATAGTGATATGGTTATTCAGATTTTCTACTTTTTTCCTTTTTTCAGCTTTGCTATATTTTTAAAAACTAAAGCCTACACTTTATTCAATGTCCTTAGTTGTTAGCTAGTGTCCTCTTTTTCTGTTCCAGGATCCCATCCTCTTGGCTGTGACAGTTTCTCAGACTTTCCTTGTATGTGATGATCTTGATGATTTTGAGGTATTTTGTAGAATATTCCTTAACTGGGTTTGATGCTTTTTTCATAATTTCTTAAGAAGATGATCACAGAGGTAAAGTGTACATATTATCAACATTACTTTCTGTGGTTGATATTGACATTGATTCCCTGGCTGAGGAAATATTTGTTCAGTTTCTCCATTGTATAGTTGCTCTTTTCTCTCCCTTTTTCATATTTTATTCTTTGGAAGGAAGTCACTACACAGAACCCACATTTAAGAAGTGCAGAGTTGTGCTCCACCTCCTTGAAGTCTGAGTATCTACATAAATTATTTGAAATTCTTATGCACAGATTTTTCCTTTTTAAATTCTTCTGATTTTGAAATAGCTTCAGGCTTACAGAAAAGTTGCAAAAAAGTTCTATTTAATTTTCAACCAGTTTTCCTAATGTAAACATTTTACATAATCATAGTATACTGTCAAAGCCAAGAAATTAAACTTGGCACAGAACTATTTATTATAAACTACAGACTCTGGATTTCAAAAGTTTTTCCAATAATGTCTTAATTTCTTTTTATTGTTGACACTCTTACTAATGTCCCCCATTTCCTCCCTTTGCCCACCTCTACCTAGTCCCAACCCCCCAACCCATGACCTTCAACACATTATTGACTGTGTCCACGAGCTATGCATATATGTTATTTAGCTAATCCCTTCACCTTCTTTTATCCAATACCTCCAGCCCCTCTTCTCTGACATTTGTCAGTCTGTTCCATGTATCCATGCCTCTGGTTCTATTTGTTTGTTAGTTTATTTTGTTCATTAGATTCCACATATTAGTGAAATCATATGCTATTTTTCTTTCTCTGACTGTTTTATTTTGCTTAGCATAATACTCTACACGTCCATCCATGCTGTTGCAAAGGGTAAGAGAGACCCCTTTTTACAGCTGCATAGTATTCCATTGTAAAATGTATCACAGCTTTTTTATCCACTCATCTAATGATGGGCACTTTGGCTGTTCCAGATCTTGGCTATTGCAGGCAACGCTGCTATGAACATAGGGGTGCATATATTCTTTCTGTTTGGTATTTTGGTATTCTTATGATATATACCCAGGAGTGGAATCGCTACGTCAAAAGGCAGTTCCATTTTTAATTTTTTGAGGAAACTCCATACTGCTTTCCACTTCCCACTTCTCCACATCCTCACCAGCACCTGTTGTTTGTTGATTTATTGATAGTAGCCATTCTGACAGGTGTGATGTGATACCTCATTGTGGTTTTAATTTGCATCTCTCTGATGATTAGTGACATTGAGCCTTTTTTTCATGTCTATTGACCATCTGTATATCCTCTTTGGAGAAATGTCTATTCAGGTCCTTTGCCCATTTTTAACTTGGATTGTTTGTCTTCCTGGTGTTGAGTTATATCAGTACATTTAATATTTTGGAGATTAACCCCTTATCAGATATATCATTGGCAAATATGTTCTCTCATATGGTGGGTTCTGCTTTCATTTTGTTGATGGTTTCTTTTGCTGTACAGAAGCTTTTTAGTTTGATGTAGTCCCATTTGTTTACTTTTTACTTTGTTTCTCTTGCCCTAGGAGACATATTAGCAAAAATATTGCTCCAAGAGATGTCTGAGATTTTATTGCCTATATTCTAGGATTGTTATCATTTTGAAACTTACATTTGTCTTTTATCCATTTTGAATTAATTGTTGTGTATGGTGTAAGTTGGTGGTCTAGTTGCACTTTTTTTTTCGCGTGTACCTGTCAAATTTTCCTAACATCATTTAAAGAGACTGTTTTCACTCCATTGTTTGCTCTTGCCTCCTTTGTTAAATATTAATTGACCATAAATGTGCAGATTTATTTCTGGGCTCTCTGTTCTGTTCTATTGATCTATATGCCTTTCTTGTGCCAGTACCAGACTGTTTTGGTTATAATAGTTTTGTAGTATAGTTTGATATCAGGTAGGTACTGTGATCCCTCCAACTTTGTTGTTCTTTCTCAGGATTGCTGAGGCTATGAGGGATCTTTTTTTAGTTTCATATAATTTTTGAAATATTTGATCTAGGTCTGTGAAATATGCCATTGGTATTTTAATAGGAATTGCATTGAATCTATAGATTACTTTGGGTAGAATGGACATTTTAATGACATTAATTCTTCCAATCCATGAACATGGTATATGCTTCCCCTTGTTGTATTTCCCTCTATTTCTTTTTTCAGTGTCCTATAGTTTTCTGAGTACAGGTTTTTTACCTCTTTGGTTTACCTTTTTTGTTGTTGTTGCAATAGAAAATAGGATTGTTTTCTTAGTTTCTGTTTCTGAGAGTTTATTATTGGTGTATAAAAATGCCACTGATTTCTGGATATTAATTTTGTATACTGATAACTTTGCTGAATTCATTTATTAGTTCTAGTAGGTTTTTTTGGTGAACTCTTTAGGGTGTTCTATGCACATTATCATGTCATTTGCATATAATGACAGTTTTACTCCCTCCTTTCCAATTTGGATGCCTTTTATTTCTTCTTCTTGTCTGATCACTATGGCTAGGACTTCCAGTACTATGTTGAATAACAGTGGTAAAAGTGGACATCCATGTCTTGTTCCTGATCTTAAAGGAAATGCTCTCAGTTTTTGCCCATTGAGTATGATGTTAGCTGTATCAGTTTTGGTATTTGTGTCTTTCAAGGAATTTACCCATTTCATCTAGGTTGTTGAATTTATTGATACAGTGTTGTCCATTTTATCTTATTTTTTTAGTATCTATATGATCTGTACTGATATCACCTCTTTAATTTCTGATACTGGTAATTTGTGTCTTTTTTTTTCTTTTCCTTGATCACTCTTGTTAGAGTTGTCTGTGGTAGACAGCCTCTAATAAAATGGCTTCCAATTGTCTCTGCTTCTTTTTTTTTTTTTAAAATCCTCACTAGAGGATACAGTTGTAGATTTTAGAGAGAGAGGAGAGGAAAAGGAGAGTAGAGAGAGAGAGAGGGAGAGAGAGAGAGACAAATATTGATTGTTTGCCTCCTATACATGTCCTGACTGAGGACTGAACCCATAACCTAGGTATGTGCCCTGACTGGGAATTGAACCCACAACCTTTTAATACACAGGGATGATGCTCCAACCAACTGAGCCACTTGGCCATGGCTGCTCTGCTTCTTGATGTTCACACCCTTGTGTAATCCCCTCCACTTGAGTGAATGACATTTAATTAATAGAATATGGAAAAAGTGATGGAATGTTACAGAATAACTCTGGTTTCCATTTTTCACATTTTAAAAATCTTTTGCATATGTTTCTTATAAATAGCATATGGTTTAATTTTACTTTTTAGTTCAAACTATCAATCTGTGCCTTTTACATGGAATGTTTAGGCCATTTACAATTAATATAATTACTAATACAGTTGGCTTTAAATCTACTATCTTGGGTTTTATTTTCTATTTGTATCCCCTGTCCTTTGTTTCTTTCTTCTTTCTTTCTTGCCTTCTTTTGGCTTAATAAAATATATTTTACAGTATTTTGTGCATGTGCTTTTGGAAGTATCCTTTTGGTTGATATAGAAAACTTCAAATTAGAAAAGAATCTTTATTATTTTTGATTCAGGGGAAGAAAACTGTCTTAAACTTAGACTCAGAGATACTGCTGGTCTAGACTAGAGAGAATGCTTCACTAGTTTCATTAATACAAGCATCATGGTGTTGATGGATCCCCACAGTACAGGGCACATTGAATGTCATCCTTGTTGCTCCTTGGGATTTGCTGTCAGGCTGTAGCACAGGAGCCACATTGGCAGAAGATTATATGCAGACAGGCTGCACATAGGGAACAGTCTGTGGTAAATTATAGTCTTTTGGACTGTGCATTTTAGTTCCATGGTCAAGCTATGTCTCTCTCCAGGGACTTCTAGACTTTGGCTTGCTGTCAACTCTCTCTCCATCACAACTGCTCTCTCAGTTTGATAAGTGACAGGGAACATTCTGAAACCTGAAGAAAAGCTGTTTATGGGAGTCATAGACACCAGTGTTTTAGATAAACTTTAGAAATGCTTCTGACTTTGAGGGATTTGATTCTGAACAATGCTTTAGTCCTCTCCTCTCTCCCACACCATGGTACATATTTTAGGAAAAAAAGAGCCATGCCTTATAGGTACTGAATTACCATTCACTCTATTTATTTTCATTTTTGCTTTGTTTAGAACTCAAATTAATTCTGAGTCTCTTGTACCTGAACTCCTATGAAAATTCTAATAAAGCAAAAATGATTAAAATTGGATTGCTCATAGAAACTGAGATGCCATTTTTTTTTTCCCTGGAGCTAGGTTCAGCATCTAAATAAGGTGGGGAGGTCCAAACCCTGCATAAAAGCCTTTTAAATAAGGCACAGTGGGGATACCTTAGTTTGGATCCATAAATACAAAAAAGGAAAACTTAAATGGGTTTTTCTCTACAATTTAAAAAAAATCCAATATGAGATTATAGATTTGATGATAACTTAATTTTTCATTTCCATTTGAACTTTAATTTTACTTAAATTTTCTTCTGACAAATCTCCAAAGGGATATTTAAGTGACAGAGCATTATGCTGGGAGATTATTCATATATCAGCCCTTAGGCTACCAAGGAAGGCTTCATCATCTGAGAGTGAGTTTTATTGGAATCTGTAGCTCACAAAATACTGCTTTCTGACAGCCCCTGTGCAGTAGAATTTAAAGGCTTACATTTTGGGAGAATTTACACATTGGTAGCATTCTCCACTATACATTTTAGGAACAGTAAATTGGCAGGCGCCCCAGTGATATTCCTGTGGGGAGGTGTTAGGTAATCCTTTTGCATTTATCTCTAGGTAGGTGTGTGGGCCTTGAAAGAGCCCTGGTTCCTCTCACTCTTTTAACCTGATTGGGTGAGTGGAAGGCAGCAGCTATACCCTTTGGTCCAATGTACTTTCCAAGGGGAGATCAGTCTGTCTTGGTGTTGTACGCATGAATGCAAAATCCCATCCCAGGGCTGCGGCAAAGATCTAATTTTGCTTTGTTCATTTGTTCATTTATTTGTGTGTTTGTTAGTTCATTCGTTCATTCATTCATTCAATCACTTATCAAGCAAATATTTGTTAAGCACCTACTATTGCTAGATACTCTTCTAAGTCTTGGGGACACAGTAGTGAATAAATCAGACATTGTTGCTTCCTCGTGAAGCATGTGGACTAGCAGAGAAGAGATTAAATACACATATATCCATCGTAACTGATGATGAGAGGTATGAAGAAAATAGCATCTCAGTGGAAGACAAATATCAGCTTAGATTTGGAGGATGGTTGGAAGTTAGCCAGACAAAGGGATTTTCATCTTCATTTTCCTTATTCCCAACGATTTTGAATCTCTTCATTGGGTTATTAGAAACTTGGATCTGGTTTCATGAAATTGACCCCTTCATGTCTTTTCCTGTTTTTCAATGAGTTTGTCTTTCGCTTATTGATTTGGAGGAGATTTTACTTTTCACGAGGAGGTTTAAATCCACATGCAGTTTGTGAGCTTTTCTCCAGGTGGGCTTGCAAGGGGCTGGCATGAGTGATAACTGCTTTTTGTGGAGATGTCTGATTGGTGGCCTCACAGAATGCTGGTTTCGTCAGATCAGTTTGGGACCAAGTGAGTGTGATGTGTTTTGGAATCTGTGTGGGGCCTGTTTTTCCTGCTACACTGAGTTACAGAAGCTGGGGCTCATATGGAAAAGAAGTCAAGCTTTCCTCTTCTGAGCCCTGCACTGCAAGGGCTTCTATTGTGATCAGTAAAATCCTAGGGGGGGATTCATTCCATGGAGTCTCTTAAACTCCTGGTTTCTGTTTTTCACAAGGTGAGGATGGGAACGTGTTTACCTCTATGGGGGATAACTGATGGGAGGCTTGTAGTAAACATTGGGGCGCTGTTTTTCTCAACTTAGTATCACATGATTTTTAAAAAAGACTATGCTTTACTCCATTGATTAGCAAGACAAAGCAGCTTTCAGAAGCCTCGAGTTGGGATTTGTGCAATTTTATTAAATCTTTCTTTTTCATATTTCTGTCCTTGGAGGAAATTTCTTGTGAACATAAAGGCCAGAGAAAAAGAAGTGGGAAATCCCATTTCATTGTTTCTTTTGGATGTCAGAAATACTCCATGCAGGAAAGACAAACATCTGTGATACTATCCCCTTCCGCTGTGCACGATGCAGACATCACTAATCGAGCTTAGCTCCTGTTCTGGTGAAATCCTCGGGCTCCTTGTCTGTGCAGCACTTTAGGAAATCATTGGCAGTGAGTTGGAGCTGGCATGTAAATGTCAGTATCTTTGCCTTCCCTCACTAGACTTCTTTCCCTCTCACTTTCCTACTCCACATAGGTCCCACTGAATCTCTTTAGCCTAGGATTTTTCAAGAAACACTAATCTGACAAAAGAGTTTTGAGGTCAAATAAATTTAGGAAATGCTGTACATTGAAATCAGTAAAGGATATCTGCATCACTGGAGTGAAGCAATGTGCATAATTTGGTTAACTTTTTGAAAATAGTGCCTATTGACATCTTAAGAAACATGGAGTTTCCTATCAGAAATGGTGCTTCATTTATTCATCAATTAAATAGATATTTATTGGGTACCTCTTCTGCACTCAAGAGCATTCTAGGTGATAGGTGCTCTAGAGAAAAATAAAGGAGAGAAGGTGGATAGCAGGTTGTAGGCTTGAGGGGTTTCAATGTCAGTAAGGTGGTCAGGGATAAAGGAACGATGTCCAAACATAGAGGAGATGAGGGAGTGAAACATATTGATAAAAGGGAAAGACTTGTGGGACAGAGAGAGTAGTAGGTGCAAAGGCCCTGAGAAGGGAGCATTTTGCTTGTGTTCAAGAAGAGCAACGGGGCTATTGTGACTTCAGTGGAAAGAATAGGGGAGAGTACTAGCTGAGGAGGGTTGAAAGTTTGCCCAGGGACTTATGTAAGCCATTGAATGAATTTTGGCTTGGTGACTTTGAACACAGAAGTGGCATAATTTGACTTCCATTTTAGGGTTCAGAGTTGTTTGAGGTAGCAGAGTTGACAGTGTATGCAATGAGGGAGCTGTTGCAGCAACTGAGGAGAGAAATGATGGTGGCTTAGGCCAGTGCGAATGGTGAGCAGCGCTAAAATTCTGAATGTATTTTGGAAGTAGGATTTCCTGACAGATTGGTTGTTAAATGGTGTGGTAATAACAGAGGTCCCTCCAGGGTTATGGCCTGAGCAACTGAGGATGGAGTTGCTATTACTTGAGATAAGGAAGATTTAGGGGAAAAATATCTTTCCTGTGGTGGGGAGGGAGAATATAGGATTGGGAGGATATTAAGAGTTCATCTACAATGTGTTAAGTTTGAGATACCTATTAAACATGCAAGTGGAAGTGATGAAGGCAGACTATGAAGTTAAATTGCTTGGTTTTGAATCCTGGATCTACTACCTTTTAGCTGTGTGACCTTGGGCAAATTACTTAGCCTCTCTGTGCCTTATTTTCTCATCTATAAAATGAGATCAGAGTCCCTACCTTGTAGGGTTATTAGGAGGTATAATTGAGTTAGTATATGTAGACTGCCGAGAACTGGCATGTAGTAAGTGCTAAATGTTTGTTGTTGCTGTTGTTATTACTGTTTTTACAAATCTGGCTCATGCTCTCTGTCTTGGTAATGGGCAGCCATTTAAGGTTTTAAACAGGGAGTTACACTTATATTTTAGAATGATGAATAAAGAAGATTTAGAACCTTTGCTGATGCAGATAGCAGCTCCTACCAGCTCATTTCCCAGAGAGCATGTTTTTTCTGCCCAGCCTTGCACCAGTCGGATTCCTTTATGCCCTGTATCTGCTGCAGCCCCCATCTGTCTGCTCTGCTGTCTGCAAGACCGCAGGGCAAAGTATCAGGTCACTGCTGGGTCAGAACCAGCTTCAATCTCCTCCATATCCTTTGCTATTATCAGGGTCTGCAGGAATAATTTGGTGTAAAGTGAGAAGAATCATTTCCAGAAGCAGCAGCCACTCGGGGTGAGGCTTATTTTGCCTCTCTCATGGCTGGCATCTCGGCAAAACTTTGGTAATTTCATTTGGCTGGTTGGAGCAGAAATATGAAATTAGTATTTTCACTTCCATTTTAGCTTCTTAGTGAAAAAAAAAAAAAAAAAAAAGGAAAAAACAGCTGTTCCTGGGGCTTGGCAATGGAGTTGGTTACTCGCTTATTAAATTTCAGTTGGTGGGTCCCCAGGCTGGTCACTGTCATTACTGTGCTTGCATTACTGTGCCTGGCAGGGTTGAGGGTAACACTTGACAAGGTGCCTTTCTACGCGAAGACCAGGAGACTTTTCTGAGCACTCAGATATGCAGATCTTTTCTCTCTTCTCTTTAATGTTCCACATCCACCTGCCCAGTATCGTCTACATTCCTAATTCTCTCCCTGCCATCCTCCCCAATCCCCACTTAAAAAAAAAAACAAAAACAAAACACATACCTGTGGTAAAACAAAAGAAGTTTATGGAAGAAAATGAATGCTCCCTTATCTTCTTATTCCATACTTTTCTGAGGGCACTTCTTCCCCATCCCCATTAATAGTGGGGAATGTTTTATTCGAGGCTTTCTGATGCATTTACTAATACATATCTGATCTCAGGCCCAGAAAGCCATGCATGCACGTACATATATACATGCACCTGAGTCTTAAAATACATTTAATTTAAAATGATCATTCTTGTGGTTAAAAATAAAGTAGTATGGAAAAAAAGAATTTCCACATTTGTTCACTCCCCAGAGGCAATAACTTTGAATACTTTTAGCTTCAAGCTCCCTGTGGTGGTTACTACCATGGCTCAAAAAATACCTATATATCAGTGGTTCTTAATCATTAATTGAGATTTTCAGCTGTGATAGATGAGATTTAACTTTATTTGCATCCCATATTCCCCCTTCCCTCAACCTTGACAGATTATTGTTTTTACTGTATTTAGCAAAATTAATAAATAGAGCTAACATTATTTTGGCTATTGTAAATATTGTTGTTTTCAGAGTCAATAGTACTAAGATGACATTTTAGCTCTTGTTCTTTTTTTCTTCCTCCTTTCATTTGAACTATTTATCATTTCCTTATGTTTATGGTTAAAGTTTTTCCCTTTTATTTTTTCTAAAGACACCCCACTCACATCCTTGCTGGTCCAGCTTACACTGCACAGCTGTAATCTTGGGACTTCCCTGCTGGATGCAGGTTTTGCTGGCTTTTCTGTTTTCAGGTTTCAAAGCTCTCTGGGTTTCTTGAAGGCAAACTGGACTCTTCCTTGGCTGATCCCTCTGTTTTCTCATGTTGTCTCAGCTAGAGTTTCCTCTACCTTTCTTCCTGTTACCACTTCCTCAACGATGCTCCAGGGATTTATTAAAATTCTGTCTTTAACAGATGATTCCCCTCTTTTATTTTATATCTTGCATGTCTGTCCATGGCTTTAAAAATTCCTTTCTATCATTGTAATGGACAAGATAAACGCATGTATATGGTCTTCCATTTGAACCAGAAGTCCCACTTAAGGTTTCATTAAAGTCTCTCTTTACTTCCCTTTCTCTGTCTCTCTTCCTCTGTGTTATTATTTTTCACATAGATATATATATAATGATTGATGACAATACTCTGAGACAGAACTGAGTGCTTGCACTCCACAGTGAGTAGCATCAGAGTTAATTCACCCTGAAGTTTACCTAGGGGTTCATAATGCTTTGTCATGTGTCTGAGTCATCTAAAATTTGGAAATGTCATTCAGTATTTTTTAAAAATGATTAAAAGTGGGTGTGAAACTTTATCATGTGAAATATAAGAAAATAAATTTTATTAAATGATGCTGTATGCGCATAGATTTTCACACACATAAAACCACGGTTCATCTGATTCCTAAAGCCTTTGTTTACCTGCCTGACTTTTTAAAATGTGTCATGGACATTGTTCTTTGAGCCATTTTTGAATTTAAAATGGAGCCAGAACTTCTCCTGGTCCTATGATTTTGAGTGAGCTGCTGGTTCCTCTCTGCTTACTTTGAGAAGATAGGGAAGCCTGAAAAGCATAGTTATTCCTATTTTTCACTTAAGATTCAGCTCTAACATCTAGGACTTCCAGCCAAGATGAAGGCCTAGACAGACATGCTGTGTCTCCCTCCACAACTAAGAAGGAATACAACTATCTCAAAACTAGAGACAACCAGAAGTTCCAGAAAATCCAGCTGCATGGAAGTCCAACAAACAAAGATACAAAGAAGAAATACTCATCCAGACAGGTAGGAGGGGCAGAGCCAGGGTGGAGAGGACACGGTGTGGCGGTGGCAGCAGCTATGGCCAGCCCTTGGAAAGTGCAGTCACATGTTTTAAAAAGTAGGGAGGGACACCTGGGGAGTGCTCCCAGCACCAGACCAGATTGCTCAGCTTTCAGTTCCAGCGCTGGGGAAGATAAAGCCTTATCGCTTCTGACTGTAAAAACCAGTGGGACTTGGGGCAGAGGAAGAAACTGCCAGTATCTCAGCAGAGTCTGCTTGTTTAAAGGGACCACATGGTTCTAGAATATTTGCGGACTCATTCACTCTCAGAATTACGGCCAGGGCAACAGCTAGAGAGCCACCAGTCCCATACAGAAGTGGGAGAAGTGCCTGGAAAAGGGGCGAGTACTGAGCAAGCAGCATTGTTCCCTCTCAGACCCCTTCCCCACATACAGTGTTACAACATGGTGAAATGGGTTGCCCTGTACTGACGAATCCCTAAGGCTCTGCCCCTTACAACATAACAGGTTCGAGAGCTCTACCTAAGACATAGAGGCAAACAAACACAGGAGCCAGTCAGGATGAGAAGACAGAGAAGAATGGTCCAGAAGAGGGAATTGATAAAGGTTCCAGTGGGAGAACTATGTGACGAGGAGATAGCCAACCTAACAGATGTAGAGTTCAAAACACTGGTGATATGGATACTCACAGACTTGACAGATATCCTTTCTTTTTTTTTATAATGTTTTTTATTGATTATATTGTTACAACAGTTCCAATCTTCTCCCCCTTGTTCCCCTCCACCCAGCACCCCCCTCCCCCAGCAATCCCCCCCAAGTCCATACCCCTGGTTCATAAAAATTAACTATCCCCCCCCCTCAAATATTAGGACCCTTTGTAATCTTGTAAAGGACAATGGGCGAAGGTCTCAAGCTCCTCTAGCTGCTTCAAGCTGGACATGGTCGTCGTCCTACCTACCCTTGGGTCCAGAAAACCCTAATAAGAGTGGGGGTGTGGAGGGGAGGGTGGCCTTCCCACATGGGGAAGGATCGTGCAGACTCCAGGTCAGTTGGCTGTCTCCGATCAACGGCGTGCTTGGTTTAACAGGCTGGTGTCCTTGTTGTGTTCTGGGGGCAACAGATTTGGCGAAAAGGGTTAAAAGACATCATTCAATCCATAACTACTAGATGACAGAAGGCAGGGATTAATTTTTCAATGTTCCATATTAGGGAAAGAAAAAAAAAAAAAAAAAAAAAGGCTTCTTTGTAAGAAGGTCTGCTAGGCACATCTCGCCTGTCCAAAACCCTTTTGCCCATTATACTTAGTTTGGGCTGAGGTAAATAGTTTAGGTTTTTCCCCCTCTCAGACCTCTGGGCCTTTTCTGTCCAAGCCATTAGGATAGAAAAGAGAAACCCATTTTAAAGTGAAGTCCACAGACCACCCCGTTCTTCCCCAACCCAGCCATTTAGTTCAGCCAAACCGTTGAGTCTCAGGAGGCAGCGCTGCAGAGAGGATTAAGTGAGGCTTATGCGTACAGATAATCACTCAGGTAATGCGATCATAGGCTTATGTCCTTTGAAAACAAAAAACACGTGTTAATTTATGTAACATAACCCGCAAACAAGTCTCTAAATCTGGAGAAGAAACTTTTAAGACGGTTAGTTGCCCTGTTTTATACTCTACTACTGATCATTGTGATTTTCCTTGAATAATAATTTTTCTCCCTAAGGTTACCCTCCTTGTCTTTAAAGGGACTACATTAAGTCCATTTTTAATTTATCCTGTTCGTTTGCATAAACATAACAAGAGCAGCAAATGATCACTTATGATCTTTAGTTCTGCTTTGCTGGAACTTACCCAAGGAATATTTGGGGTGACCTTCAGTCTGTTCTTCAGGGCACAGAAGCTGTGCCACATATCTGGCATTCATCTTTGCCTGTACACACCTGTTTTTTCCAAGTCTTTCTGGTCTTTCCTTGTGCCTTAAGGTCCCTTCTAGCCATCTTTCAGGAAAACAACCTTCGTTCCTTCCCTGGAAAGATTGCTGTGGACCGCACAACCAACCATGGTACCAGGCCTTTTTATCTCACGGGCTTTTATTACCTTTGAAAGTCATTCCCAGTTCCTCAGGGCTTTCTGGTAACAATCTGAGCCCAAGTATGTTTCCTTTAGGCTTGACATTCCAGTCAAAGACTTGGTCAAAAAAAAAAGAACCTCTGTTGACAACTGGTCTTATTAGTTCTATGCAAAGGAACTTATGTCATTACTTACTTGTTTAGAATGCCAAACTCTGGAGGGATCAAATAGGGAGAAAAATATACAACGTGAAGGAAAATTTTTGTCCTAATATTCACTGAACTAGCATTTCCATTCTTCATATTTTCATTTTTCCCCCACTAAGAAATTTTTTTTTGTTTTTCCATTACAGTTGTCTCACTTTTTTAGCCCTCTTGTTTCCCTGCACCCTGTCCCTCCCCTCCCCCACATTTAGTCCCCACTCAGTTGCACCTGTCTGTGGGTCATTCATATATATATATATATTTTTTAACTTGACCCATCCCCTTACACCTTTCTTTTCCTCCCCCCCGCCCCCCTTGTTACTGTTAGTCTACTTCTTGTTTACATACCTCTGGTTCAATTTTGCTCATTTGTTTGTGTTGTTCATTAGTTTCCTGTAATAGGTGACAGCATAAGGTATTTTTCTTTTGTTGCCTGGCTTATTTCACTAAGCATAATTTTCTCTAGTTCCATCCATGTTGTTGCAAATGGTAGAAGTTCCTTCTTTCTTTCTGCTACATAGAATTCCATTGTGTAAATGTACCACAGTTTTTTGATCCACTCATCTACAGATGGGCATTTAGGTTGTTTCCAGCACTTGGCTATTGTAAATAGTGCTGCTATGAACATTGGAGTGCATAGGTTCTTTTGAATTGGTGTTTCGGGATTTTTTGGATATAATCCTAGCAATGGAATTGCTGGTTCAAAAGGCAGTTCCATTTTTAGTTTTTTAAGGAAATTCCAAACTGTTTTCCACAGTGGCTGCACCAATCTGCATTCCCACCAGCAATGCACCAGGGTTCCCGTTTCTCCGCATCCTCTCCAGCACAAGTTGTTTGTTGATTTGTTGATGATTGCCATTTTGACTGGTGTGAGGTGGTATCTCATTGTGGTTTTAATTTGCATCTCTCTGATGGCTAGTGATGTTGAGCATACTTTCATATGTCTATGGGCACTCTGTATGTCTTCTTTGGAGAAGTGTTTGTTCAGGTCCTTTGCCCATTTTTTAATTGGGTTGTCTGTCTTCTTGGTGTTGAGTCGTATGAGTTCTTTATATATTTTGGAGATCAATCCCTTGTCTGAGATGTCATTGGCGAATATATTTTCCCATATGGTTGGTTTCCTTTGCATCTTGCTGATGTTTTCTTTAGCTGAGCAGAAACTTTTTAGTTTGATGTAGTCCCATTTGTTTATTCTTTCCTTTATTTCCCTTGCCTTAGGAGATATATCAGTGAAAATGTTGCTACGTGGGATATCTGAAATTTTCCTGCCTATTTTTTCCTCTAGGACTTTTATGGTGTCACAGCTTACATTTAAGTCTTTGATCCATTTTGAGTTTATTCTGGTGTATGGTGTGAGCTGGTGGTCTAGTTTCATTTTTTTGCATGTCCCTGTCCAGTTCTCCCAACACCATTTGTTGAAGAGGCTCTTTTCACTCCATTTGATGTTCTTTCCCCCTTTGTCAAATATTAGTTGACCATATGAACCTGGGCTTATTTCTGGGCTCTCTATTCTGTTCCATTGATCTATATGTCTGTTTTTATGCCAGTACCAGACTGTTTTGATTACCGTGGCCTTGTAGTATAGTTTGATATCGGGTAGACAGATATCCTTAAGTATGGCAAACGTGTAAGGGAAGAAGGGAAGGTTTTGCTAAATGAAATGAAGGAAAATCCACATAAAACCAATGGTGAAGGGAAGGATACTTGGGTTCAAATCAATGATTTGGAACATGAGGAAGAAAAAAACAGTCCACCAGTACAGAATGAGGAAACAAGAATTGAAAAAAATGAGGAGAGGCTTAGGAACCTCTGGGACAACTTTAAACATGCCAACATCCGAATCATAGGGGTGACAGAAGGAGAAGAGGAAGAGCAAGAAATTAAAAACTTATGTGAAAAAATAATGAAGGAAAACTCCCCATATTTGGCTAAGGAAATAGACATATAAGTCCAGGAAGCACAGAGAGTCCCAAACAAGCTAGACCCAAAGAGGACCACATGAAGACACATCATAATTAAAATGCCAAAGGTTCAGGATAAAGAAAGAATCTTAAAAGTAGCAAGAGAAAAGCAGAGATTTACCTACAAAGGGGTTACCTATAAGACCATCAGCTGATTTCTCAAAAGAAACCTTTCAGGCAAGAAGTATTCAGTGTGATGAAAAGCAAGGGCCTATATCCAAGATTACTCTACCCAGCAAAGCTATCATTTAGAATGGAAGGGCAGATAAAGTGCTTCCCAGTTAAGGTAAAGCTAAAGGAGTTCATCGTCACCAAGCCCTTATTATATGAAATGTTAAAGGGACTTATGTAAGAAAAAGAAGATTAAAGTTATGAACATTAAAATGACAACAAACTCACAAGTATCAACAACAGAATCTAAAAAATAAAAACAAAATCCAACTAAGCAAACCAGAATAGGAACAGAATCATAGGTATGGGGATCATCTGGAGAGTTATCAGTCGGGAGGGGGAGAGGGGAGAAATGGGGAAATGGTGCATGGATTAAGAAACATAATTAGTTGATACAAAATAGACAGGAAGGTGTCAAGAATAATATAGGAAATGGTGAAGCCAAAGAACTTATATGCACGACCCATGGACATGAACTAAGGTGGTGGGATTGCTGGAGGGGGAGGGAGGTACTGGGCAGAGGGGAGCCAAGGGAAAAGAAATAAAGTTGGGACTACTGTAACAACATAAGCAATAAAATATACTTAAAAAAAAAAAAAAGATTCAGCTCTAATACCTCCTTCTCCCCAGACTTTCTAATCTGCTCAGGCTGGGGCAGCAGAGTGTCGAAGTGAAAAGTGTCTGCTTTTGGATTAGACAGACTTGTGTTAGAATCCCAGCATCAACGTTTTCCAGGCACAGTGAACATTATTCAGCATTTTTGGGTCTCTGTTTCCTTACAGGTATAATGAAGGGGAAGTGCACCTGTCACCGTTGTTTTGGCTGAGCTAGAGGTTTGTGGGTAGAGATCACACCCTCATGCCCACATAAGGTTAGAATCATTTCTTGATTTATGAGAAATTTGAATAGGGGGTTGGTGTTCAGCTTGGGTGATACTATAAATAGTAGAATCTTACAAAATCTGAGAAATTAATTTCTTACTGTGCCATCATCTATCTTTTCTTTCATTTTTAGTATCTGTGGTTTGTGTTATTATTTTTCCACACACAAATATTTATATCAAAGAGGTGCTACAGAGCAGTGGGAGGCAATACTTCTCAGCAAATGCCTGGGTTCCACTGGTTAATATTGGAAAAACATTCATCTTGACTCTTACCTCACACCATAAGTCAAAAATCAATTCCAGCTGGATTTTAGATTTAAATGTGGAAGTTTAAAACAATAACTTTTTAAATAGATAACCTAGAATATCTTCATGACCTTGGGGTAGGCAATGATTTCTTAGAACAAGGTAATCTTGCCATAAAGAAATATTGATAAGCTAGGTCTTATTAATAAGTTAAGAACTTAAGTTTATCAAAAGACACTTTTAAGAGAATAAAAAAGGCAAGCACAGAGAAAGGATAAGCATTTGCCATATATCTGTATTATCTGACAGAAGACTTATATTTAAGATATGTAACTTCACAGAAAAGACAACCACATCAAAATAAGTATAAATAAAAAGGTGCTCCATGTGATTACGCATTAGGAAAATGCAAATGAAAACCACCATGAGATACTATACTACACATTTACCACAATGATGAAAATAAAAAAGTGTTGGTGAGGATGTGGAGTAACTGGAACTCTCATACATGGCTTATGAACCTGTTAAAACCATTTTTGTATACTCTTTGGAGGTTTACATTGTTTTTCAGAAGGAACTTACACAGACAGACTACACCATAATAGGGAGTAATTACCGAGAACTTGGCCCCTCCTTGTTATCGATCCAACTTCAGCAAGCCCCCATTGTTCATGGAAAGTAGTTCTGATGCTGTTTCCTCTCTAGACTCCCATAGTTATGTGATCCTTAGCACAGCACTGTAATAATGTGTGGCACATCTGTCCTCCCCAATAAACCATGAGCCCTGTGAGAGCAGGGACTATATTCTGTTAATTCCTGGAAGACACTTAATAAGTGTTGAGCTACATGAATGAAACCTCATATGAATTACACAAAGGGTCAGTTTGTTATTTCATTATATAAAAAACAGCCAGGTAGATTTTACCAACATGGAAAGCACGTTTAGGATATTTTATTAAATAGGATAGGTCATATGGTATGAGTGGAACTTACTTTGAGTGGGAGGAAAAGGTCTTTGAGGCACATATCAGAACATATAGACAGTCATCTTCCAGGGCTGTTGAAACTTAGGATCGATTTTCTCCAAATTGGAAAGACCTGACAAATTATAAGTGACACGGGATATATTAGATTCATATAGAGGGCTCTGGGGGCACCCCAGAGAGAAACATGTCATCCTTTACAGTGGCTGACAGTGAGCTTCAAGGAGGGACCCATGTGGACTAGCAAAGATGTTTTGAATTTGATGAGATCCTGTGGACACAGAAAACTAAAGGGTGTTTTCAGATACAAGCGCAGAATAGGGAGGTACAAGAACAGACACTGCCTATTGCAGGATTGGATTTGCAATCTTGCTGTTTCTCACATGAGTGATCCATTTAGCATGCTCCAAAATGAGGTGCTGCAGGCATTTATTTGTTTAATGATGGTTAGTAACTTGTCTCCCAGGCGTGTCAGGGAGCATGGCTGGCCCACTGAGGAGATGTGCTTCCACTTTGTGCCAGGAGCTGATCTGATTGCTCCATAATCTGTTTGATTTAGTCTTCACAACTAACTTGAAAGGTAGTGGAGCCCCCGCCCATGGTGTATTCTGGCTTTGGCTCTGAAGCAGCTGTGAGCAGCCCCTCTCCGGGGGCATTTGGGAGAAGAAGCATCAGGGCCAATTTCCCCACTAGGCACAGCAGGCACAGTGCCTAGGGCCACTGGAAATGTTCTAATTTCTTTTAAAGTCAGAATATCCTTATATCAACACAGTAAAAGATATAATTTTAATATATATTTTTTTAATCAGGAAGGGAGTCCACAGAGACAAAAGTGCTTTGGGTCCATGAAAGTCATGATGTAACCCCAGAAAGGACACCGTGGCCTTTGCAAGGTGCCTTCTCTCATGCATGACACCCATTCTGAGGAGCTGGCCAGCTGGTATCAGAAGCTGGTTTATCTGCTTGAGAAATTTATTTGGGTTCTTAAGCCTCATGAATCATAATGGAACCATTTGGAAAATGTATAAAATGAAATGTACAGATAGATGGAAGGGAAATGTACGAGGGGGAGATAATGGATATGAACTTTCAATGGGGCTCATCTGCTAAGGGAAGAGGGAGAAGGTCACTCATCTGTCCAGGTGAAATGTCTTAAGTCAGAATTAGCATTTCCATGTTTAATTCCACCATTATTGCCCCACAGACTGCATAATCACTGGCGATTAAATGGAGACAGAGGCATGCGATTAGAATTCCTATCTGCCAGGATCTATGGGAACAGTATTAAAGGGTAGTGCTGTGTTTTTCCCCAGTTCCCATGAGTTGTAATGACCAGGGTTTCTTGGGGCAGTGCCTGGGGAGTGGTCTTGTATAGCTGCGCCCTGAGCTGCCTTTGCAGGTGTTTGGTGCTGGATGACTTCCCTTCACTTCAGGGGCCAGGTGGTGGCAGGGCACAAGTGTCCCAATTAAGCCTGAAATTTGTTTAGCAGAGACTTCGTTTGTTAAGTGCAGTGAGTGCTTTTGTAGTTAATTTAAAGCCTCTTAAATTTGCTTTGCTGGGGAGCTCATTTTTCAAGAACACCAAAAAGGTAATTGCATTATTGCAGTCCGGCATTGCTCCTTTTGGTAGGCAGACAGAGAGGTGGGACCTTCTGCCTTTTCCCGGAGACCACGTAGGGTGGTCACACTGGGATGCCCAACTGTCTATGCCTTCACATGATCTAGAACCTTCAGAAGCACCCTGAAAGAAGGCCCATCATACCTACTCATGAGCCTGAATTTGGAGAGCAAACTGTTGGTAGACAAGGCAGAATTTTGTGGCAGATGCCATTTGGCTCCTGTGGTCTCAAGTCCTATCCTCTTTAGGTTCACTAGTTACCAGAAATGCCCCACTGTTGCCCCTGCTATCTCTGCTCCAGCCACTGGCTGCCTTTCGGCTCCTGGACTGAAAATCCACTCTTTCCTGCCCCCTTGCACATGCCACCCTTTGCAAGGAATTCTGTCCCTACCCAGTTAACTCCTATTCATTCTTTGCATCTCAAGTCAAGTGTACCTTCCTTAAGAATGCTTTCTTTCCCTCTCTCCTCTTTTTTAGGCACCATATTGCTTTTTTCCTTTTTAAAACAAACATAAAAATTTTACTAAAGTATATATAATATAAAAATTGCCATTTTAAGTGTAAAGTAGCATTAAGTGCATTCACTATTGTATACCAATTACCATTATTTATTTTCAATTTTTCATCATCCCAAATAGAAACACTGGCCCCATTAAGCAATAACTACTCTTTTATTTCTCTCCCCGTAGGGCTCGGTAATCCCTACTCTACTTTCTGTCTCTAAAAATTACTTCTTAAGAGGCAGGAGGTGGCTGGTCAATGAAGGCAGCCCTAGGCTTCTGATATAAAAGAGCAGAGTCATGTTCTGAGAAATTCACCTGGATATCCGTAGGTTTGGATTCAAGCTAAGGTTATTCTCACTGACTGATATTAAATCTGGCCAGCAATCCTAAATTTGGCCCATCACATTTTCCCACTCAGGGTAAGCAAGCCCTGTCCCCCTTTACTTTGTTTGAAATTATTTAGTTGGAAATGACAGAAACCTTTTTGTGTTGACGTAAGCAGAAAAGGAGACTTTATCCTATGGAGACTGAGGTTCCTCAATGTGGTAGAATTCCAAGATGGTCCCTCAAGATCCCTGCTCCTGCCTTCTCCCAGTTATTTAAACATGAATCTAGCCACTGCAGTAAAGGAACTCTGCAGCTGTAACTATGGTCAGTTGACCTTAGCAAAGGAAGATAATCCAAGTTCACCTACATGAACTCTTTGAAGCAGAGAGTTTTCTCTGGTTGCAGAAGAGCAGTCAGAGATTTGAAGCATGAGAAGGACTTGGCCCATTGTTGCTGACTTGAGATTGAGGTGACCACATTACAAGGAATGGGAGTGACCTTTAGGAACTGACAGTGGCCCCTGGATGACAGTCGACTAAAAACTGAATTTTGCTAACAACAAGGATAAGCTCGGAAGTGGATTTTTCTCTAGAGCCTCTAGAGAAGAATTCAGTCTGGCAGACACCTTGACTTTAGCCTTGAGCAGAGAGCCCCATCATGCCATGCCAGCTTTCTGACCTACAGGACTGAGAGTAAATAAATGGGAGTTGTTTTGAGCCACTGCATTTGTGGTAACATGTTAGGCGGCGATAAAAAATACACTCCTGGAATCCAGGGGAAGAATGCAGCAGGACCCCTGGAAGATACTAGAACTGGAGATTAGAAAATGCTAAGGGACCTGGCACCTTCTCCCTCTGTCTCGCTTCTCAGCCTCTCTCTGGATATCTGCTTTATCTTCCTTTTCTGCAGGCTTGCTGCTTGGTTCCCTGTCTACAAGAAGGAATGTCATGTCCATAGCTCCCAAGTTTGCAGGTTACAGTCTACACTGCCCTGCGGATATGTTTTGACCACCTGTCTATCCCAGTTCTGGATACCCAGGGAGAGAGATTGATTGATCCAGCTCAGGTTAAGTATGGACCTCAGGTCCAATTAGCTGTGGAAAGTACAAATATGACTTATACAGAGGGGCCCACCTCTGTAGCATGGTGGTCATTGTGAACCAGGTGGCCACTCCCAAATTATTAATTGCCTTTGGAATTTGCTCTTAATTTGCCTTTGGTTTTCAGCCCTATCTAAACAGGATTTGACCATCTGCTTCCCCACTGGCTTTTTAATTCTTTTCTTTTCTAACCACAGCCATGCCAGGGCTATTTTTATCCCTGAACTGTGATATTCCATCTGGGAGTCCTAGAAACCCTCTTAGAGACATCTTATTGGGCACCGGTTCTGGGTCAGACTCTGCTGGGCACTAGGGGCAGAGGGTTGACAAGGCTACATGGACCTCGTCTTTGATGAGTTCCCACTCTGGTAGGGGAGATGGACCATTTCAGCGTCATATGTTAAGTTCAAAGACAAAGGTATTGTGTTAGCTAGGAAAAGTCACTCTAGCTGCTGTAATAACAAGTCTACAATCTTGGTAACTTAACACAATAGAAGTTAGTTGCCAACATGACAGTTCATGGTGATGTTGGTAGGACAGCTTTCCATATAGTCACTCAGGGATCCAGGTTCCTTCCACTCTGTGCCGAAATCATACTCTGGGCTTTGGTGTTCTCCACTGAATTCTCTGTATCCACCCAGCAGATAGGGAAAGAGAGAGCCTGGAAGATATCAAGGGAGGTTTTCATGAGTCTTATCTGCAAGGGCTGACATCACTCGTTTCCACCTTCCATTGGCCAGAATGTAGTTACATGGCCATACTGCAATGGGGGCTGGGAAATGTAGTTTAGCTCTGTGCCCAGAAGGAAAAGGAATTTGGGCTTGGTGAACCCAGGGCAGTGTTCGCTTTCTGCCACAGGTGTGCACAGGCCTTCTAGGGGCATAGGGGAAAATCATTTAGTCCATTCTGGAGTTTCAGAGAGAGAGATTCTGGAGAAGATTGTGCTTGAATTGTGTCTTAAAGAGTAAGTAAGATTGAATGAGCTAAAACTGGGCGAGGATGTCATTCTAGACAAAGACAAAGTTGAGAAGTGTATTGGTGTAGATAGGAACTTCTAGTATTTAGGCAGAGCAGGGCAATTGTGTTGAGCAAGTTTAGTGCTTTGCTAGAGTTTAAAGAAAGCCCAGAATGGAAAACAATAGGTCCAGAAGAAGGCCCTCTAAAGACTCTATCTTCTTTTTCTTATAAATCTTTTAGAGGGGTAATGGGTCCCATAAAACTCATTATATCTCAGACACCAGACCTGTCGTCCTTTTTGCTGCAGAGTATGTGAAATGTGTCTTTAAAGAGAGAGAAAGGACGTAGAGATAATGTTCCTGGGCAGATATAGTCATGGGCTCCCTTAGAGTGACCGTCAGGAAGTGGCCTGGAGTCTGCAGGAGGGTGTGCTAGCTTCTTTCCATATTAGAACCACAGCCTGAAGCCCTGAGCTTTGGCTAGAAGGGGCTGGAGGCTCCAGGGAATTACCAGGAAGTCTGAGGTATGATGAGGCTCTGCAATGTGTGTGTACAGCTGACCCCTCTGTTATATTCTCTCTGGTGCTGCCCCAGTGGCAGCCCTGCCTCTGGCTTATCTGTCACTGCTGCAAGCTGCCCTCTGCCATGGCAGGGACTCAGATGGCTCCTGGGGCCTTCCGTCTGTGGGCAGAAGTTTTGATTTTTAGATGCTGCTGCTGCTGCTGCTGGCCTTATGTCTTTCTTGGGTCTCAGAGAAGCTGTACTTAACTTGTTTGCATTCAACCATTGGGGACTGGATGCATTTTGACTAGACAGTTTTTTTAACCTTGGCACTATTGAAATTTGGGTCAGATTATCTTTGTTGCAGGGGCTTCCTGTGCATTGTAAGGTGTTGAGCAGCATCCCTGACTTCTACCCACCAAATGCCACTAACACCTTCAACCAAAAATGTCTCCAAGGGCGGGGTGGAGTGGGGTCAAAATTGCCACTGGTGGAAATGTGGATCACTGGCAACACAGGAGAGCATGTGCATGGTGTGCTGCTTCTGCACTTCTGTGATAATTAGAGTCAGGGGACAGGGTTCTGGGCCTGTCTTCCTCCAGGGCGACCACTGAAGAAAGGAGCAGGGACCTCACACCTTGTTACACTTCCTTACGCTGGCACTGATCACTGAGCACTCCCTGTGTCCAGCCTCCCTGCTAAGTTCTTTAGAGGCTTTTCTTTTTTTCGCCTTCTCTTTCTACCATCCGCTGTAGGTCCTGGGATGTCCTGTTGTACAGATGAAGACTCTGAGACTCAGAGAGGGTGAAGTGTGTTGCCTCAGAGGATAAATGGGACCTGAACACCAGCGTGTCTGATTTCAAAGCTCGAGCTCTTAATTATATTTTCCAGGTCTGGTTTTGCTTTTGACAAAGTGTATTTTGGGTTCTTTCCAGTTCTGGTAGTTCCAAGAAAAAGCATATAAAATCAAAACCAGAGCAGTAGAAAAAGCCCGAGAAGGGTAAATGATTACAGGGTTTCTCAGATTGCCCAGCAGACACAAATCTAACTCAACTGTTCACACACATGTGGGCACTGGGCTGGGCTCTCTGGGAGTGGGGAGAGGCTCACTTTCAGTATCTATGCTGAGTGTTTTCCCCTTCAGCACCACTCTTGTCCTGGGAGGCACCCTTTTAGCCTCCAGCAAGGCTAGTCTCAGAGGCAGCTTGAACTGATCCATCCCTCTCAAGCAAAGAGGCTTCCAGTGGTTGGAAACATCCTTGCGCAAGGCCTTTTGTTCTCTTAGAGCTTTGGGGCAATGGGACATTTGAGCCTCCAGGTCTTCCCCATCCTTCAAGGATCGGATCCTGTGGTGTCATGACAACTCCCTTGACTGTTTCACTTACTAGCTCTGTGACACTGGGTGAATAATTTCTTTCTCTGACCCTCAGTTTCTGATCTGGATAATGAGGATGATCATAGTGCCTGCCTCATTTTATTTATTTTGAGGGTTAGATGTGATAACACATATAGAACACTTAGCAAAGTAGGGATCACACCTCAGATGGTAGCTGTTGTTACCGGCTTTTATTATTCTAGCACTCATGAGTGCCTCTGTCTCCTGAACTTTTGTCCTGAATCTGGAGTCTGAAGTCCTTGGGACCTAGAGTTTTGTTTAAATTGTAGGCTCTGAAGTAAGACAGACTTGAATCTGCCCATTCACTAGCTGTTTTACCTGGGGCAAGTTTTTCTACCTCTTGGTGCCTCAGTTTCCTTCACCATAAAATGCAATAGGAATGTTTACCTTATAAAGATCAAATGGTTTAATGTTCTCAAAGCACTTAGAGCAATCTTGGCATACAATAAAATGCTATGTATGTATGTGTTTTAAAAATTGCACTTTCTTGGTGACTCAGTCTATACACATGTGTAAAATATATATGTATATGACTTTACCTAATACTTACCTTTACTATCTGCAATGCACATTTCCCCCTTCCTTTCTTTTCCCCTTCTTATTTTTCTATTTGATTTAAAAAAGTCACCAGTCATGTCCTACTGAATTGATTTGATGACTCACAAATGGGTCACAGTCTGCAGTTTGAAAAACACTGCTGGGCTGGCCTTTTCCTCCCACCTTGCTCATGTTAATTGTCTGGGACCCCCAGCATCCTAAACATCTGGCCCCACATCAGCAGCTTTGCTTCATTCTCTATGCCCCACAGCTCTGCAGACGCTTTGTTCTGTACATCTTTGCAAGCATTAGATTAATTAGACATTTTAGAGGAGATAGACTTTTAAAGCAATAGCTTTATCAGCATTGCTGTGCTGGAAGCTCTGAAAAGTAAAACTCAGTTATTTGCATGTTAATAAGGCAACCTGGGCTTCGGAAGCCAGCTGATGAACTTCAGCATTCCTCCGGGAAACCTGATCTGGCACAGCTACTCACACTCAGCCTTGCTGAAGGATTTGGGAAACCCAGCCCATCACCGGGGTACCTGTGACATAGATTGGGGAAAAACAGTTGGGGGATGTCAGGCACTATGGGATGGGATCTGAGCTCAGTCTGGATTTAGTTTTAACCCCTTCATTAAGTGCCGAGTTTTGTGATGCTGATAGATACCGTATTATTTTTGGGGGCCTTATCATATTACATTTGTACAGCACCAAACAGTTTTCAAAGTGCTTTCATCTATACTGTCTCAGGTGAGATGAACCCAGGCAGATATGCACACACAAGTCTCTTTTATTATTGAGTCTCTTTGCTAAGTGCAAAGTCCTTCTGCCCGGCACCTGGATCCTCACCCTGGGGTCCTGGACTAGCAGCAGCAGCATCACGTGGGAGGTCCTTAGGAATTCAGACTCTCCGCACCACTCCAGACCTCCTAATCAGAACCTGAATCTTAACAGCACCCTCAGGTTTCTTCCATGCTCCTCCCTGCTCTGAGTTTGAGAAGCACTGATTTTCTACACATCATCTTTTCTTTTCCTCCTTCGTACCCTCCCCTTCTTCTCCCCCACCCCCCATTTTCCCTCTGTCGCCTTTTCCTAACTACTTCTAAAAGGTACGAGTTACAGTCATGGCTCTGACATGTGGGAACACACTTGATTCTTTGTATCTGCACTTACATTTATTTGACAAGCTCCTATTCCCACACAGTAGTGTGAAACTAAATTTAGCACAATCCAGCTGATTTTCCACTTAGTTCACTTTTTATTTAATTTTTAAATTAACACACAGTAAAACTGACTTTGTGGGAGGTGTACAATTCTATGTATAGAATCATGTGTCCACCACCACAGTTAGGATACAGAACAACTCTATTGTCCCCAAACTCCTTAATTGCACCCCTTTGTAGTCACACCCTTCCTCCCACCCCAACTTCTGGCAACTACTGACCTGGTTTCTGTCCCTATAGTTTTGTCTTTTCAAGAATGCCCTATAAATGAAATTATGCAATATATAAACCTTTTCAGAATAGCTACTTTCTCTTAGCATAATGTTTTTGGGAATCATACAAGTTGTTGTGTTTATCAATAGTTCTGTTATCGGAGAAAGCCTGATTCTTCTCACCGATACAGTAAAGAATTACAGATCAGCAAGCCTATTAGCATGTACGCAAAGTTTATTAGTGAATGGGAGAGCAAAAGCAAGGGTGGCCAAAGGCCAGGGTGGCAAGCTTGCCCTAGGATGGCCAGAGGCCCTGCGGCCAGAAGGCCAAGAGCACCAAGAGCTCCATGAGGGCCAAGAGGGTCAAGAGAGCAAGTCCTTTGTTCTGAGGACTTATATACTTGCCAGGATGTGGGTAAGGGAGTTACATTTTGATGGACAGGTAAAGGTGGAGCAAGTCCTTTGTTCTGAGGACTTATATACTTGCCAGGATGTGGGTAAGGGAGTTACATTTTGATGGACAGGTAAAGGTGGTGCCAGTTTCCCAGGATGGGGCATGAGTACTCAAAAGTGTTAATGGGCTTCTTCCTTTGGGGACTATGGGTCCTTTTCCATCTTTTGGGCCTTGGGATGTAAACACAGTTTCAAAGGCTTTCCTTTCCAGATAGTGGAAAGGACACAAAGAATTCCAAGGACTTTCTTCCTACTGTGCTAACACAGTGTTTCTTGTGATGTTGTAACACCTGGCAATATTGTCAGACCAGGCCCAGGACTGCTGAGTTAGCAGGTGAGACATGTCTCCCTCTGCTACTCATTCTACTGTAACAGTTCCTTTTTATTCTTGATGCATATTCTATAGTATGGATGTACCACAGTTTGTTTATCCATTCACCCACTGAAAGTCACTGGGTTTGTTTCTAGTTTTGGGCAATTATGCATAGAGCTGCTTTAAACATTCATATTCAGGTTTGTATATAAACATACATTTTTATTGCTCCAGGATGAAGACTTATGAGTGGAATCACTTTGTTATATTGTAAATGTCTACTTAACTTCATAAGAAATGCTAAACTGTTTTGCAGAGTGGCTGCATTATTTTACCTTTCCACCAGCAATGTATGAGAATCCCAGTTGCTCACCATCCTTGTCAACACTTGGCATTGTCAGTATTTTTTATTTTAGTCATTCTAATAGGCATGCAATAGCATCCCTTGAAACCCTTTAACTCTTTTATATTTCCAAGACTCACCCTGATCTTGTGGCTGGGCCCCTAAGGTCCTGGGATAAAGAAAATTCAGAGAGAATGTGGCTAGCAGAGTCTCAAACTTTATGAGCCCTAGCTTGTACATGGAAGTCAGCTCATTTTCCCACCAAAGAGACTCAGAAGTCTTAGTGAAACAGAACCCATAGGCTGCCCTGATTGAAACAGAACCCACGGGCTATTCAGTTATGAGGGGCTCGATTGCCTGCTTCCAAAAGCATAACTCATAATACCAGAGTTTGGTGAAAAGAAAAGGAATTGTTTATTTAAGGGTTATACAGATTTAGATTAATGGCACATCTCTGCCATTAAGTCTTATTTTATTTAAAATACCCACAAACACATAGTTCCATCTCCCCCTGCAAAACTAGACTAGTTTTAGAATAGAAAAGTCAGAGATGCCATTTCCCTACTTCCCAAAGTTCAGTTTTATCAGCAGCTCCCAATCATTAGAGACTGACTGGGGAGGTTTTGCCTGTGTCATGGTGTTCTTCAGCTCTTAATCCAGAACCACGTGGAGTTCCCAGCCTCCTTGTAAACCACATGGAGTTCTCTCTTCCCTTTCAAAGCTGCATGGCTCTCCCCTCGCAAATGGCTGCTGCCTTATTTTTAAATCCCTGACTGTGGCCTGTGATGCAGTGGGCAGAGTGACTAATTGTGGCCACTTGTAGAATTTTACACAGGCCCCGTAAGCTTTTGTCACCATTCTATGGTCAAAGACCCTCCCATCTCCTTGGGGACCCTGCTTTGTAACATTAGCACCAAAAATAACAACTAAAGTTTCTAGTCCCTTTCCACCACTTTGGGCCCTACCTACACACTTGAGGATATGTACCCTGTTTCCCTGAAAATAAGACATCCCCCGAAAATAAGACCTAGTGCAATTTTTTTCAAGCTTAGAAATATAAGGTCTCCCCTGAAAATAAGATATAGCTGCGGTCATTGCTACAGCTCCCCCCACGCCATACATTAGTGTTAGCAGATCATTTAGATAGCTCTTACCTTGTGTGGGAGGCATCTGCTGCCCGGAGAACATGAAAGGGAGAACACTGCAGCCGCTGCTCCGAGGACCGTTGCGCACGGGTGAGCTGGAAGAGGCCCGCCACTGCAGCCGCTGTGTTTGCTGTACATGGAAACAGAGTCACAAGAAATTCGTGATGGAATTCAGAGTTTGGCTGGTTATGCTGATGTTTGTGATGACATGACTACAGTATATTAATAAATGTTGATTTTCTGTTCAACAATAAATGTGAATTCTTGTTCATGGAAAAATAAGACATCCCCTGAAAATAAGACCTAGCGCATCTTTAGGAGCAGAAATTAATATAAGACACTGTCTTATTTTTGAGGAAACATGGTAGGAGTTTCAGGAAGGACACGGGAAGTTACAGGAAGAAACTACTTAGGAGGCCAGCTTTTCAGTTGCATTTATTTGTCCAATGGGCTGTGACCAGACAGACCCCTGATGTCCATGTCCTGCATCTTGTTCTAGACTTTTTATCACAGAACATGGAAAGCAGACAGTCTTCACTTTTCCTAGTTGGCTTGTAGAGGCTGTGACTCTTCTGAGGTCTGTAGGTGCCTTTGTTTAGCAAAGGTAATTGATCTCTGTTAAAAAGAGAAACATTTTGAAGCAGAGTCTGTTAATTTGACTCTGGGGAAGCCTCTATGCTGATGTCTGGCAGTGAATGGGAGAGGGAATATATAAGGAAGTTTTTTGCCCATTAGGCACTATCTGCTAATTCCATTTTAATATAAGACATCCGAATGATTAATATAACAGCTCAACAGAAAGCACAGCATGGACTCAAGATATTAATTTTTTAATTAATTCAATAATACAGGGTGGGGAAAAAGTAGATTTACAGTTGTGAGTACATGGAAGACAGAGTTTATTCTTGTATTATTATTTATTAATTATTGTATTATTTTCCATACAAGCGACTGTAGACCTTTTCCCCCACCCTATACTGAGTAAGTACTATGTACCAGACCTTGTGCTAGGGACTGGGGATATAGCAGTGAACAAACATAAAAATCTCTGCCTTGCAGGGGTGCTTTCTGATTCAGGGAGATACTGGTTGTTGGAGTTAGAAAGAGACGAAGTGCTATGGGACAAGTAGATTGGGGCAAGGAGCCAGAGTGTTGATCCAGGAGATGAACATTTACTGTTACTTATGAAGGAACTGGGAACAGCAGTTTCAGAGTGATTATGGAATAAATTTCCATCCACAGATTCCAAAAGTCTGGGTTATAAAATCTCTGCATCAGAATGCCCTGGGACTTGTGCAATAGGCAAGACCCTACACCCATCTATAAACAGGACCCTCCCTAGGACCCTGCCCCAGTCTACATAATCTGCATATCTGAGGGGAGGCCCTGGGAAATCTGCGTGTCCCACGGCTCCACAGGTGACTCCCAGGCACCCTAACGTTTGAGGACCATTCTCTTTAAGATCCAAGTTTAAAATAGGAGTAGTCCTGTAGTCCAAGGCAATGATCAGAATCATCTCAAGCTGGGTCCAATTAAAAGAGCATTCACTGGATTAATTCAAATCTTGACACTTGCCTGGCTTCAAAATTCGCAAATGTTAACCTTGCAGCTGCCACCACTTAATTTTAGCCCACAGAGAGAAATGGCCTGCCTTCCAAATCGGTTCCTGGGCCTTTGATTGGCAAACACCCTCCCACCACCTCCCTCTTCCTAACTTTGGAAATAGCAGAGCAGCGTCCCCCTACCCAAATCCCTGGTCTCAGCAGCTGGCTGCCCTACTTTGCAAAATGAGAGTCTCTTACCTCATTAAACCAAAATGAAAATGAAACCCAAGAAGATAATTTTCTTCTTAGCACCCCTCATAAAGCCACTGGCAGCCTCATCCATAGTTAAAACATCTCATATCATCAAGCTGCCAGGGTCTGTGATCTGGGAATCCTCAGAAGTAAAGCTTAGAAATGTTTTCATCCTTCCCTAATTTTACATCTTTCTCACTATGGTTGTTTCTAAGAATGAGGAGAATCCTCTGTGAGAGGGAGAGATTGAAGGCCCTGTGTGGGGACCAGAAAGTTCTAAATTACACGGAGCCCCATGTTGCTTAAAAGGCAGGCACCAAGGGCCAGCCATTTCTCAGGCTAAATCAAAGCCCCCTGTGTCCTTATGGGCTGACTTGTGCCCTTCCTCCCAATTTCTATGTTTAAGTTCTAACCCTTGAGCCAGAGTCCAAATGTGTCTGTATTTGGAGATAGGGCCTTTAAAGATGTATTTAAGTTAAAATGAGGCCTGTAGGGTGGGTTCTAGTCCAATCTGAATGGTGTCCTTATAAGAAGAGGGAATTTGGACACACAGGGATTACCAAGGATGCACACGTGGAGGGAAGACCATGTGAGGACGCAGCAAGAAGACCGTTTTCTGCAAGCCAAGGAGAGAGGCATCACCAGAAACCAGCTTTGCTGGCACCCTGATCCTGAACTTCCAGCTACCAGAACTGTGAGAAAAAAAAATTATGTTATTTAAGCCACCCAGCCTGTGGTGTTTTGCTATGGCAGCCCTAGCAAACTAATACCATGCTTTTAAGGAAAACTCAGGCTTGATGGCAGAGTTACTAATGCCCACAAACACAGACCATAGAGCTCTTTCTAGGATGTTTTATTCAATTAAACACACAATTTTTGAAGCCTACCAGGCCCCCAGTAGACTTGATAGATATTCAGTACTGAAATACAGAAATGTCTAGCTCTGCCTAGTCCTGGCTGGTCCTATACTCATGCTGAGCTGCCAGCCAGTCACTTAAATCCACCGCCTGGCTACAGCTGATTGTCTTAAGAGTTGCCACTGAATTCAGGTTGGGCCAGATTTTCACATCCAGGAATCAGAGGAGGAGATGTGAAATCCGCATAGAGATGAAACCTTGTGACTCGAGAAAGAGAAAGAGCCAGACCCTGCCTTGATTTCAGCTCCCACCTAGTTCCTTATTCCTGTGTCTGAGGGTTAAGTAAGGGTGGCATCATTCAGATATGTCTTGGCTGGGTGATTGGTTTTGTTCCACACCCTTTGTATGAATCTGTATCTTTTTGGGGACTGGTGGGCTAGCCAGGGCATGTTCTTAAGGTAATGGCAGAACCCAATCACACAAACTCTTTTCAAGCCTTTGGTCACAGCAAATCCATTGACATTTTTCCATCAGTGAAGTCAGCTGCATGGCCAAACAACAGTCAAAGGGTAGGGGAATAGGCTCCACCTCTTTACTGGGAGAAACTATAGTCATAGGGCCAAAGGGTATGGCTGCAGGATGGTGTGAAGGGGTAGGGCTCTTATTGGAACCCACCATGTGCTGTCAGGAGCTCAGCCTCTTTGGAGTCACTAAAGAGATAATCCACCTGGTAGGGAAGAGCTATGGACCCTCTTGGCCTTGTGTCTCCAGCTCAGTATAAATGTTTGTGGAATGAATGAAATGAAAAGGAATAAATGCATGAAAGGTGTAGACTTTAGCTCATTCTGTCTTCCTATGTCTTTTCTCCCATTCCCATTTTCATCTCTCTTTCTTCTAATGATTAATATTGTAGCTTAGAGATAACACATTCTGTATTAATCAACACAGGCAATATTTCTTTACTCTGTAATAGGCAAGACAAAGAAATTAGTATTTCTACATTTCCTGCCGTCCCTCCTGCACTTCCCCAGCCTGCTTACTATTGCATTCACGTTGTCAAGGTTTATTGTAGCATTTATCTTCTCTGTCTATAGATTGATTCTCAACATTGAATACCAGCAAATGGAATGCATGATATTATGACTCTACAACTATTATTCACTGCAGAATTGAGATCAGGTCCATAAAAAGGAGATGCATTCTGGACATTTTACGTAAACGAAATAATACATTATGTGGCTTTTTGTGTCGACTTCTTTCATTTGGATTAAGTTTTCAAGGTTCATCCATGTTGTAGCATGTGTCAGTATTTTATTTCATTCATTCCTGAATAATATTTCATCATCTTGAATATACCACATTTGTTTACTTATTCATTCAGTTTCATCATCATCATCATCTTGATATACCACATTTGTTTACTTATTCATTCAGTTGGTAGATAGGAAGTATATTCATGGTTGCTTAGGGCTGGGCGCTTGGGGGATTGGAGGGTGAGGGCTAAGCGGTACGGGATTTCTTTCTGGGGTAATGAGAATATCATAAAATTAATTGTGGTGATGGTTATATAAATATGACTATATTAAAAGCCATTCAGTTGTGCCCTTTAAATAGGTGAATTGTATGGTATGTGGAACATATTTCAGTAAAGCTCTTTTAAAAAGGGTATATAATCCTAGGTCACTAAATTTGTGTTAGTCAAGGCAGAACATTCCTATTTCAATGGTTCTAAGACATTCTTCCCCCTTGTCCCCCAAATTTTGATATACATATAAGGCTTGTCCAGAAAGTATCCATCCATGTACTATGAAAAAGAGACATTTATTGAGGAAGATAGAAGATACAAGAAACATTGTACATAGGACTATGATGCCTCAGTCTTCTTAAAGCAGACACCTTTGGGCCTCACACAGTTTTCCCAACTGCAGCACAATGTTCCTTTTGCTCTGGTAGCAGAAGCCATGGAACAAATTTTGCCACGACATATTTCATGCCAAGATCCCGCATCAAAATCTCAGACACAGTAGTTTTTGGAATCCTCAGATCAGCTTCTAGTTCTCGCACTGTCAGTCGTTGATCTTTGTTGATTGCACCTCGTACATGTTCAACATTCTCAGGTGTTCTGCTTGTTGCAGGCCTTCCAGACATGGATCAACAGATTCTCGGCCATCTTTGAAGCGTTTGTGCCACTTTTATTTGTGCTGCACTCATTGCATCATCCCCCAAAGCCTCTGAATCATCCGAGTAGTTTCTGTGGAGGAATGTTCAAGCTTAATACAAAATTTGATGCAGATTCATTACTGTACTCAGTCATTTTGAATGCGATGGCCACATAGTACACATGCTCACTCAATGGCATTTATCGCACTTACTGACTAGTGCAGTGAAGTCACTGCTCATGCATGTACATTCCAGTTCACTCTCCTTGGCTGCCTGGTTACATCAATGTCACGCAAACCCTTCTTGTTATATTAACAATGGCTGTACTTTCCGGACAGACCTCGTACATATCTCAAATCAGGGTGACATGTCATAGTTTAATTTTCAGTGCTTTATTTTTCTTAGGGGTTCCTAAAACAATACTGTGTTTTAATCTGATGGTATCTTAAATGTAATGAAATACAGCACTTAAATATATCAACAGAAGAAAGCATTAAATTGTAATAATATAACCAAACTGATATAAGATGCCTTTATTTTACCACCAAGCTCATCCGGATTCTTATTCTATGTGTTACCTTCCCTTTGTTGTCACCTTCTTTACATATATGGCCTGACCTCCAGTTGAATATAAATAAACCAGCACTATTACTTCCTGTTTCTCAGTTGCCAGGTAGGGACAGGTTTTCTTTAATTAGGCTACATGAGAAAGATAAATTAATCATTAAATATAAGAGTTGGCAAACTATGGTCTGCTCTCCAAATCTGATCTGAGGCCTGTTTTTGGAAATACAGTTTTATTGGAACACAGCAGTGCCCATTCATCTGCATACCGTGTATGGCTGCTTTCATGTGCAAGTGAGTGGAGAGTTGAGTGATTGAGACAAAGACTGAAAACTTGAAATATTCCTCTCTAGTCCTTTACAAGAAAAATTTGCTGATTCCCTGATAACCTAGAAAAAAGATGCTCTTCACTAAACTGTCCTTCCCTGCCTCCTCAGGGTTTGATTCAAACCCTGCAAATTCAAAAATGCCTCCAGGGGCCCTAGATTCTCTCACAGAGGCATGTCATCTCCAGGGACCAACTCAGGAACAGAGCTACTTACTGGGGTTAAGAGATGTCTGGGCCATGTCCAGTTTTGGAGGATTTAGCAAATTAGAGATGAAGAAGGAGCAGAAGAAAGAAGAAGGATGGAAGAAAAGAAGGAAGAAAGGAAGAGGGGGAGAAGAAATAATTTCAACATAGGATTTGAAAAGCTGTGGTATATTTTAAAAGTATGTGTTTGACAAATTCAACTTTTGTCACACATACACATACACACAAATAATGTAATCCAGGTGTTCCCTTTATCATATAGGATTTATAAGAATAAATCAATTTATAGCGTATCATGAGCAGTGTGGTCTGGCAGCGGGAAAGAAGCTTAAAGTTGGACAATGAAGACATTTTGTCTTTCAGTACTGTCTGTGGACCTTTGTGTTACCATGTAATCTAACTTGTAGATAATACCAGAAGTCTAAATGTGAGGCTCTTTGTATATTTTGGTGTAAGACAGATGTCCCTTTTTGCTCCCTCTGGGACAGACCCATTAGAGCCCCTGACTACCTTCCCCTGTAGCTTCCTGGGACCTTCCCATCCATAGTGACCTTTCTGAGACTTACTTTCTGGGTCACACACTTGGTATTTCACCACGTGGTGCCCTATGACATCTAATTAAAACATGATTTTATTCTTGTCTCAGCTGCATGACCTTTGATGCATTTGTCTCCTCAGCGTAGGAGCAGAGTTCTGTCTTATTGGATTCTTGCTGAGTTGGTCAGGGGATGGGTAGGAGAACACTGGGAAACTGAGAAGTGCTTTTCAGGAGTAAGATATTATTACTGTTTTTATTCTTTATGTCTTCTTATGTCCTAGTATCTGAGGCATGGTCATATGCTTAAAATATATGTATTTATTTCCTATTACATATTTTACGTATCTGAGACTGCAAATATACTAAAATATTCTAATAGAAAATAGTTTTACTATGATGAAATAAGTATTTCTTATTAGAATATAAGCTTCATGAGGGCCAGAATTGTGTCTTAGTTATTATTCTTTCCCCACTGCTTTGCAGAGTGGCTAACACATGGTAGTTACTCAACAAATACTGTTGCATATTGAGCAAATATGTAACTTCTTTTTCTTTTAAAACAGCTTTACTGAGGCATAATTTATATACCATAATATTCATCCATTTTAAGTACAATTCAATGGTTTTTTAAGTACCTTGTTGTAGTTTTTTTCAAATTATAAGAGTGCTGCAAGGTTTTAAAATAAAAAGAAAATCAACAATGTAGAAGGTAAAAACTGGAAGCTTTACCTGTTTTTCACCAAATTCCACTCCATAAGGGTAATTATTTCTAACAATTCAGTATGGAATGTCTAGATTTTTTTTCTTTGCTAACATAATGCATGTATACACAATTGCAAAAACAGGCTAATATACATATTGTTTTGCCATTTGCTTTTTCCACTTACAATACATTGTAGACTTCTTTGTAAACTCTGGTAGTTAACTTCTTTGTCAAAACAGCTGCATAGCATTGCATTGTATAAACAACCATATTAAAGTTCATTTTACTAGTTCTCTGTTGGTGGATACTTAGCCCATTTCCTATTTTCTTATTGCTATTATAGATGAGGTTCTAATGAATACCATTGACAGAATAGTTTCGTTCACTTGTTTGAACGTTCCTATAGGTTAGATGCCAAGTGGACTTACTTTGCTAATTCAAAGGATATGCACAATTCCAGTTTTGACAAGGCCCACCAAAGTGCCCTCCAAAAATCATTGTTTCAGTTTCTGCTCTCATCGCCAGTGTTTGGGGAGTCTCTTTCCTCATATCCTTGCCAGGACTGGGTAATATGAATTTCTTATTGCTTTGGTCATGTTTTTCCCTCTGAACTGCCAATTTACCTCTTTTGCAATTAAAAAAAATTGGATTCCTTCTCTTTTTCTTACAGGTTCAAAGGGATTCATGACATATCATAGATATTAGCCTTTTGGTTTATTTGTTGGGTAAATTTTTATTGAATGGGTTGAGTGAGTACAGCCTGAGGCTTGCTTCTGTGGGACAGAGGTGAAGATATGGGAGCTCCTGGGTTTTCTAGGAGTTCATATTGCAGGGAGAAAGGTGGGTCTGGAGTTTTCCCATCATTTCAGGCCTTGGTGGGCAATGGCTTTGTCACCTACTCCATTTTCTGCATTGCACATGAGTGACCCAATTAGGAGACAAAATGGAAAAATACTAGTTTTTTTTTCTTGTGTCTCTCTCACTATATGGTAAGCTTGGTGAGGGCAGGGCCTGCATCTGTCTTTACTCACTGCTGTGTCCAGATGACCCAGCGATGCTGCCTGGCACTTAGTGGGTGTTTAGTAAATACTGTTGCATGCATGAATGAGTGGATCTTATCATAGGGTGTTCTCAGTCTATTGAAACTTAGGGGGTTGATCATGGTGATGGTAATATTATCTGCCATCTCTGGGCTCTTCTTTGAACCAGGCTTTCTGCCAAGACCTTGGCATTCTTTGTTTCATTTAATCCTTCCAGCCAGGTATGATGTACAAGTAATCATTGGCCTCATTTTCTACAGGTGAGAAAACTGAGGTTCAGAGAGGTTAAGTGACTCCCAAGTTACCACAGGGAGGATTAAATCCTGGAGGTGTGGCCCCAGAGTATGAAATCTTTATTGCTGCACTCTCATGGGTTGTGACTTGTCTGTCCTTTCAGATGCATGTCTTTTTCCCACCTTGGGGACTGGAAGGACCAACAGAATGGGTGTAGCACTGAGACCCTAGAAGTGGCCAAGAACTAGGGAGGCTGGAGGCATTTCCCTCACTTTTGCAATAGTGATTCAGGGCACAGGTTCTCAATTCAGACAGGTCTTGGAGTCTATTTCTTATCCATATGATGTTGGGCAAGCCCAGTGTTCTTCTCTGTAAACCAAGGATGATACAAGACTTCCTTTATGGGCTTGCTCTGGGGATTGGATGAGAGCATGCATGGGGTGCCATCCCTTCTCCAGGATCAGAGTTGGTCTTTCTATGTATGGACTGTTAGTGGTCAAGACTATGGACAGCTTGACCTGGTCATGCACTCTCTTGTGGTAGTTTGTCTTACTGCTTCTGTGCCAGGCTACCTCTTTTTTTACCTTCCTCTGTGAAGCATGTTTGCTTGGCTGCCCTGGGAGATGAGTAATGATAGCTCATTCATGAAGCTGAAAGAGGAGCATAACCCTCCTATGGGGCATAGCTGCCCCCAGAAGCCGATGGGGCTTGGGGGAGCTGGGTCCCTCTCTTTCTGCCTTGCAGTCATCTCACGACCCTCAGGTGGTCTTTAAATGGTGCTTGTGGCTTTTTAAAAAGACTTATTTATCTTCTCAGATGTCAGAGCTAATGGATTTATAGATTCCTCCTGCAAATGGGGACATATGAGATGCCTTCTCTTGTCTCACTGGCTGTGTCCTACAACCAGCCTTAAGTATCTTCCTTGCTGGAGCTCAGGGAGATTTAACAGGCACCAAATTAATTGCTTTCCAAGCCCAGCTGGAGAAAGGAGGCCAAACACTTGGTATTTGCTCTCCAAGTGGGTGGGGAGGAGAGGAGTCCACTGGAGAGCTGGGGAGATGGCTGACCTAGGAACCGCTGCCTCCACAGTCCAGTGTTTAGACAGTACGTATGGTTTAGGTGATGAAAGAACTTTCTTTTTTTAAATAAAATTATACTTTATTGATTATGCTATTATAGTTGTCCTGATTTTTCCCCCTTTGCCCTCTCCACCCAGCATCCCCTATTCCCTCAGAAATCCCCCCAATATTGTTCATGCCCATGGGTCATGTGTATAAGTTCTTTGGCTGCTCCGTTTCCTATCCTGTACTTTCCATCCCCATGGTTATGCTGTAACTACATATTTGTGTGTATTAATCCCCTCACCTCTTCACTCATTTCCCCCCACCCCTTTCCCATCTGGCAACCATCAAAACACTCTCTGTATCCATGATTCTGTCTCTGCTCTTATTTGCTTAGTTTGTTTTTTAGATTCTATTGTTGATAGATACCTATTTTTTGCCATTTTATTGTTCATAGTTTTGATTTTCTTTTCCTTAAATAAGCCCCTTTAACATTTCATATAATGATGGATTGGTGATGATGTACTCCGTTAATTTTTTCTTGTCTAGGAAGCTCTTTATCTGCCCTTTGATTTTAAATGATAGCTTTGCTGGGTCGAGCAATCTTGGCTGTATGTCTCTGCTTTTCATGTCTTTGAATATGACTTGCCAATCCCTTCTGGCCCGCAAAGTGTCTTTTGAGAAATCGGCTCACCGTCTTATGGGGACTCCCCTATAGGTAACTAACTTCTTTTCTCTTGCTGCTTTTAAGATTCTCTCTTTATCTTTAACCTTTGACATTTTAATTATGATGTGTCTTGAAGTGGACCTCTTTGCATCCATCTTGTTTGGGACTTTCTGTGCTTCCTGGACTTGCATGTCAATTTCCTTCACCAAAGTACAGAAGTTTTCTTTCATTATAGTTTCAAATAGCTTTCCAATTTCTTGCTCTTCTTCTAGCACCCCTATGATGCGAATGTTGGATCTCTTGAAGTTGTCCCAGGGGTGCTTATACTAACCTCATTTTTTTTGGATTCTTTTTTCTTCTTGTTGTTCTGATTGGTTGTTTTTTGCTTCTTTATGTTCCAAATAATTGATTTGACTCTTGGCTTCATCCATCCTACTATGGTGTATTTGTAAATTGTTCTTTATTTCATATAATATGGTTTAGTGAAGGTATACTTCATTTCTGACTGGATCTTTTTTATGCTGCTGAGGTCCTCACTAAGTTCCTTTAGCATCCTTATAAACAGTGATTAAACTCTGCATCTGAGAGATTGCTTATCTCCATTTTGATTAGCTCTTTTTCTGGAGTTTTGATCTGTTCTTTCATTTGGGCCATGTTTCTTTGTTTCCCCATTTTGGCAGTCTTCCTGTCTTTGTTTCTATGTATTAAGTAGAGCTTCTTTGACTCTGTGTTTTGGTAGCGTGGTCTAATGTAGTAGGTATCCTGTAGGGACCAGTGATACAGCCTCCCCCTATCACCCAAGCTGGGTACACAAGGTACGCCCTTCGTATGGGCTGAGTACACCCTCTTCAGTTGAGCCTTGGTTGCTGTTGGCAGATCAAGGGGAGGGATTTACTTAGGTCAGTCAGCTGCAAGGATTGGCTATGACCACTTACCCCCAGCTTGTGCCCTCCATGAAGGATCATCTGTGCAGGGGCAGGGTGGTGGTGCTCTGACATGATCTGTAGTTGTCCACTGGGTGTGATGGCCCTGGGTTTTCCTGGGTGGTGTAGGCCAAGGTCAGCCCCCACCTGTGATTTTCCCGGGGATACCCTGCCTGAGATATAAAGCAATCTGAGATGGCTGCTACTTGTGCTGGGCTTGGAGATTCCCAGGTGAAGCCAAGCTGTGAATCTAAGCTGGCTGCTGGTAGTGCCAGGCCTGGGGCTCACTGAGGCCAGCTGTTGCTTGTCTGATAGGATTTAGGAAGTTGTGAAGCACGAGCCAAGACCAGCCATTCGTATGGAAAAGCAGCTTGGGTGGGCGGGCTGTAAGTTGGGAGGGGCAGAGTCTCTGGGCATCTCCAAGGCGGGTCTAACAGTGTTAGCCAGGTTGATGGAGTCTCAGATATGGCACCAGCTTGCTGGCTCTTTGGGGGAGGGCCCAGCAAAGAAACAATGGCCTTGGCTTGCCTTGATGCCAGATACTTCACTTTCTCCCTATATACCACTGATGCCTTTTAAGTTGCTACCCCAGTGATAGAGCTCAGAAGGAGTGAGTCTGTGTATGTGAGTCCACATGTGGGTTCTTTAAGAGGAACTGCTTGGAGCTCCAGCAGTTTCTTCCACTAACTCAATCCCCACTGGTTTTTGCAGCCAGAAGTTGTGGGGACTTATCTTCCTGGCACTGGAGCCCTGGACTGGGGGGCCTGGTATGAGGTTGGGATTCCTCGCTCCTGAGATATCCCTCCCGAATTTTTATCTACTACAAATGGGTGAGAGACCAGTCCATTCCGCATCTGTGCCCCTTCTACCAGTCTGGATTGATGTGGTTTCTTTAATTCCGTAGTTGTCAGACTTCCATTCGACTTGATTTCTGATGGTTCTGAGTTATGGTTATTCTATATTTTAGTTGTAATTTTGATGTGGTTGTGTGAAGAGGTGAGCCATGTTTGCCTATGCCGCCATCTTGACCAGAAGTTCAGGACTTTCTTTAAATGGGGCTTTGGCCTGTCGACTGGGTCTGTGAGGAATTCCTTTTACCATGCAGGGATGGTGGTCTGTTGGATGCATTTAAGGTATTTTTGGTTTTGTAAAAGTATAATGGTGATTTTTTACCAAAGACCACTTTTCTTTTCTTGGCGTTATCACTTGGATATTGGTGAGCATATGTGTCAGATTTAACCAGTGCATTCTGATTTTATAATATATATTTGGACAAGGTGATTTGCTAAGTGTGTGAATTAATTTATAGATTCTAATTAATTTATATATGCTTTTTTGCATAAGTAAACAAAGAAATTAAAAATAGCCCCTCATCAGACTATGTGACCTTATCTTTCTGTCAGTTTTATACTTCCTAGAATAATATCTGGCATAGGTTAAGTGCTTAATAAATATCTGCTTAATAAATATTGTTGAATGTCTGGTTTGGAAACCATGATCATCTTATCTCTAGGCTGTGTAAGTCAATGGAATGAGTTTATAACATTACCATGGGAGAGATGAATTATATTCCAGGCTCATGAGCTCTGTAGCTGACCAAGTCATTGAGAACTAGAAATGGCCTACTGACTTAATATAGAAACTCTGAGAAGGCAAGAAGGGGAGAGGATTTTTAGAACATAAATAATTTATAGCCGTCTTCAAAGGGTAAAGGTTGACGCAAGGCAGAGAGTGTTCTGGAAAGATGGTTCTGGCCACTGTGCTTATTACTAATCCCTTTCGAAGAGTCTGCTCAGGCCACAGCTCCTTTTCTATGAGAACAGAACCTCCATGATATGCCTGGGTAACCATGATTTTATTCCATGGACATAGATGATTGGTCCAGAGGTGGGCACATGACCCAAGCTAGACCAATCAGGTTTGCTCTCCTGGGGATTTATAATTGAGAAGTAGAGATGCTTGTTGATTTCTACCATTGCTTCTCCACGAGAACTTGAGAACTGTGAGTTGGCCATTTCTTGCCATGGAGAAGGAGGGACAGCTAACTTGCAGAAAGAAAATGAAGGAGACCTGAAGAAAGAAGCAGAAGCTAAGATCATCTGATCCCAATCGAGTCAGTGAGAGTGACCTTTGAGAGCTTTCCAGCTTCTCTTTGCAGTTCCTCCTGGAATCTTTCTGCCTCTCCTGCCCTCAGGTTGTATGAGATATTATTGTTACTATAATATTTGGTATATTATAACTGTGCCTTTATCACAAAATGCCAATTTAAACCAGTTCAGATGGATTTGTTACTTTCAAACTAAATGGTCTTAACAAAGGCAATGATCATTAAGAGACCAGAATCATGTTAGCTGATGGCAAAGGATTTAGATTTCACCAAAGGTGAGAGCCAGCCTTGACAGTGAGTCCTCAGAGAAAAATGGATAAGGTGAATGGGTCAGGGGTGAACAGGACCTTCCAGTGTCGGGCACTGACACTCAGACAAGGAGAGCTTGGGAGCCAACTGGGAGAACTTTTCTTGCTTGGGAACTGAGAAGGAGCCACAGGACCCAAGGCGACTTCAGGATGATGGGAGGCTGAAGGTGAGGACCCACATCTGCAGCTTCAGGTGGCCTTAGGAATCCCATTAGACCTTGGATTGATGCCATGTTTAAATTCCAAACTGCTCATAAATGAGTAAGGAAAGGTAAGTGGTCTATTTTCCCAGTAAGCAGTGCCAGTAAAGTCAATATAAAACTAGATTTGAATTACTTTAGGGTAAGGAATCTGAGCTTTGTAATCCATCCATTCATTGTTTTTTTCTGATATTTTATTTTATTAAAATTATTTATTTGTTTGTTTGTTGTTTTTAGGGAGAGGGGAAAGGAGAAAGAGAGGGAGAGAAACATCACTGTGTGGTTGCCTCTCACTTGTGCCCCCAACTGGGCACCTGACTTGCAACCTAGTCATGTGCCCTGACTGGGGATCGAACCAGCGACACTTGACTCGCAGGCCAATGCTCAATCCACTGAGCCACAGCAGCCAGGTGATATTTTATTTTAGGTGAAGGTTCTTCACAAAAGTATAACTTAAGGTAGGTTGAATTATGATAAAAGGCAATTTTCCACATCTGTGGCTGTTGTTCTTGTTTGTCTGTAAACTCAGAGCACATTGATGGCTGTATTAAGGTAATGTCCTCTGCCTAGTAAGAAGACCATTTATTAAAAATGGGTGGCAGGGCAGTTGGACCACATTAGTGACTTTCAAATGTTTCATCATATTGTTAAGTGTTGGGGACCCCCAACCCACAGAGATCCCTTGGTGTCGCGGATGAAATGAAGACTTCCCAGGCAGCTTGTGCTAGGGGAGAGAAGGCCGGCAAATGTCTGAGAGACAAATGCCTTGATTGCCTTCCTCTAAGGTCTTATTGAGTGCAGTGAACTTAAGGGCATATAGATGCATGTAAATCTCATTGACCAATGTTAAACAGTGCTGATCACAGAAAACAGATATTGTTCAGGGATGACAATTGAAGGAACGTTGAGATCTCCCTCAGGTCAGGGTGTGTTGGACACAAAGACTTCAGATGGCCATAAAATAGGGAGGGTACGTTAGTTTTGAGTTGAAGTTAAAACCTCTGCTGCTGCTACGATAAAGTGATCAAGTGAGGTAAAAGAACAGGGCAAGCTAAAAAGGACATAAAACATTTTCTCATGGCCTGATTCCCACCTGGGCCCCCTGGCTATAGCATCGAGGAATGTATGCACCCAGCTTCCTTGGTTTTCCAGTCAGGTCCTACAGGCTTCCTTTCCATTGCCTGGCCGCTGTGGGGCTCCAAGTCTTGATACTTTCCCAGGGGGACCCCAAGAGTTAAGTTAGTATAAAGATTCCAAAATGGTATTGCTTTAAGCATAAACTTTTATCATTAGTTAAGGTTTCTTGGAAGGCTATTTTGAGAAAGATTCTGAGACAATGTCCTGTCTTTTTTTTCTTTTTAAAGTATATATATATATATATATTTTTTTTTAAAATATAATTTCTTTTATTTTTTGGTTTTTCAATTACAGTTGTCCCATTTTTCCCCCATTGCTCCCCCCACCCAGCCCATCCCTTCTCCCACAATCATATCCCTCCCCGTTGTCCATGTCCATGAGTCATTCATACACGTTCCTTGACTAGACCCTTCCCTTACATATCCCCCTCCTCTCCCTCCCCCCTACCTTCTACTGACTACTCTTCTAGTCTTTGCCTATTTAGTTCGTTTGTTTGTGTTGCTCTTTAATTTCCTGTATTAGGTGATAGCATATGGTATTTTTCTTTCTTTGCCTGGCTTATTTCACTAAGCATAATTCTCTCTAGTTCCATCCATGTTGTCGCAAATGGCAGGAGTTCCTTCTTTCTTTCTGCTACATAGTATTCCATTGTGTAAATGTACCACAGTTTTTTTAAAATGTTTTTTATTGATTATATTGTTACAACAGTTCCAGTTTTCTCCCCTTTGCTCCCCTCCACCCAGCACCCCCCTCCCCCAGCAATCCCCCCCAAGTCCATACCCCTGGTTCGTAAAAATTAACTATCCCCCCCACCTCTCAAATATTAGGACCCTTTGTAATCTTGTAAAGGACAATGGGCGAAAGTCTCAAGCTCCTCTAGCTGCTTCAAGCTGGACATGTTCGTCGTCCTACCTACCCTTGGGTCCAGAAAACCCTAATAAGAGTGGGGGTGTGGAGGGGAGGGTGGCCTTCCCACATGGGGAAGAATCGTGCAGACTCCAGGTCAGTTGGCTGTCTCCGGTCAACGGAGTTCTTGGTTTAACAGGCTGGTGTCCTTGTTGTGTTCTGGGGGCAACAGATTTGGCGAAAAGGGTTAAAAGACATCATTCAATCCATAACTACTAGATGACAAAAGGCAGGGATTAATTTTTCAATGTTCCATATTAGGAAAAAAAAAAAAAAAGGGCTTCTTTGTGAGAAGGTGTGCTAGGCACATCTCACCTGTCCAAAACCTTTTTGCCCATTATACTTAGTTTGGGCTGAGGTAAATAGTTTAGGTTTTCCCCCTCTCAGACCTCTGGGCCTTTTCTGTTCAAGCCATTAGGATAGAAAAGAGAAACCCGTTTTAAAGTGAAGCCCACAGACCTCCCCATTCTTCCCCAACCCAGCCATTTAGTTCAGCCAAACCGTTGAGTCTCAGGAGGCAGCGCTGCAGAGAGGATTAAGTGAGGCTTATGCGTACAGACAATCAGGTAATGCGATCATAGGCTTATGTCCTTTGAAAACAGAAAACACGTGTTAATTTATGTAACATAACCCACAAACAAGTCTCTAAATCTGTAAGACTGTCTTATTGGGAAGACATCCAGTTGCAAGGCACTTGAAATTCTATTTGCCTGCAACTTGAATATCTTTGATGATATCACAGACATGGTTTAATTTTCAAGTGAAACCATATTTTAAATGAGAAGAAACTTTTAAGACGGTTAGTTGCCCTATTTTATACTCTACTACTGATCATTGTGATTTTCCTTGAATAATAGTTTTTCCCTTTATTTCCCTTGCCTTAGGAGATATATCAGTGAAAATGTTGCTACGTGGGATATCTGAAATTTTCCTGCCTATTTTTTCCTCTAGGACTTTTATGGTATCACGGCTTACATTTAAGTCTTTGATCCATTTTGAGTTTATTCTGGTGTATGGTGTGAGCTGGTGGTCTAGTTTCATTTTTTTGCATGTCCCTGTCCAGTTCTCCCAACACCATTTGTTGAAGAGGCTCTTTTCACTCCATTTGATGTTCTTTCCCCCTTTGTCAAATATTAGTTGACCATATGAACCTGGGCTTATTTCTGGGCTCTCTATTCTGTTCCATTGATCTATATGTCTGTTTTTATGCCAGTACCAGACTGTTTTGATTACCGTGGCCTTGTAGTATAGTTTGATATCAGGTATTGTGATTCCTCCTACTGTGTTCTGCCTCAAAATTGCTGTGGCTATTCGGGCTCTTTTTTGGTTCCATATAAATTTTTGAAGTATTTGTTCTAGGTCTGTGAAATATGTTGCTGGTTTGGCTCAGTGGATTGAGCGTCGGCCTGCGAGCTAAGTGTCGCTGGTTCGATCTTCCAGTCAGGGCACATCAGAGAAGGAAAACTCTGACTCCAAAAAACCTCTGCTGCCTTGCGGCATACCTCTTCAGGGGAAAGGCTAAGGGAGTAAACCCCGACAGAAAATCCGGAGCCGGAGTCCCTAAGGCGGTTCGACGTTGTAGTCAACACCGGCAACTCCTGCGGCGCTCCTGAAGCCAAGCTGTATTGACTCTGTCTTTCCCTTGGACCCTTCAGCTGCGAAGAGAGGGGGGGGTCTGCTGCATGGGCAACAGCAGACCCTCCATATCACCCTGCCCAGGCTCTGTAGCTTCAGCTTCACTGGAGAGGACACTCCAGCGTCATCACAAGATGTCGATTCAACAGGGGAGGAGACAGATACCGTGTCACTCCCGAGTTGGACTGCACAGCCATTCTCGGCGGTGCAGATAGACTCTTAAGAAGCTGCACCATTGTCTCTCGAGACGGACGGCTGCCGACGACGATTTTAATAGGGATTGCATTGAATCTATAAATTGCTTTGGGTAGTATGGACATTTTAATGATGTTGATTCTTCCCATCCATGAGCATGGTATATGCTTCCATTTATTTGTATCTTCTTTAATTTCTTTCTTCAGTGTTATGTAGTTTTCTGTGTACAGGTCTTTTACCTCTTTGGTTAAGTTTATTCCTAGGTATTTTATTTTTCTTGTTGCTATGGTAAATGGGATTTTTCTTTCAGTTTCTATCACTGAGTTTTTATTGTTGGTGTATAAAAATGCCTTCGATTTCTTAATATTGACTTTGTATCCTGCTATTTTGCCGAATTCACTTATTAGATTGAGTAGTTTCTTTGTGGAGTCTAAAGGATTTTCTATGTACACTATCATGTCATCTGCAAATAATGACAGTTTTACTTCCTCTTTTCCAATTTGGATGCCTTTTATTTCTCTTTCTTGTCTGATTGCTGTGGCTAGAACTTCCAAGACTATGTTGAATAGGAGTGGAGAGAGCGGACATCCTTGTCTTGTTCCTGATCTCAGGGGGAATGCTCTCAGTTTTTGCCCATTGAGTATGATGTTGGCTTCAGGTTTCTCATATATGGCCTTTATTATGTTGAGGTATGCTCCCTCTATTCCCATTTTGCTGAGAGTTTTTATCATAAATGTGTGTTGTACTTTATCAAATGCTTTTTCCGCATCTATTGATATGACCATGTGGTTTTTGTCTTTCATTTTGTTTATGTGGTGTATCACGTTTATTGATTTGCGAATATTAAACCATCCTTGCATCCCTGGGAGGAATCCTACTTGATCGTGGTGTATGATCTTTCTAACGTGTTGCTGGATCCGGTTTGCCAATATTTTGTTGAGGATTTTAGCATCTATGTTCATCAGCGATATTTGTCTGTAATTTTCTTTCTTTGTTGTGTCTTGACCTGGTTTTGGAATTAGGGTTATACTGGCTTCATAGAACGAGTTTGGGAGTCTTCCCTCTTCTTGTATCTTTTGGAATAGTCTGAGGAGGATAGGAGTTAGTTCTTTCCTAAATGTTTTGTAGAATTCACTTGTGAAGCCATCCGGTCCTGGGCTTTTGTGTGCTGGGAGTTTTTTGATTACTGCTTCAATTTCACTAGCTGTTATTGGTCTATTCAGACTTTCTGCTTCTTCTTGATTCAGTTTGGGAAGACTATAGTTTTCCAGGAATCTGTCCATTTCCTCTAGGCTGTCAAATTTCTTGCCATACAGTTGTTCGTAATAATTTCTTATAATTCTTTGTATTTCTGTTGTATCAGTTGTGATTTCTCCTCTTTCGTTTCTGATTTTGTTTATTTGGGTCCTCTCTCTTTTTTTCTTGATGAGCCTGGCTAAAGGCTTGTCAATTTTGTTTATCTTTTCAAAGAACCAGCTCCTACTTTTGTTGATCTTTTGAATTGTTACTTTAGACTCTATGTCATTTAATTCTGCTCTGATCTTGATGATTTCCTTCCTTCTACTTGATCTGGGTTTTACTTGTTGTTCTTCCTGTAGTTCTTGTAGCTGTAGGGTTAAATTTTTTATTAGAGATTCTTCTAGCTTTTTTAGGTAGGCTTGTATTGCTATGAACTTTCCTCTTAAGACTGCTTTCGCTGTATCCCATAGGTTTTGGGTTGTTGTGTGTTCATTATCATTGGTTTCCAGGAACTTTTTGATTTCTTCCTTGATGTCATTGTTAACCCATTCATTATTTAATAGCATGTTATTCATTCTCCATGAGTTTGAATGTTTTTGAGTTTTTTCCTTGAGGTTGATTTCCAATTTTAAGGCATTGTGATCTGAGAAGATGCTTGATATAATTTCAATTTTCTTGAATTTATTGAGGCTTGTTTTGTGTCCTACCATGTGGTCTATCTTTGAAAATGTTCCATGTGCACTTGAGAAATATGTATATTTTGCTTCTTTGGGGTGAAAACTTCTATATATATCGACTAAGTCCATTTGATCTAAAGTGTTGTTCAGTGCCTCAATATCTTTGGTGTTTCTTTGCTTTGAAGATCTGTCCATTGTTGACAATGGGGTGTTAAAGTCCCCTACGATGAGTGTGTTGCTGTCTATATCTTTCTTGGAGTCTTTCAAAATTTTCCTTATATATTTGGGTGCTGCTAAGTTGGGTGCATATATATTTATAAGGGTTATATCTTCTTGATGGATTTTTCCCTTAAGTATTATGAAATGCCCTTCTTTGTCTCTTTTTATGGACTTTGCTGTGAAATCTGTTTTGTCTGATATAAGTATTGCTACCCCGGCTTTTTTTTCATGTCCATTTGCTTGAAATGCTTTTTTCCATCCCTTTACTTTCAGTCTGTGTAGATCTTTTGTTCTAAGGTGTGTCTCTTGTAGATAGCATATATGTGGGTCATTCTTTCTAATCCATTCAGCTACCCTATGTCTTTTAATTGGAGCGTTTAATTCATTTACATTTAAGGTTATTACTGATAAGTACTTATTCATTGTCATTTATCCCCTTTGTACTCGTGTTCTTCTCTGTCTCTCTCTGTTTCTTTATCTTAGAGCAGACCCTTTAGCATCTCTTGCATTGCTGGTTTGGTGGAGATGTATTCTTTTAGTCTTCCTTTGTCTGAGAAACTCCTTATTTTGCCTTCCATTTTGAATGAGAGCCTTGCTGGGTAGAGTATTCTTGGTTGTAGGCCTTTGTTTTTCATTGCTTGGAATATTTTTTGCCATTCCCTTCTGGCTTGTAGTGTTTCTGCTGAGAACTCTGAGGATAGCCTTATTGGAGCTCCCTTGTATGTTATTAGTTGTTTCTCTCTTGCTGCTTTTAGGATTCTCTCTTTGTCTTTGAATGTTGCCATTTTAATTATGATGTGTCTTGAGGTGGGCCTATTGGGGTTCATCTTCATTGGGACTCTCTGTGCCTCCTGGATTTGTGTGACTCTTTCTCTCCTCATGTGAGGGAAGTTTTCTGTCATTAGTTTTTCAAAGAGGTTTTCTATCCCTTGCTCTTCTTCTTCTCCTTCTGGAATTCCAATGATACGGATATTGTTACGTTTCATGTTGTCCTGCAGCTGTCTTAGAACCTCTTCAGTCTTGTTCAGTCTTTTTTCATTTTGTTGCATTGTCTGGGAGTTTTTGTGTACGTTGTCCTCCAGCTCGCTGATCCGATCTTCTGCTTCCTCTAGCCTGCTTTTCATTCCTTCTACTGTGTTCTTCAATTCAGAGATCGTATTCTTCATTTCCTCCTGGCTCTTATTGATTGCTTCCATGTCCTTTTTGATGCTGGTATAATTCTCAGTAAGTTCCTTGTAGTTCTTCTGGAGTTCACTGTAGTTTTTCTGGAGTTCTTTGTAGTTTCCGCTGATCTCATTTAGCTTCTCCATAATCCATGTTTTAAATTCCGTATCTGATATTTTGCTCCCCTCTATTTCATTTAGCACTCTTTCTGGGGATTCTACCTTTCCTTTTGATGGGGGGTTGTTTCTCTATCTCCCCATTTTTGTGATTCCTTTTGTTTGTTGGTGCTTCTCAGAATGATCAGTTCTTCCTGGATCTGCCTCTGGTAGTGTCAGATCATGTACCAGACTGGCCCTAGGCAGCCTATTGGAGACTTCCAGTGATCTACTGCCTTTGTCTCTCTTCTTTAGTTGTTACTATATTCAATCTGTGGTTGGCCATCAGTCTTAAGGACCGTGGGTGTGGCAACTTAATTCCTGTATGCAGGGCTTTTATTTCCCCTTAGTATGACACCACTTGGAGGGGAATGGTCTGTCTGCTGTACTGGGGCTGAGTCAGCACTGGCTGGTCCTGGGAGGGGGTTAGTGTAGCTTCCACTTACTCCTCCGCCCTCCTGGATCTCCGTCTGTGTTGTCCTTGATGATATTTCTTTAATCTGTCTGGTTGTATTTCAGCTACTTTTTGGTGGATCTTTTTCTCTGGTTAGTTGATTGAGAGTCACTCTGCCCACCTTTTCTTGAGTTCTTTTGTGAAGGTGCTGCTAAAACATAATTATACAACCCAGGCAAGAAACCCACACCTTCCAATGTCTCCCCCAAATACAATCCCACTATAGGCTGCAAATGAGCCCGTGTTAATATACTTGTGGAGATACTGGGACTCATTTCGTATGAGAAACAGAAAAGAGTTGTTTTAAATGAAGGAAGGGTAATTTTTGAGCTGGACGTTGATAGAGTATTAATATTAGCAATTGGGATCAAGGTTATGTAAGAGAGCAATTAACACTTACACTGTATGTTTGAAAAGGAGGGGAGGGTTACAGTGTGGAGTGAGAAAGTGGAAGTGTATAGTATTAGGATTATATAATCGGTATATACTATATGATTAGCGTGGGAGGTAGGGTAGACACAACAGACATCCAGGTAGACAGACAGCCAGAAATTGAAAGAGAGGGCTGGGGAGGTTAGAAGGTAGGAAATAGATTGAGAGAGAATTTTTTAAGAATAAAAATACAGAGTAGAAAATAGCAAGACAGGAAGGGAGAGAGGAAAGAGAGAGAGAAAGTAGAGAAGAGAAGGGTAGGAGAGAGAACAAAAGAAGAAGGGGAGGTAGAAGAGAGGGGACTGGATTAAAATTCTTTTTTAAATTATATATTATAGAAAAGATTAGGAGATTAAAACATGATATAAAGTTGCAAGATAGAGAGAAAAGGTGAATATATAGAGAGAGGAATAGGAGATAGGAAAGCAAGAGGATTTGGGAGGAAAAGAGCTCAGAGGTTGGAAGGACATCAGGAGGAAGAGGAGATATTAGGGAGGGGAAGATTGAAATTGAAGAGTTGACAAAAGATAGGATGAAGGAGAGAAATACAAGAGATAGAGAAAGAAGTGAGGGGATGGGGTAGAAAAAGAGAAGGGGTAAGAATGGGAGAGTAAAGGGAGAGGGGGATAGATTAGAATTATAATTTGAATATTAAAAGATTAGAATATAAAGTGTAATAGGGAGAGAGAGAGAATATGTATAGGGAGAGAAGGAAAATAAGGACAAGAGATGAAAGAAAAACGAATGTAGACTGAAGGGGGACAAAATACAGAAAGAAATTTAATGAAGTTGAAGGTGCGTAGCGCAGAGAAAGGAGAGGGTGAGAAAGGGAGAGAACTTAAAATTATAAAATTAACTGAGAATAGGATGAAGGGGAGACATGCTAAGGGGAGAGAAGGGAGGGAAGGGGAGGGGAGAAAAGGAGAGAGAATAAGAAAGGACTGACGGTAGGGGTAGTTAGAGAGAGAGTGAGAGATAAAAGAATGAGGATTTTAACTCAATTCAACTTTTATGCACAGTCTCTGGGTATTTTTGGTTTGTTTGTTTTTTGGTTTTTCCTTGCTTCCTTCCTGAGTCCGCTCCTATTCAAAATTCCATGAGTTTCAAATCTTTTCTGGTTGTTTGGCTGGCTGTGGGAGGGTTCTGCTTGATTCTGGGATTGCTAGTCTTTTTTTCGTGGGCCTACCGCCGCTCTGCTGTGAGCTGCATTTAGTTGTCCCCTCCTGAGGCAGCCTCAGTCCTCCTCAGGCTTGTCCAGCTACTCCTTCCCTCTGTTGGTCCAGCCTGTGCCTGCCAGCAATCCCCGCCCTGCCTCCAGTCCTGTCTCTATTCCCAGGCTACAGCTTCTGCTCTCTTCCCTGTCTATATGCCTGCGCACCCTATCTCTCTCCCTGTCTCAAGACCGTCCCTTTGTTCTGCAGGACTCTGGCACAGTCGGTCAAAGTGCCGGGCCCAGTGGCCCTTCCTGCCCAGGGCCTCTCCCCTAGTCTGGAGCTTTGCAGTGGCTTTCCCGCGTGGGCTCTTCTCCTTGCCCCAAAACTTTCTCTATTCCGAGCTACAGCTTCCGCTGGCTTCCCTGTCTATTGGCCTGCGCACTCTATCCTTCTTCCCGCCACAGCACCGTCCCTTTGTTCTGTAGGATTCTAGTGTGGTCGGTCAGCGCAGCACTCTCCTTCCCCGGAGCTCTCTGCCGGTCTGGAGCTTCGCAGCAGCCCTTCCCTGCGGCCCCTTCTCCCTGCCCTAAAACCGTCTCCCCTCCAGAACCTCCGCCTCCGCTCTCTTCCCTACTTACACACCCTGCACGTCCTATTTCTCTCTTAGCCCCAAACCTGCCTTTTGTTCTGTGGGATTCTAGCGCGACTAAAGAGCAAACACTGATTTCAAGAACGCAGTTCTCCCCCGGTCCGGAGTTCCACAGCAGCTTTTCTGTGCTGCCCGTCTCCTTGCCCCAAAACTGCTCCTTTGTTCTGTAGGGCCCTAGTGGAAGTGCTGGGCGCGCCCGGAGTGCCGAGCTTTCGGTCGGAGGTTGCAGCTGAGGATGTTTCTCTCTAGACTCAGATCACACAGTTTCTCCCAGTCCTGATTGTTCACTGTTCTCTCCCTCCTCTGGCTTTTTCGGCCAAATCCTCTCCCTAACTCCCTACAAGAATTCACTCCCGGCTAGTGAGCTCTCCGGCTTGATACTGCAAACGCACAGAGTCCCGGAATGACTCAGCCTGCAGTTTGTGATAAACCCCTCCAGCCCCCTCCACACTGCTCCCACGATCTCCTCCCCGTTCACGTTATCAGATATTCACACTCACTCAGTCATTCCTCCCCGCATTTGTTCCTCCTGGATTGTCTCCTTAACAGGAGCGAGCTGAGAACACTGTCCCTACTCCGCGGCCATCTTGGTCCTGTACCACAGTTTTTTGATCCACTCATCTACAGATGGGCACTTAGGCTGTTTCCAGCACTTGGCTATTATAAACAGGGCTGCTATGAACATAGGGGTGCATAGGTTTTTTTGAATTAGGGTTTTAGGATTTTTCAGGTATAATCCTAGCAGTGGAATTGCTGGTTCAAAAGACAGTTCCATTTTTAGTTTTTTGAGGTAACTCCATACTGTTCTCCACAGTGGCTGCACCAGTCTGCATTCCCACCAACAGTGCAGTAGGGTTCCTGTTTCTCCACATCCTCGCCAGCACTTGTTGCTTGTTGATTTGTTGATGATGGCCATTCTGACTGGTGTAAAGTGGTATCTCATTGTGGTTTTTACTTGCATCTCTCTGATGGCCAATGATGTTGAGCATTTTTTCATGTGCCTGTGGACCTTCTGTATGTCCTCTTCCGAGAAGTGTTTGTTCAGGTCCTTTGCCCATTTTTTAATTGGGTTGTTTGTTTTCTTGATGTTGAGTCGTATAAGCTCTTTATATATTTTGGAGATCAGTCCCCTGTCTGTGATGTCATTGGCAAATATGTTTTCCCATATGGTTGGTTTCTTTTTCATCTTGCTGATGTTTTCTTTAGCTGAGCAGAAACTTTTTAGTTTGATGTAGTCCCATTTGTTTATTTTTTCCTTTATTTCTCTTGCCTTAGGAGATGTATCTGTGAAGATATTGTTACGTGGGATATCTGAAATTTTCCTGCCTGTGTTGTTCTCTAGGACTTTTATGGTGTCACGGCTTACATTTAAGTCTTTAATCCATCTTGAGTTTATTCTCGTGTGTGGTGTAAGTTGGTGGTCTAGTTTCATTTTTTTGCATGTCCCTGTCCAGTTCTCCCAGCACCATTTGTTAAAGAGGCTCTTTTCACTCCATTTTATGTTCCTTCTGCCTTTATCAAATATTAGTTGACCATAGAGGCCTGGGTTTATTTCTGGGCTCTCTATTCTGTTCCACTGATCTATATGTCTGTTCTTATGCCAGTACCAGACCGTTTTGATCACAGTGGCTTTGTAGTATTGTTTGATGTCTGGTATCGTGATTCCTCCTGCTGTGTTCTTCTGTTTCAAGATTGCTTTTGCTATTCAGGATCTTTTTTGGTTCCATATGAATTTTTGAAGGATATGTTCTAGGTCAGTGAAATATGTCATTGGTATTTTATTTTATTTATTTATTTTTATAATGTTTTTTATTGATTATATTGTTACAACAGTTCCAATCTTCTCCCCCTTGTTCCCCTCCACCCACCACCCCCCTCCCCCAGCAATCCCCCCCAAGTCCATACCCCTGGTTCATAGAAATTCACTCTCCCCCCCCCTCTCAAATATTAGGACCCTTTGTAATCTTGTAAAGGACAATGGGCGAAGGTCTCAAGCTCCTCTAGCTGCTTCAAGCTGGACATGGTCGTCGTCCTACCTACCCTTGGGTCCAGAAAACCCTAATAAGAGTGGGGGTGTGGAGGGGAGGGTGGCCTTCCCACATGGGGAAGGATCGTGCAGACTCCAGGTCAGTTGGCTGTCTCCGGTCATCGGCGTGCTTGGTTTAACAGGCTGGTGTCCTTGTTGTGTTCTGGGGGCAACAGATTTGGTGAAAAGGGTTAAAAGACATCATTCAATCCATAACTACTAGATGACAGAAGGCAGGGATTAATTTTTCAATGTTCCATATTAGGGAAAGAAAAAAAAAAAAAAAAAAAGGCTTCTTTGTAAGAAGGTGTGCTAGGCACAACTCGCCTGTCCAAAACCCTTTTGCCCATTATACTTAGTTTGGGCTGAGGTAAATAGTTTAGGTTTTTCCCCCTCTCAGACCTCTGGGCCTTTTCTGTCCAAGCCATTAGGATAGAAAAGAGAAACCCGTTTTAAAGTGAAGTCCACAGACCACCCCATTCTTCCCCAACCCAGCCATTTAGTTCAGCCAAACCATTGAGTCTCAGGAGGCAGCGCTGCAGAGAGGATTAAGTGAGGCTTATGCGTACAGATAATAACTCAGGTAATGCGATCATAGGCTTATGTCCTTTGAAAACAAAAGACACGTGTTAATTTATGTAACATAACCCGCAAACAAGTCTCTAAATCTGGAGAAGAAACTTTTAAGACGGTTAGTTGCCCTGTTTTATACTCTACTACTGATCATTGTGATTTTCCTTGAATAATAATTCTTCTCCCTAAGGTTACCCTCCTTGTCTTTAAAGGGACTACATTAAGTCCATTTTTAATTTATCCTGTTCGTTTGCATAGACATAACAAGAGCAGCAAATGATCACTTATTATCTTTAGTTCTGCTTTGCTGGAACTTACCCAAGGAATATTTGGGGTGACCTTCAGTCTGTTCTTCAGGGCACAGAAGCTGTGCCACATATCTGGCATTCATCCTTGCCCGTACACACCTGTTTTTTCCAAGTCTTTCTGGTCTTTCCTTGTGCCTTAAGGTCCCTTCTAGCCATCTTTCAGGAAAACAACCTTCGTTCCTTCCCTGGAAAGATTGCTGTGGACCGCACAACCAACCATGGTACCAGGCCTTTTATCTCACGGGCTTTTATTACCTTTGAAAGTCATTCCCAGTTCCTCAGGGCTTTCTGGCAACAATCTGAGCCCAAGTATGTTTCCTTTGGGCTTGACATTCCAGTCAAAGACTTGGTCAGAAAAAAAAAAAAAAAAAAAAAAAAAGAACCTCTGTTGACAACTGGTCTTATTAGTTCTATGCAAAGGAACTTATGTCATTACTTACTTGTTTAGAATGCCAAACTCTGGAGGGATCAAATAGGGAGAAAAATATACAACGTGAAGGAAAATCTTTGTCCTAATATTCACTGAACTGGCATTTCCATTCTTCATATTTTCTTTCTTTTTTTTTTTTTTTTAAGTATATTTTATTGATTATGCTGTTACAGTAGTTCCAATTTTTTCCCCTTTACTCCCCTCCACCCAGTATCTCCCTCCCCCAGCATCCCCCCCCAAGTCCATACCCATGGTTCGTAAAAAATAACTATCCCTCCCTCTCAGATATTAAGACCCTTTGTAATCTTGTAAAGGACAATGGGCGAAGGTCTCAAGCTCCTCTAGCTGCTTCAAGCTGGACATGGTCATCGTCCTACCTACCCTTGGGTCCAGAAATCCCTAATAAGAGTGGGGGTGTGGAGGGGAGGGTGGCCTTCCCACATGGGGAAGGATCATGCAGACTCCAGGTCAGTTGGCTGTCTCCGGACAACGGCGTGCTTGGTTTAGCAGGCTGGCATCCTTGTTGTGTTCTGGGGGCAACAGATTTGGCAAAAAGGGTTAAAAAGCATCATTCAATCCATAACTACTAGGTGGCAAAAGGCAGGGATTAATTTTTCAATGTTCCACATTAGGAGAAAAAAAAAAAAAAAAAAGGGCTTCTTTGGAGGAAGGTGTGCTAGGCACATCTCTCCTGTCCAAAACCCTTTTGCCCATTTTATTTAGTTTGGGCTGAGGGAAATAGTTTATGTTTCCCCCCTCTCAGACCTCTGGGCCCTTTCTGTCCAAGCCATTAGGATAGAAAAGAGAATTCAGTTTTAAAGTGAAGCCCACAGACCACCCCATTCTTCACCAACTCAGCCATTTAGTTCAGCCAAACTGTTGAGTCTCCGGAGGCAGCGCTGCAGAGAGGATTAAGTGAGGCTTATGCGTACAGACAATCACTCAGGTAATGCGGTCATAGGCTTATGCCCTTTGAAAACAGAAAACACATGTTAATTTATGTAACATAACCAACAAAAAAGTCTCTAAATCTGTAAGACTGTCTTATTGGGAAGACATACAGTTGCAAGGCACTTGACATTCTACTTGCCTGTAACTTGAATCTCTTTGGTGATATCACAGATATGGTTTAATTTTCAAGTGAAACCATTTTTTAAATGAGAAGAAACTTTTAAGACGGTTAGCTGCCCTACTTTACAGTCTGCCACTGATCATTGTGATTTTCCTTGAATACTGATTTTTCTCCCTAAGATTACTCTCCTTGTCTTTAAAGGGACTACATTAAGTCCATTTTTAATTTATCCTGTTCATTTGCATAAGCATAACAAGAGCAGCAAATGATCACTTATGATCTTTAGTTCTGTTTTGCTGGAACTTACCCAAGGAACATTTAGGGTGGCCCTCAGTCTGCTCTTCAGTGCACAGAAGCTGGGCCACATACCTGGCATTCATCCTTGCCTGTACACACCTGTCCTTTCCAAGTCTTTCTGGTTTTCCATTGTGCCTTAAGGTCCCTTCTAGCCATCTTTCAGGAAAACAACCTTCGTTCCTTCCCTGGAGAGATTGCTGTGGACCGCACAACCAACCATGGCAGCAGGCCTTTTATTTCACGGGCTTTTATTACCTTTGAAAGTCATTCCCAGTTCCTTAGGGCTTTTTGGTAACAACATGGGCCCAAGCATGTCTCCTTTAGGCTTAACATTCCAGTCAAAAGCTTGTTCAGAAAAAGGAACCTCTATTAACAACTGGTCTTATTAGGTCTATGCAAAGAAACTTAAGTCATTACTTACTTGTTTAGAATGCCAAACTCTGGAGAGATCAAATAGGGAGAAAAATATACAACGTGAAGGAAAATCTTTGTCCTAATATTCACTGAACTGGCATTTCCATTCTTCATATTTTCATTTTCCCCCACTAAAAAAAATTTTTTTGTTTGTTTTTCCATTACAGTTGTCTCACTTTTTTTTTTTTTCCCCTCTTGCTTCCCTGTATCCTGCCCCTCCCTTCCCCCACATTCAGTCCCCACTCAGTTGCCCATGTCTGTGGGTCATTTATACATGTTCTTTGATTTTACACTTCCCCTTCTTACCCCCTTTTCTCCCTCCCCCCTCCCCCCTTGTTACTGTTAGTCTACTCCTTGTTTACATACCTCTGGTTCAATTTTGCTCATTTGTTTGTGTTGTTCATTAGTTTCCTGTAATAGGTGACAGCATAACGTATTTTTCTTTCGTTGCCTGGCTTATTTCGCTAAGCATAATTCTCTCTAGTTCCATCCATGTTGTTGCAAATGGTAGAAGTTCCTTCTTTCTTTCTGCTACATAGAACTCCATTGTGTAAATGTACCACAGTTTTTTGATCCACTCATCTACAGATGGGCATTTAGGTTGTTTCCAGCACTTGGCTATTGTAAATAGTGCTGCTATGAACATTGGAGTGCATAGGTTCTTTTGAATTGGTGTTTCAGGATTTTTCGGATATAATCCCAGTAATGGAATTGCTGGTTCAAAAGGCAGTTCCATTTTTAGTTTTTTGAGGAAATTCCAAACTGTTTTCCAAACTCTTTTCACTCCATTTGATGTTCTTTCCCCCTTTGTCAAATATTAGTTGACCATATGAACCTGGGTTTATTTCTGGGCTCTCTATTCTGTTCCATTGATCTATATGTCTGTTTTTATGCCAGTACCAGACTGTTTTGATTACCGTGGCCTTGTAGTATAGTTTGATATCAGGTATTGTGATTCCTCCTACTGTGTTCTTCTTCCTCAAAATTGCTGTGGCTATTCGGGCTCTTTTTTGGTTCCATATAAATTTTTGAAGTCATTCTTCATATTTTCATTTTTCCCCCACTAAGAGATTTTGGTTTGTTTTTCCATTACAGTTGTCTCACTTTTTTAGCCCTCTTGTTTCCCTGCACCCTGTCCCTCCCCTCCCCCACATTTAGTCCCCACTCAGTTGCACCTGTCTGTGGGTCATTCATATATATATATATATTTTAACTTGACCCATCCCCTTACACCTTTCTTTTCCTCCCCCCGCCCCCCTTTTTACTGTTAGTCTACTTCTTGTTTACATAGCTCTGGTTCAATTTTGCTCATTTGTTTGTGTTGTTCATTAGTTTCCTGTAATAGGTGACAGCATAAGGTATTTTTCTTTTGTTGCCTGGCTTATTTCACTAAGCATAATTTTCTCTAGTTCCATCCATGTTGTTGCAAATGGTAGAAGTTCCTTCTTTCTTTCTGCTACATAGAATTCCATTGTGTAGATGTACCACAGTTTTTTGATCCACTCATCTACAGATGGGCATTTAGGTTGTTTCCAGCACTTGGCTATTGTAAATAGTGCTGCTATGAACATTGGAGTGCATAGGTTCTTTTGAATTGGTGTTTCGGGATTTTTTGGATATAATCCTAGCAATGGAATTGCTGGTTCAAAAGGCAGTTCCATTTTTAGTTTTTTAAGGAAATTCCAAACTGTTTTCCACAGTGGCTGCACCAATCTGCATTCCCACCAGCAATGCACCAGGGTTCCCGTTTCTCCGCATCCTCTCCAGCACAAGTTGTTTGTTGATTTGTTGATGATTGCCATTTTGACTGGTGTGAGGTGGTATCTCATTGTGGTTTTAATTTGCATCTCTCTGATGGCTAGAGATGTTGAGCATACTTTCATATGTCTATGGGCCCTCTGTATGTCTTCTTTGGAGAAGTGTTTGTTCAGGTCCTTTGCCCATTTTTTAATTGGGTTGTCTGTCTTCTTGGTGTTGAGTCGTATGAGTTCTTTGTATATTTTGGAGATCAATCCCTTGTCTGAGATGTCATTGGCGAATATATTTTCCCATATGGTTGGTTTCCTTTGCATCTTGCTGATGTTTTCTTTAGCTGAGCAGAAACTTTTTAGTTTGATGTAGTCCCATTTGTTTATTCTTTCCTTTATTTCCCTTGCCTTTGGAGTTATATCAGTGAAAATGTTGCTACGTGGGATATCTGAAATTTTCCTGCCTATTTTTTCCTCTAGGACTTTTATGGTGTCACGGCTTACATTTAAGTCTTTGATCCATTTTGAGTTTATTCTGGTGTATGGTGTGAGCTGGTGGTCTAGTTTCATTTTTTTGCATGTCCCTGTCCAGTTCTCCCAACACCATTTGTTGAAGAGGCTCTTTTCACTCCATTTGATGTTCTTTCCCCCTTTGTCAAATATTAGTTGACCATATGAACCTGGGCTTATTTCTGGGCTCTCTATTCTGTTCCATTGATCTATATGTCTGTTTTTATGCCAGTACCAGACTGTTTTGATTACCGTGGCCTTGTAGTATAGTTTGATATCGGGTATTGTGATTCCTCCTACTGTGTTCTGCCTCAAAATTGCTGTGGCTATTCGGGCTCTTTTTTGGTTCCATATAAATTTTTGAAGTATTTGTTCTAGGTCTGTGAGATATGTTGCTGGTATTTTAATAGGGATTGCATTGAATCTATAAATTGCTTTGGGTAGTATGGACATTTTAATGATGTTGATTCTTCCCATCCATGAGCATGGTATATGCTTCCATTTATTTGTATCTTCTTTAATTTCTTTCTTCAGTGTTATGTAGTTTTCTGACTACAGTTCTTTTACCTCTTTGGTTAAGTTTATTCCTAGGTATTTTATTTTTCTTGTTGCTATGGTAAATGGGATTTTTCTTTCAGTTTCTATCACTGAGTTTTTATTGTTGGTGTATAAAAATGCCTTCGATTTCTTAATATTGACTTTGTATCCTGCTATTTTGCCGAATTCACTTATTAGATTGAGTAGTTTTTTTGTGGAGTCTAATGGATTTTCTATGTACACTATCATGTCATCTGCAAATAATGACAGTTTTACTTCCTCTTTTCCAATTTGGATGCCTTTTATTTCTCTTTCTTGTCTGATTGCTGTGGCTAGAACTTCCAAGACTATGTTGAATAGGAGTGGAGAGAGCGGACATCCTTGTCTTGTTCCTGATCTCAGGGGGAATGCTCTCAGTTTTTGCCCATTGAGTATGATGTTGGCTTCAGGTTTCTCATATATGGCCTTTATTATGTTGAGGTATGCTCCCTCTATTCCCATTTTGCTGAGAGTTTTTATCATAAATGGGTGTTGTACTTTATCAAATGCTTTTTCCGCATCTATTGATATGACCATGTGGTTTTTGTCTTTCATTTTGTTTATGTGGTGTATCACGTTTATTGATTTGCGAATATTAAACCATCCTTGCATCCCTGGGATGAATCCCGCTTGATCGTGGTGTATGATCTTTCTAATGTGTTGCTGGATCCGGTTTGCCAATATTTTGTTGAGGATTTTAGCATCTATGTTCATCAGCGATATTGGTCTGTAGTTTTCTTTCTTTGTTGTGTCTTGACCTGGTTTTGGAATTAGGGTTATACTGGCTTCATAGAACGAGTTTGGGAGTCTTCCCTCTTCTTGTATCTTTTGGAATAGTCTGAGGAGGATAGGAGTTAGTTCTTTCCTAAATGTTTTGTAGAATTCACTTGTGAAGCCATCTGGTCCTGGGCTTTTGTGTGCTGGGAGTTTTTTGATTACTGCTTCAATTTCACTAGCTGTTATTGGTCTATTCAGACTTTCTGCTTCTTCTTGGTTCAGTTTGGGCAGACTATAGTTTTCCAGGAATCTGTCCATTTCCTCTAGGTTGTCAAATTTCTTGCCATACAGTTGTTCGTAATAATTTCTTATAATTCTTTGTATTTCTGTGGTATCAGTTGTGATTTCTCCTCTTTCATTTCTGATTTTATTTATTTGGGTTCTCTCTCTTTTTTTCTTGATGAGCCTGGCTAAAGGCTTGTCAATTTTGTTTATCTTTTCAAAGAACCAGCTCCTACTCTTGTTGATCTTTTGAATTGTTTCTTTAGGCTCTATGTCATTTAATTCTGCTCTGATCTTGATGATTTCCTTCCTTCTACTTGATCTGGGTTTTGCTTGTTGTTATTCCTCTAGTTCTTGTAGCTGTAGGGTTAAATTTTTTACTAGAGATTCTTCTAGCTTTTTTAGGTAGGCTTGTATTGCTGTGAACTTTCCTCTTAAGACTGCTTTCGCTGTATCCCATAGGTTTTGGGTTGTTGTGTGTTCATTATCATTGGTTTCCAGGAACTTTTTGATTTCTTCCTTGATGTCATTGTTAACCCATTCATTATTTAATAGCATGTTATTCATTCTCCATGAGTTTGAATGTTTTTGAGTTTTTTCCTTGAGGTTGATTTCCAATTTTAAGGCATTGTGATCTGAGAAGATGCTTGATATAATTTCAATTTTCTTGAATTTATTGAGGCTTGTTTTGTGACCTATCATGTGGTCTATCTTTGAAAATGTTCCATGTGCACTTGAGAAATATGTATATTTTGCTTCTTTGGGGTGAAAACTTCTATATATATCGACTAAGTCCATTTGATCTAAAGTGTTGTTCAGTGCCTCAATATCTTTGGTGTTTCTTTGCTTTGAAGATCTGTCCATTGTTGACAATGGGGTGTTAAAGTCCCCTACGATGAGTGTGTTGCTGCCTATATCTTTCTTGGAGTCTTTCAAAATTTTCCTTACATATTTGGGTGCTCCTAAGTTGGGTGCATATATATTTATAAGGGTTATATCTTCTTGATGGATTTTTCCCTTAAGTATTATGAAATGCCCTTCTTTGTCTCTTTTTATGGACTTTGCTGTGAAATCTGTTTTGTCTGATATAAGTATTGCTACCCCGGCTTTTTTTTCATGTCCATTTGCTTGGAATACATTTTTCCATCCCTTTACTTTCAGTCTGTGTAGATCTTTTGTTCTAAGGTGGGTCTCTTGTAGACAGCATATATGTGGGTCATTCTTTCTAATCCATTCAGCTACCCTATGTCTTTTAATTGGAGCGTTTAATCCATTTACGTTTAAGGTTATTACTGATAAGTACTTATTCATTGTCATTTTCCCCCTTTGTACTCGTGTTCTTCTCTGTTTCTCTCTGTTTCTTTATCTTTTTAAAGCAGACCCTTTAGCATCTCTTGCATTGCTGGTTTGGTGGAGATGTATTCTTTTAGTCTTCCTTTGTCTGAGAAACTCCTTATTTCGCCTTCCATTTTGAATGAGAGCCTTGCTGGGTAGAGTATTCTTGGTTGTAGGCCTTTGTTTTTCATTGCTTGGAATATTTTTTGCCATTCCCTTCTTGCTTGTAGTGTTTCTGCTGAGAAATCTGAGGATAGCCTTATTGGAGCTCCCTTGTATGTTATTAGTTGTTTCCCTCTTGCTGCTTTTAGGATTCTCTCTTTGTCTTTGGATGTTGCCATTTTAATTATGATGTGTCTTGAGGTGGGCCTGTTGGGGTTCATCTTCATTGGGACCCTCTGTGCCTCCTGGATTTGAATGACTCTTTCTCTCCTCATGTGAGGGAAGTTTTCTGTCATTAGTTTTTCAAAGAGGTTTTCTATCCCTTGCTCTTCTTCTTCTCCTTCTGGAATTCCAATGATACGGATATTGTTACGTTTCATGTTGTCCTGCAGCTGTCTTAGAACCTCTTCAGTCTTGTTCAGTCTTTTTTCATTTTGTTGCATTGTCTGGGAGTTTTTGTGTACGTTGTCCTCCAGCTCGCTGATCCGATCTTCTGCTTCCTCTAGCCTGCTTTTCATTCCTTCTACTGTGTTCTTCAATTCAGAGATTGTATTCTTCATTTCCTCCTGGCTCTTATTGATAGCTTCCATGTCCTTTTTGATGCTGGTATAATTCTCAGTAAGTTCCTTATAGTTCTTCTGGAGTTCACTGTAGTTTTTCTGGAGTTCTTTGTAGTTTCCGCTGATCTCATTTAGCTTCTCCATAATCCATGTTTTAAATTCCGTATCTGATATTTTGTTCCCCTCTATTTCATTTAGCACTCTTTCTGGGGATTCTACCTTTCCTTTTGATGGGGGGTTGTTTCTCTATCTCCCCATTTTTGTGATTCCTTTTGTTTGTTGGTGCTTCTTAGAATGATCAGTTCTTCCTGGATCTGCCTCTGGTAGCGTCAGATCATGTACCAGACTGGCCCTAGGCAGCCTGTTGGAGACTTCCAGGGATCTACTGCCTTTGTCTCTCTTCTTTAGTTGTTACTATACTCAATCTGTGATCAGCCGTCAGGCTTAATGACCGTGGGTGTGGCAACTTAATTCCTGTATGCAGGGCTTTTATTTCCCCTTAGTATGACACCACTTGGAGGGGGATGGTCTGTCTGCTGTACTGGGGCTAAGTCAGCACTGGCTGGTCCTGGGAGGGGGTTAGTGTAGCTTCCACTTACTCCTCCGCCCTCCTGGATTTCCGTCTGTGTTGTCCTTGATGATATTTCTTTAATCTGTCTGGTCGTATTTCAGCTACTTTTTGGTGGATCTTTTTCTCTGGTTAGTTGATTGAGAGTCACTCTGCCCACCTTGTCTTGAGTTCTTTTGTGAAGGTGCTGCTAAAACATAATTATACAACCCAGGCAAGAAACCCACACCCTCCAATGTCTCCCCCAAATACAATCCCACTATAGGCTGCAAATGAGCCCGTGTTAATATACTTGTGGAGATACTGGGACTCTTATTTCGTAGGAGAAACAGAAAGGAGTTGTTTTAAATGAAGGAAGGGTAATTTTTGAGCTGGAAGTTGATAGAGTATTAATATTAGCAATTGGGATCAAGGTTATGTAAGAGAGCAATTAACACTTACACTGTCTGTTTGAAAAGGAGGGGAGGGTTGCAGTGTGGAGTGAGAAAGTGGAAGTGTATAGTATTAGGATTATATAATCGGTATATACTATATGATTAGCGTGGGAGGTAGGGTAGACACAACAGACATCCAGGTAGACAGACAGCCAGAAATTGAAAGAGAGGGCTGGGGAGGTTAGAAGGTAGGAAATAGATTGAGAGAGAATTTTTTAAGGATAAAAATACAGAGTAGAAAATAGCAAGACAGGAAGGGAGAGAGGAAAGAGAGAGAGAAAGTAGAGAAGAGAAGGGTAGGAGAGAGAACAAAAGAAGAAGGGGAGGTAGAAGAGAGGGGACTGGATTAAAATTCTTTTTTAAATTATATGTTATAAAAAAGATTAGGAGATTAAAACATGATATAAAGTTGCAAGGTAGAGAGAAAAGGTGCGTATAGAGAGAGAGGAATAGGAGATAGGAAAGCAAGAGGATTTGGGAGGAAAAGAGCTCAGAGGAGGGAAGGAAATCAGGAGGAAGAGGAGATATTAGGGAGGGGAGGATTGAAATTGAAGAGTTAGCAAAAGATAGGATGAAGGAGAGAAATACAAGAGATAGGGAAAGAAGTGGGGGGGGTAGAAAAAGAGAAAGGGTAAGAATGGGAGAGTAAAGGGAGAGGGGGATAGATTAGAATTATAATTTGAATATTAAGAGATTAGAATATAAAGTGTAATAGGGAGAGAGAGAGATTATGTATAGTGAGAGAAGGAAAATAAGGACAAGAGATGAAAGAAAAATGAATGTAGACTGAAGGGGGACAAAATACAGAAAGAAATTTAATGAAGTTGAAGGTGCGTAGCGCAGAGAAAGGAGAGGGTGAGAAAGGGAGAGAACTTAAAATTATAAAATTAACTGAGAATAGGATGCAGGGGAGAATGCTAAGGGGAGAGAAGGGAGGGGAGGGGAGGGGAGAAAAGGAGTGAGAATAAGAAGGGACTGACGGTAGGGGTAGTTAGAGAGAGAGTGAGAGATAAAAGAATGAGGATTTTAACTCAATTCAACTTTTATGCACAGTCTCTGGGTATTTTTGGTTTGTTTGTTTTTTGGTTTTTCCTTGCTTCCTTCCTGAGTCCGCTCCTATTCAAAATTCTATGAGTTTCAAATCTTTTCTGGTTGGTTGGCTGGCTGTGGGAGGGTTCTGCTTGATTCTGGGGTTGCTAGTCTTTTTTTCGTGGGCCTACCGCCGCTCTGCTGTGAGCTGCATTTAGTTGTCCCCTCCTGGGGCAGCCTCAGCCCTCCTCAGGCTTGTCCAGCTACTCCTTCCCTCTGTTGGTCCAGCCTGTGCCTGCCAGCAATCCCCGCCCTGCCTCCAGTCCTGTCTCTATTCCCAGGCTACAGCTTCTGCTCTCTTCCCTGTCTATATGCCTGCGCACCCCACCTCTCTCCCTGTCTCAAGATCGTCCTTTTGTTCTGCAGGACTCTGGCACAGTCGGTCAAAGTGCCGGGCCCAGTGACCCCTTCCTGCCCAGGGCCTCTCCCCTAGTCTGGAGCTTTGCAGTGGCTTTCCTGCCTGTGCTCTTCTCCTTGCCCCAAAACTTTCTCTATTCCGAGCTACCGCTTCCGCTGGCTTCCCTGTCTATCGGCCTGCGCGCTCTATCTTTCTTCCCGCCACAGCACCGTCCCTTTGTTCTGTGGGACTCTAGTGTGGTCGGTCAGCGCAGCACTCTCCTTCCCCGGAGCTCTCTGCCGGTCTGGAGCTCCGCGGCAGTCCTTCCCTGCGGGCCCTTCTCCTTGCCCTAAAACCGTCTCCCCTCCAGAACCTCCGCCTCCGCTCTCTTCCCTACTTACACACCCTGCACGTCCTATTTCTCTCTTAGCCCCAAACCTGCCTTTTGTTCTGTGGGATTCTAGCGCGACTAAAGAGCAAACACTGATTTCAAGAACACAGTTCTCCCGGGTCCGGAGTTCCGCGGCAGATTTTCTGTGCGGCCCGTCTCCTAGCCCCAAAACTGCTCCTTTGTTCTGTAGGGCCCTAGCGCAAGTGCTGGGCGCGCCCGGGATGCCGAGCTTTCGGTCGGAGGTTGCAGCTGAGGATGTTTCTCTCTAGATTCAGGTCACACAATTTCTCCCAGTCCTGGTTGTTCACTATTCTCTCCCTCCTCTGGCTTTTTTGGCCAAATCCTCTCCCTAACTCCCTACCAGAATTCACTCCCGGCTAGTGAGCTCTCCGGCTTGATACTGCAAACGCACGGAGTCTCAGAATGACTCAGCCTGCCGTTTGTGATAAACCCCTCCACCCCCCTCCACGCTGCTCCCACGATCTCCTCCCTGTTCACGTTATCAGATATTCCCACTCACTCAGTCATTCCTCCCCGAGTTTGTTCCTCCTGGATTGTCTCCTTAACAGGAGCGAGCTGAGAACGCTGCTCCTACTCCGCGGCCATCTTCTAACTCTGTCATTGGTATTTTAATAAGGATTGCATTGAATCTGTAAATTGCTTTGGGTAGTATGGCCATTTTGATGATGTTGATTCTTCCCATCCAAGAACATGGTATTTGCTTCCATTTATTTGTATCTTCCTTAATTTCTTTCTTCAATGTTGCATAATTTTCAGTGTACAGGTCTTTTATCTCTTTGGTTAAGTTTGTTCCTAGGTACTTTATTTTTCTTGTTGCTATAGTAAGTGGATTGAGCATCGGCCTGCGAGCTAAGTGTCCCTGGTTCGATCTTCCAGTCAGGGCACATCAGAGAAGGAAAACTCTGACTCCAAAAAACCTCCGCTGCCTTGCGGCATACCTCTTCAGGGGAAAGGCTAAGGGAGTAAACCCCGACAGAAAATCCGGAGCCGGAGTCCCTAAGGCGGTTTGACGTTGTAGTCAACACCGGCAACTCCTGCGGCGCTCCTGAAGCCAAGCTGTATTGACTCCGTCTTTCCCTTGGACCCTTCAGCTGCGAAGAGAGGGGGGGTCTGCTGCATGGGCAACAGCAGACCCTCCATATCACCCTGCCCAGGCTCTGTAGCTTCAGCTTCACTGGAGAGGACACTCCAGCGTCATCGCAAGATGTCGACTCAACACGGGAGGAGACAGATACCGTGTCACTCCCGAGTCGGACTGCACAGCCATTCTCGGCGGTGCAGATAGACTCTTAAGAAGCTACACCATCGTCTCTCGAGACGGACGGCTGCCAACAACAACATAGTAAATGGTATTTTCTTTTTTGCCTCTGTCTCTGATATTTTATTGTTGATGTACAGAAATGCCTTAGATTTCTGTATATTTATTTTGTATCCTGCTATTTTGCCAAATTCACTTATTATATCGAGTAGTCTTTCAGTGGAGTTTATAGGGTTTTCTAGGTATACTATCATGTCGTCTGCAAATAGTGATAGCTTTACTTCTTCTTTCCCAATTTGGATGCCTTTTATTTCTTTGTCTTGTCTGATTGCTGTGGCTAGGACTTCCAACACTATGTTGAATAGAAGTGGAGAGAATGGACAGCCTTGTCTAGTTCCTGATTTCAGGGGGAATGCTTTCAGTTTTTGTCCATTGAGTATGATGTTGGCTTCAGGCTTCTCGTATATAGTCTTAATTATGTTAAGGTCGTCGTCGTCGTCGTTGGCAGCCGTCCGTCTCGAGAGACGATGGTGTAGCTTCTTAAGAGTCTATCTGCACCGCCGAGAATGGCTGTGCAGTCCGACTCGGGAGTGACACAGTATCTGTCTCCTCCCGTGTTGAATCGACATCTTGCGATGATGCTGGAGTGTCCTCTCCAGTGAAGCTGAAGCTACAGAGCCTGGGCAGGGTGATATGGAGGGTCTGCTGTTGCCCATGCAGCAGACCCCCCCTCTCTTCGCAGCTGAAGGGTCCAAGGGAAAGACGGAGTCAATACAGCTTGGTTTCAGGTGCGCCGCAGGAGTTGCCGGTGTTGACTACAACGTCAAACCGCCTTAGGGACTCCGGCTCCGGATTTTCTGTCGGGGTTTACTCCCTTAGCCTTTCCCCTGAAGAGGTATGCCGCAAGGCAGCGGAGGTTTTTTGGAGTCAGAGTTTTCCTTCTCTGATGTGCCCTGACTGGAAGATCGAACCAGCGACACTTAGCTCGCAGGCCGACGCTCAATCCCTTTATTCCCGTTTTGCTGAGTGTTTTCATCATAAATGGGTGTTGTACTTTATCAAATGCTTTTTCTGCATCTATAGATATGATCATGTGATTTTTGTCTTTCATTTTGTTTAGGTGATGTATTATATTTATTGATTTGCAAATATTAAACCATCCTTGCATCCCTGGGATGAATCCCACTTGATCGTGGTGTATGATCTTTTTGATGTATTGCTGGATCCTGTAGAAGGTGAGATTTTTAACTGGCATTTGGGCAAAGAACACATCAAGACCTGTCCCCCTGTCCTGTCCCCTACCACATGGAAAAGGGTTCAGTGTGGGCATGGTGCTGGTTATGTCCTTTAGTACCACCTTTGTCTTAATTTTATTTCAGTTTGAGGCAAACAGTACACATTAACTTACTGGATAGATATATTTTTTCACCTCCTGATTGCTGCATTAATATTTGCCCTTTCCACTCATACACTATTTGCTGAGGTCTGAGGTGGCCCCAAAGGTACTCCACAGCTCTCTGTTGAGTTTTGAGAACACTCAGCAACCTTTGCTGTACAAACTTGGATCTGTCGTGGTGACAAGTCCCCATGTCTCTATGAAAGTCAAGGGGCTGAGATTGCCTTGAGGGGGTGGTACAGAAGAGGGTCCATGTGGGTAATAAGATTTGTGGTAATTACCTCAGTCTCTACATACAGAGGGCTTCGATCCTATCCCTTCCTGTTCCCAGAACTTGGGAGTGTCATCTACCCTCCATGGACCTTGGCTTCTCTTTGTAAAAGGAAATAATAACATTTCCTACTTTATCACATTCTTGTAAGGTATAAATGAGGCAATGCGTATAGATCCCTTAGCTCAGGCCCTGGAACAGCAAAATGACTCAATGATGCTAAATGCTCCTACTCCTCTTAGAAACAGTTCTCCCTTCTGCTCTGGGGAAGCAGAGCTAGTTCTAGACTGAGTCATGAAGGAAGACTTGGACAGTCACTTCCTTGCCCCTCAAAACTTCTTTCTTCTCTTTTGGCCTCCTTTATTCACATCTAGTCCCTAATTAAGATTGTTAAAGCAACTTCCAGCATAGCGGGCTGCTTATCTGATTTTCCTTATTATGAATAACTGGCTGTTTTCCAACATCTCCTACCCCCTATCATGTAGCAGAGCCATGCAATTTGTGTGTGTATAGGGGTATGGGGTGTGGAGTGACCCCAACTCCCTATCCAGTGAAGGGTCCTGATTAGACCAAAGAAATATGGGTAAATTCCTCCACCTTTACCCCAGGGATTGGTTCAGAGTTAGGCATACCACTCACTGGCATTCCATGGTCATATCGATTGATAAGGAGTGGACACACAACCTAGAATGGTCCAATCAGAGCAAGGCTGAGGACTTCTGTTCCTTTCCCACTGGACATGAGGAAACATGTGGCCCTGGTTGCTTTTGATATCCATCTGGTTCCCAAGAAGAGGGGTAGAGTAGAGAGAGGGAAGGAGGCAGTGATTGGTGACATTGTTGCTTGATCAAAGCATACCTGCAGACCTACCACTCTACTTTTCATTTAAAGAGTCATTAAATTCCCTTAACACTTCCATTTCCCTAAGGTTTTTAAAATTACTTTCATCCAGAAGCATCCCACTGATGCAAATACACTTTGGGTGCCAATTCCTCAATTAAATAGTGGAACAAGTTTTATATGATTCCTATATTTGTATCTAACAATATTTGGAGAATTATTGAACTCAGAACTTTCCAGTTTGGCAAAAGGTTGTTTGATAGCAATGGCACTCACATTCTGGGGTGATAACCTATACATTTTACTAAACAGTTTACTTAGAGGCACTTATTTTTGTAGTGTGTATTCTATGCAGTGGATTTTTGGTATAAATGTATAATTGATTCTGTTAGGAAATAGTAAAAAAAGACCTCGGGCACATGTTACTGAGAGACTAGTCTTACTTTGGGTCTGGTCTGGTCTGCTCTACTGATGCTTTATACAGTACAATCCCTCTCTTTCCCTTGCTGGTCTATACTGGGATGGAGTGCAGATGTTTATATCATGTCTTTATTACTGTTTTCATTTGTTCAAGGGTACATGTTAAGAACTGAGTTCTATCTTCAGTATTTCTGTGAGTACCTTTCCCCCTAACATCCTCAGCTAACGCCTGCTGCTGTTCACCTAGTTCACTAGGTTTGGGTTCTCTGTGTCCATGCTTACAACTTCTCCCTCACTAATCTCAGTGCGTCTGTCCTTTGGTCAGTTCTGTGTTCTACAGCATCTATGTCACTGGTAGGAGCTGTAAGGCTGATTCCTTTTGGCTGCAAGAGTGACCTGATTGGAGAGCAAGCTTTTGAAAAGAAATCTTCCCATAGAGTAAAGGCATGTGTGCCCTCCTGAATTACATCCCCTGGCTGTTGCTCATCTATTTTCTCCTTAAATACCTCCACCCCTTCTCCAATTCAAAACTTACCAGTTCAGTATCCTCTGATACTTTTTTCTCCATTTAGATTTATAGATTTCATGCTCAAAAGGTTGTATTCTCTTGTAGGGACTTTTTCTCGGCCATGACAGCAGGCCATGCTGGGGATATCTGGTTGGAATTCTCAACTTCAACATGGATTTTATCTGCATTCCAGATTATATCCATTAACATTTCACAGAGGGTTTTTTTTTTCTCCTTCATAATATAACTTTACTGAAAAAAAAGTAAACAAAATCATCTAACTTTATTTTTAAAATTATTTTATTTGTTTTTGGAGAGAGAGGAAAGGGGGGAGAAAGAGAAGAAGAGCAACATTGGTGAACAAGGGTACATTGATCAGTTGCCTCTCACACACCCTTAACTGGGGACCTGGCCCACAACCTAGGCATGTGCCCTGACTGGGAATTGAACTGGTGACCTTTCGGTTCACACGCTGGCACTCAGTCCACTAAGCCACACCAGCCAGGGCTCTAACTTTATTTAAAACGAATATACACAGCTCATCCTTTAAGGAAATAGGAGTGTCATCACAATATCTCCAGGTCTTGCCACCGATGATACTGATGGAGGCATGTTAATAATAGTAACCCAAGTTCATGTTTTTGCTTCAATCTATGTATATGGGACCTCCAGGTCCCACTTTGTAAAAGTCCTCTTCCAGTACTTGAGCTTTACAAATACCCATTAACTTTCCTGCCCATTGTAGTCACCATCATGAGACATTTCTGTCCATGCCCAAAGGGGGCTGCCTCCTGACCCTCCTTAAATTGCCCTTCCTTGAATTGAGAGTCAGGGCTGTGTTCTATACTGAAAGAGGATCGGTTCCTCTCCAGTTATCATTGCACTTCGTCACCCAGGCCCCACAGTGGCTCCACTGGGGCCCAGAGTTTCCCCAAGACCCAGCCAGGCCAAGGAGCCCCATGAGAAACAGGTGTCATGCCCTCCCCTCTATTCTCCTCATTTCCTTCCTCCCCAAAGTGCCCCTCAAAATGAGATAGCTCAAAATACCCCATCTAGACCTACAGTGAAGCCCTGGCCCATATCCATGTGTGCAGACATGTGCCCAGGGAGATTGACCATTCTCCAGTTCCTCCAGCAGTCAAACGATGAGCTTCAGCTCAGATTTAGCATCTCCCCAACCACTGGACACAGACCTGTATATCTCTTTGCCTCTAAACAGAGGATAGCAGCACCATTAAGAAGATTTAATTATTGAGACTACATTTGGCCCTGCCTGTAGGGCTTCCTGTGCACCCAGGTGCCACTCACTCAGCCTAGGAGTTTCCTTCCAATCCAAGGGAGAGCATGATGGGAGCCGACAGGTTAATATATCACATACCACCGCCTTCCCTCCAGATTCACATTTTAACAAGGGGCCTTCTGGACATGATGCCTAGACTTAAAGGAATGGTGCTGATAGCACTTCAGTAAGCTGGTGGGGGAGATGTTTTAGGGTAGGCTGGCCTTCCAGAAGCTCCTCAGCCATACTGTGTGGAAGAAACCTGCTAATTATGCCTGTATGCATCAACCAGGGAGCCTTGCTTCTCCAGAGGCATGTGGAACAGCATGGTGGAGAGGATAGTCCCCAAGTGCTTGTTTAGTGCCTTTCAAGATCTGTGCTGGGACTTGGAAATTCAAAGGCTCCTTGCCTTCCAGCAGCCTGCAGCATGAAGAGGGAGAGAGACGAGCATACAGACAACTCTGACAAACTGCATTACCTCTGCATAGCTCCTGGGCTCTGGAGGCAGACAGGGATTCAAATCTTACATTGACTCCTTCCTCTCTGTGTGGGTTTGGGCAAGTCCATGCCTCTACTATCAGTATAACCAGCTATAAGGCGGGGGACAAAAACAGCACCCGTCTTATAAGGCTGTGATGATAATTAGTATGCACACATCTGGCCCATCGTTGGCACTCAGTTTTATGATTTAAATCATTGTTATATAAATTGTCATGGGAGGTATTACTTTGTGGAGAACTATGGAGAAGTGATGACATTTTAACCACCTCAGGGGATGCATAGGATTTCACATGATGGCTGAGAAGAAGAGGGGGCTGTACAGAGAGGTGATAGCAGGAGCAATGGCCTTTCATTTCTATAACAAAGTGCTCCTGATGTCATGCTTCATCAGAATGCCTGCTTGGCCCTTGCATTAAGTCGTTTGCTTTTTCCTGTGTGCACGTCTTGCCTTCTTCTCTGGGTTTTAAATGCAGCATAGTAGAGCAGAACATGACCTGGAAAGGGATTTAGAGCAGGTCCTGGCTTTGCTGTTTCTAAGGCATGATCCTGGCTTGTTGAAAGTTGTTGAATGGTTAAGAGTATGGTCTTTGGAGTTGAGCTGCCTCAGCCCAGTCCAGGCTCCTTTGTCAAATGACTTGGTCTTTCTGCTCCTGAGGTTTCCCATCTGCACAGTGGGGGTGATAACAGCACCTCCCTCAGGAGCTGATGTGAGTGTTTAATAACTGATCATATACTCAGTACTTAGAACAGGACCTGGCACAGTGGTAAGTGCACTGTGACTCTCAGTGGATATCTGGTTTTTGTACTGGCTACTCCCTATCCCTGGAAAGCTCTTCCTCCAGACACCTATTTGGCTTGCTCCCTCACTGCCTCCAGGCCTTTGCGATAGCAACACATTTTCATTGAGACCTTACCTGACTACCCTATTAAAAATTGCAATTCTCTCCTCCTCCTGGCGCCTGTATCCCCTCTTCATGCTTCATGCTTCTTCATATATATTTTCATTATTTGTCTGTCTTTCCCAACTAGAGTACAAGCTTTGTGAAGGCAGGGATTATTTATTTATTTATTTATTTATTTATTTATTTATTTATTTTGTGTGTGCTTTATCTAGTAAGTGCTCAACTAATGCTTGAATGAATGAATGAACTCAGCCTCCTTGAACCATACTTTTATCTTCTTTGAGGTGGAACTATTAGCCTATGTCAGAGATGAATAAGTTCTAGAGATGTACAACATTGTGCCTATAGTTAACAATACCACACAGTACACTTAAAAATTTAAGAGGGTAGAGCTCATGCTGTGTAGTATTCTTACCACACTCATACAAAAAGAAAACATCCCTGACTAAATGGCTTGGAAACCACCACTGCGGATCTCAGGGTCTGGCGGGGACCTGGAGAGCAAGGCTGAGTGGGGGCCGCCATGCCCGAGGCCCGCAACGCTGTGCAGGGGGAACGTCGCGCCCACACAGAGCCGCTGCCTGGCCAGGGCACCCTGGCCCCATCCTCCAGCCTTCACGTGCCTGTGTCTGTCCCCACCACAACCCATTTTTCACTCGTTTGTAATTACCCAGACTAATTAAATAAATTGATCTGCTGATGTGTACTCCACGGTCATTTCTGTGGTGCAATTTGGCTTTAATAGAACTGCCACTTGCGTGAGAGGAAATGAAAGCCCCGGGTAGAAGTGGATCTTTTAACTTTCAAGGAAAATTATTTTTTCAGGGGGTTTTGGTTTCCTGCTTGTGCATAATTTATGCACTTGCTGTCAGAATTAACTGGGAAACAGCAGCTGTCTAGTAAGGAGAATAATTTTAGAGCCCTTTTGTCATGAGAAACTCAGACCAATTCTGAGTGTTGACTGGAAGCTCATAACTTTGGAGGCAAATGGGGCATGAAGCATATTGTTAGATGTCTGGTGGCCAGAACGTGGGTCCTTTCCTCTGTGAGGATGTTCTGGTACCTGGCTGCAACCTCTGGGTGATATCTGGGGTGTGTTGAGCTGACCCACCCCAGGGATGGAGGGTAAGCGGTCCCCAGGACCATGTGATGGTTCAGGGTGTGGTTTTGGTCCAGTACCATCTGGTTCTTATGTCCCCTTTGCCATTTGTTAGATGTGTGTGTCTTTCTGCAAGTTGTTCCACTTACTGGAACCTCAGTCCCACTGCAGGAAAATGTACCACCTTGTAAGATTGTGGTTGTGGAATAAATGAGCCCAGGAGACTAAACATGGCGAGTGTTACAGAAACATTAGCTGCTGTTCATGTGTGTACCAAGAGCCATCACTCACCCACCCAGCATTTATTAAGCAACAGCCACGAACCAGGTACTGTGTTGTGGGACAGGGCACGCCCAGAGGGGTCTAAGCCTTGTTAAGATGAGAGTCTCCAAGGAGAGCTTGCTGCCCTGAGTCTGCCCACAACTGGAGTCAGAATCCTGACTGCATCAATAACATTTTATTGATTGAGTTCACCTTACTGTGTCCAGGCACTGGTCCAAGCACTTTATAGGTTCTAGTTAAATAAATGATAATGGTTGTTATCTGTTGAGCCCCATGCCAGAACTTTAACATGTATGGTATCATTTTATCTTTCAGCCACCTCATAAGGTATATACATTTATTATACTCCCTTTAGAGATAAAGAAAGTGAGGCTCAGAGAAGTTAAGTGATTAGAGCCACATGGCTTGTGGGAGGGATAGGCAGGACTTGAAATCATAGCTATCTTGACACCGGGGTTTTAACCATGTTGTCAAATTGCTGTCAATGATGGGGCTCAGGGCAGGTCACAGAGTCCCTGGACTTATATGTAGTAGCATAGATTCAGGTGTTAAGGTGATGATAAAAGATGTTGAAAATGGTTGAGCCTTTCCTTTCCATGGAGATTTGTGTGCAATTTATTTTACACCCATGAACTTAGGAACTTGTAAGAATCTCTAACTAATGTGGCTGAGGGAGAAAGTCAGCTGGGACCCCTTTATCTCCCAGCCTGGGGGACACTGCTGTGTGACTCTCATTATTTCTCTTAGTGGCATCATTGGTGTCTGTGAGAACTCAGCCATGATCACATTGTCATTATTAGTGCTTTGTCTTCTCCCAAGATAGGAATAGTATTGACTGATTTATTTCCCCCTTATTAAAAAAAAAACACACAGGTTTATTGAAGTATACTTTGCACACTATAAAAATCCATTCACTTTGAGTGCACAAGTCAATGATTTTTAGTAAATTTACAGAGTTGTGTGACTATTACCATGATCTTGTTTTGGAACATTTCCATCAAGATGGCCAACAAGCACACAGAAAAGATGCCCAGTGTCATTAGTACATTAGGCAAATGCAAATCAAAAGCATACTGAGATACCACTAGGATGCTGTAGTGAAGATGATGGACAGTAACAAGTGCTGGTCAGGATTTGGAAAAATTGGAACCCTCATGCATTGCTGGTGAGAATGTAAAACAGTACAGTTGTGGTGGAAAACAGTTTGATGTCTTGAAAAAAAGTTTAGCATATACTTATCGTATAACCCAGCAATTCAATTCTTAGGTATCTTTCTACTAACTTTTTATCTCAAAATATTTCAACTCTAGAGAAGGGAAGCAAACACAGTACAATGAATATCTATATACCCTTCACCAATTGTTAAATATTTTCCCTCATTGGATTCGTCTGTCTCTCCATATAACACATACACACTTCTTGTTAGATTAAATGGAGGGTAAGTAGATATGATACTTCACTCTTGAACATTTGATTATGTATCAACTAAGATCAAGGGCATTCTCCACTTGACTCCAATGCAATGATCATATTCAAGAAATTTAATGATGATATAATACTTTTACTTAATATACATTCTATAGTCAAATCCTACTGATATTCTTTATAGCTGCTTTTAAAACATTCTAACATCCAATCAATCTAACATGGAATGAAAACTACATTGCATTGTTTTCACAGTTTTAAAGATTCTTTACTCTGGAGAAACTCCCTAGCCTTTGTGTGTTAGTGTGTATGCATGCATGCAGGTGTGAGTGTGCATGTGTGTCTGAGTGGGTGTACATATGTTTGTTTACGTGTATGTACATGTGTATATGGATGAGTGTATGCATGTATTATGTGTTTGGATGTGTAGGCGTATTGCGTCGGCAGCCGTCCGTCTCGAGAGACGATGGTGTAGCTTCTTAAGAGTCTATCTGCACCACCGAGAATGGCTGTGCAGTCCGACTCGGGAGTGACACGGTACCTGTCTCCTCCCGTGTTGAATCGACATCTTGCGATGACGCTGGAGTGTCCTCTCCAGTGAAGCTGAAGCTACAGAGCCTGGGCGGGGTGATATGGAGGGTCTGCTGTTGCCCATGCAGCAGACCCCCCCTCTCTTCGCAGCTGAAGGGTCCAAGGGAAAGACGGAGTCAATACAGCTTGGCTTCAGGTGCGCCGCAGGAGTTGCCGGTGTTGACTACAACGTCAAACCGCCTTAGGGACTCCGGCTCCGGATTTTCTGTCGGGGTTTACTCCCTTAGCCTTTCCCCTGAAGAGGTATGCCGCAAGGCAGCGGAGGTTTTTTGGAATCAGAGTTTTCCTTCTCTGATGTACCCTGACTGGAAGATCGAACCAGCGACACTTAGCTCGCAGGCCGACGCTCAATCCACTGAGCCAAACCAGCCAGGGTCTTGTAGGCGTATATGTATGTGTATATATGTATATTTGTGTGCTATGCTATCTATATTTTTAAACAGTCTGGGTCAGACATTGGCAGAACATCCTGTTTGCAAGTAGAGGATGGATTTATCTGATTGCTGCCTCCTAATTAGATTGTGGTGAACCAGTTTTGGCAGGCTTACTGCATAAATGATGCTGTGTCCTTCTCAGTGCATCATGTCAAGAGGCACATGATGTCAACATGTGCCATCATCGGTGATGTTAAAGGAGACACATTTTAAAGTCACTTTGAGGAAAACATTCACTTCCTGCTTGAAACCCAGGATGGAAACCAATTTACTGCTGAGGAACAAAATATGCTGTGCTGTGTCCTGTGGACTGCTAAGTGCCCCTCTGGGACGTCCAGGTTGCTCATGGTCATTCCTGCATGGCTACATGAGGTGCCAGGGTACTAAGGCAAAAATACACAGTGTTTGCTCTACAAGGGCTAGTGTCTGGAGGGAGAGGCAGTGGGACACATAATCCCACAGCATAGAGAAAATTGCTGAAACTGAGAGTGTGTATAGGGTAGCCCTGCCTGCACTGCTTGAGGGCTGTGTGACCTTAGGCAAGATGTTTCACCTTGCTAGGCCTCAGTTTTCTTGTGTGCGGTAGGTTTACAGTAGTACCTCCTCCGGTAGGGCTGCACATGAGCTGGCAAAGGTATCGTTAGGGTTACAAAGCTATGTGTAATCATAAGTGGCTGCCTTTGCCATCTCAAGGTTCAGAGCCTGAGGTTGGCTGAAGCTGGGTTTAACCATGGGGACTGGCCAGCTTTGAAGAGATGTTAAGGACATTGCATTCACAGACAGACTTTCTCCTTGATATAATAATTGGGAAAACTGAAGGAGAGTTGGAAGGGGACTATACTAGATTGAGTAGTGTCCCCCAAAAGATATATTCAAGTCTCAACCCCCAGTACCTGGGAATATGACTTTATTTAGAAATAAGGTATTTGTATATGTAATTAGGTTAGATATCAAGATGAAATCATCTTGTATTTAGGGTGGGCCTTGAATCTGATGATTGGTGTCCTCAGAAAAGAGAGGGAGATTTGAAACCAGAGACACGTACAGAGAGAAAGGCCATGTGAAAATTGGAGTTATGCATCCACGAGCCAAGGGACACCAAGAATTGCCAGCAGCTAGAGGGGAAGCAAAAAATGGATTCTCCCTCAGTGCCTACAAAAGGAACCAATCCTTCCAACACCTTGATTTTTGATTTCTGGCCTCTAGAATTGTGAGAGAATATATTCCTGTTGTTCTAAGTCAGTGAGTTTGTGACAATTTGTTACGACGGCAAACTCTACAGGGACTAGCTCTCATTGTGACTCAAGGTTATTTACTGCCATGCTCATGTCTCCTTAAAGTTGCCGTCATAAAGTGCCCTCTAGGACCAGTGGTATATGTGCCCTGTGACACCTATGGGGTGTCAGTTTCTCTAGGCAGGACTTTTGTCTCTTTGTTGGGTCCCCAACTCCTGGCATGTATCAGGTACAAAGTAGCAATGCAAAACATACTTGTTGGGTGAATGACTGTATACAAAAAGGAAACCGGGATCAGTCAAAGTTATGGCTGAAGACAGTGAACGTAACAAGTACTGTAAGGTGAATTCAGAGACTGTGGTCTGGATTTCCTTAGTCACTAGACTTGAGGAAGAAATTGATTGATTACACTGATATTGTATTATGTCATTATCATCTTTGTTAAGAGTACTAACAGTGATAGCTGATACTTATTGAGCACTTGCTTTCTTACTAGGCATTGAGCTAAGTGCTTTATGTATGTTATTTCATTCAAGCTTCACAGGTACCCAGGGAAGTTATGTCCTATTAGTTTTTCCATCTGCTAGATGAAGAAACTGAGGCTACTGTTTAACAACTTGCCCACAGCCACACAACTCAGAAACAGTGGAGCTAGGAGTGGAACACAGGTAGCCTGACCCAGAACCTGTGCTCTTCACCACCATGCTCTGCCATTGCCCAAACATGAACTCCATGAGCATTTATTGAGTGCACCAACTTGGTTGGCTTTCCCAGTCCTTTTCTGTTTTGGGAACTGCACCTCCCACCCATAGCCACGTCATGTACTGCAGCCATTCTGTTCTGTGTTGTCATGTTCCTTGGCTATAGCTGATGGGGCCAGGAATGAGAACATCACCAAGTATGGACCAATCAGAGGCCTCTGCTGGGAATGTAGAGTTGGGACTGAGAAATAGGGAGCCATAGCTCATGCTGGGATGTAGGCAGGAGCAGAGTAGCCATGATCTCTGCATTGTAGATGAGGGAACAGAAGAATCAGTCTACAGGGAAAGAAAAATGAGGCACATGTTCAGGTATGAGGGGGGGAGAGAGAGAGTGTGAGGGAGAGAGAAAAAGAGAGGGAGGAGGTTGGGGGGAGGAGGAGGAGGAGACTACTCTGGATTCCCCATAACAGTGCATCTGAAACTTTAATGTGCATATGAACCCCCTGGGTTATTATGAAAATTCAGGTCTGATTCAGTAGGTCTGTGGTGAGGCCCGAGAGCCTGAATTTCTAACAAGCTCGCAGGTGATGCAGATGCTGTTGGTCATGGACCATAGCCCAGGCTTTGGTTCCAGCCCAGTCCTAAGGTCTGGCAGTGTCCCTGTTTCTGAGTATGAGAAATGTTTACATGTCTACCCCCTGCACTAGATTTCAGAGAACAGCCAACAGGCTTCTTTCAGCCACTTTGTATCTTGTTCATCATGTGTCCCCGGCACCTGTCACATAGGTGGCATTTAAGAAAGGGTTTGTTAGATGAATGAAAGAAAGACTGTCATATGGGATGCAGGAGTCCCAAGTGCAACTCTGTTCCTGAAGTGACTTTCTGGCTAAATCTCTTATTTTTTAAAATTCTTACTCCATTTGTTTGTAAGGGTACTATTGAGACCATCACCTGTGAAATTTCTCAGCATCCTTTTTAAAAAAAAAAATTGTTTAGCACTGAGAAAGTTTTTTTTTTTTTTTTTTTTGCTTGATCATATTTCTATTTTGGCTTTGCCTAATAGGAATCTTACAGTCTAATTTGTGGTTTAACCAGTAGTTGGGTAAGAATTCATGGGTTTCATTTAACCCTCTTGTCTTAATTCATTTTTTATTTTTCCTGGTGCTTATTTGATATTTACATATGTGTATTTTTTAATCTGTCTTTAAATGCTGTTCACAATCCTTGATAGAATGAAATGGGATATAAAGCATATAAAATGACAGTGAGTAATAATAATAATGAATTTTGAATATATTACAGATTGCTAAGGGACATTAGTAGTTCTATAGGACTGTCAGGCAAAGTACCACAAACTGGGTGGCTTAGCTAGCAGAAATTTATTGCTTCAGAGTTCTGGAGGCTGGAAATTCAAGATCAAGGTGTTGGCCGGGTTGGTTTCCTCTGAGAGCTGTGAGGAAGGATCTGTTCTGTGCCTTTCCTCCAGTTTCTGGCCATTTGCTGTCAATATTTGGCATTCTTTGGCTTGTAGATGCATTACCCTGATCTCTGCCTTCATCTTCATATGGCGTTTTCGTGGTATGCATGTCTGTCTTCAAGTTTCTCCTTTTTATAAGGACACAGTCATAATGGATTAGGGCTCACTCTACTTCAGTATAACCTCACCTAAACTTAATACATCTGCAATGACTCTATTTTCAAATAAGGTCACATTTTGAGATACTGGGGTTAGGACTTCAACACATGATATATATACTTTTTTTTTTTTGGTGGAGACACAATTCAATTCATAACAGATCTTGGGCCTCAGTCTCCTCACTTATAAAAATAGAGATAGATGCTGGAATGAATGATCTCTAAGGGACTTTACAATTCTCCCATTTGATGTTTTTTGGTGATTCTTTTTCTCTGTTCTGACCCCAGAGTCTTTATTCCAATGGGAATGCAACATAAATAAATTTATGTACATTATAATAAGATGATCTTTCATGGGCATCTGCTTGTTCAAAGACTCTGTAAGGATGGAGTAATTGTTGTTCTGAAGAACAAATCACTCCTTCTGGGGCAGAGGTAGTTGTGGGTGTTGCTGCATTGCCTCCTCATCACCACATCTGCAGCTGCCTTCTCCATCTGCAGATGCAGCAGGCTGGGGAGGGCTCACCGGGCCAGCTCCGTGCACTGCTGACCTGCTGTGGGAAGGCTGGGGGGTGAGGGATAATTCGTGGACAGGCTTCTTCGGAGATCAGTGCTGGGGGCCTCTCTATTCAGGAGCGTGTCAACACCAGGTAGCTTTATGTTTTCCGTGTTCTGCAGCTTGAGACTGAATGTGCAAGTGTGTTCCTGTGGGAGGAAAGGCGCTGGGCTGGCTGCTTGCCAGGAGGCTCCCTGGGGGCATACACGTGTCTCCCATCTGCACAGGTACTGGGAGAGACTGCCCCCCACTTTCTTGCAGTGATACCCAGGGTTGGGTGAGTTAAGTATCTGGGTGTCTGGCCCTGGCTGGGTAGATCAGCTGGTTGGAGCATTGTCTCATACACCGAAAGGCTGCGGGTTCCATTCCCAGCCAGGGCACACACCTAGGTAGCATGTTCAGTCACCTGTCAGGCGCGTATAGGAGATAGCTGATCAATGTTGATCTCTCACAGTAGTGTTTCTCTCTCTCTCTCTCTCTCTCTCTCTCTCTCTCTCTCTCACTAATAAAACATACCGTTGGGTGAGGATTAAAAAATAAAAATAAAAAAGTCTGGGCGTCTTCCCACGCTCCCTCAGGAATGGTGTCTAAGTTAGGATCTGTGGTTGTAAATAATAGAAACTACTCTGACTAATGTAAGCAAGAAGGGTGCTTGTTGGAAGGACATGGGGAAACTCACAGGGTTGAGTGGAAGGCTGACAACTAGCCAGCTCCAGAGGGTCTCAACAGCTGGTATTGCCCGCCAGTGTTGTCTGGAACACTGATGGAATCATGGAAAACATGCCGCAGTGTCTTGCACCTCTGTTGTTCAAACTCAGTTTAGGGAAGAGTATGATGACAGAATTTATATCATGAGCTTGTTCCCCTAGCAGTGCAAGCACCTCAAGAGGAAGCTCTAGTAGAAAAAGCATCCAGGGCTGCCTTTAGCTTCTGTGGTGAAGAGGTGTATCCCCTCACTGATCCACACCAGGACTATACACGGTGCAGGGAGAGATGATGGTAACTCTAGAAAGGCTGGTAGCTAACACAGAACACTTACTATGTGTGGAACACTCTACATTCAGGGACTCATTTAACCTCTAAAACAACCCTTGGATCTATTATCTTTTCTGGTTTAGAGATTTAGAGGAAATGTATGCGTGGGAGAGATTAAGTGTTTTACCCAAGGCTATGCAGTGGGTCAAAGGCAGAGTTGGGATTTGAACCCAAGTCTATTTGGGTCCAGCATTATTGCTGTTTTTGGTGCTGCGCTCCTGTCTTCTGATGCTGCTGATTTGTTTTGCATGGTGAAAGGAAGAGCTGTAAACATAAATACAATTGCTGCCCAGGGATCCCAGTAGTTTTTGGCACCAGAAATAGATGAAGGAGTGGGCCAACAGGGTAGCTGCCCAGAGGGCCAGGTTTTAAAAGTCTTGGAGGTATTTATTAGAAGGAAATGGCTTTGTTGTTTTGATCATCATTCTGCTTGTAAAAGGGGCTGTCAGTGACTGGAAAAGATGTACTTTGGTCAACTACTTGGGAAGAGGCAGGGACAGTCATTTGCAGGGTACAGTGCAGAATAAAATGGTGAGGACTCTTGTTTAAAAAGTGAAGAATTCTTAATATGGCATTGCAGAGGATTGAATGTGGCATCCTGTGTGGCTACAGAGATTGCACCTGCGTGAAGCCAGCCATAGGTTTGGAATGAAGGTAAATGGTGGCTGAACTCTCACTTGAGAAGTGTGATTCTCAAGGACTCTTCTGCTTTGTGCCAGGTTGTGTTTTGGCTTGGTCCAGCACAGATGAGCCGTACTCTGGTGAGCCTGCATGTCCTACATGGAGTCTGGGAGGCCACTGAGGCACAGAGAAAGCACTTCTGGGGCTGCAGGGTGGGGCCCTTCACACACACAGTTCAGGGGCAATCACAGACGTCATCTGTACATTCCGAGAACAGTTTTAATAGCAGGTGGATAATGCCTAAATAGCACTTCATTCACAGAGCTATTAAAGACAGCACCACAAATTAATGTCTCAATTCATGAAAACCTATTATGTGCCAGGCACATTGCATGAATGAAAGAATATCATATGGTATGCATATGATACTCTGCCCTCCCCTCTTTTGCTTCAGTCACGAGAGCCTTCTTTCAGTTCCTCAAAAGTACCATGAAATTCAGGGCCCTCACAGAGGCTCTTTCCTCTGGCTGGAACATTCTTCCCTTTTCTCTGCTGTTTGGAGAACTCCTCACTCTTCATATCTCAGCCGATCTGAGCTTTCCCAACCCTCAAGCACCTTGTACTTAAAAAACCGTGGCTCTTCTCATATGTAATAGGAAATTACTTGCATGATTATTGTCTTGTCTGTCTCCTTCCCATGTCTCAGGGCAGGGGTTATTTCATCAGGACTAGAGGAGGCAGGGGTGTCTGCCTTGGGCTGCGAGGAGCTTCCAGGCTACTTCATTCTCATTTTTCTGCCAACACATTTGCCCAGGTGAACCATACATGCCAACAGAGCTCTCCCCTGAACTGCTTCATCTAGAGAGTCCACAACTGAATTTACAATGGAATTGCTGGTTTTTCCAAGAGCAGGAAAAACCAACCTCAAGCTGGTAGTTCTTCCTCCCCACCCTTAGGAATTCCTTTTGTGGGGGAGGCGGGGTGCCAGAAACAGAAACCAGCAGCCAGATCCCTTTGATTAGGACAGTGTGGGAGGATGTTTTGAAAAATGTCTCTGCTCAGGTTCCCCATACCTTCATTAATTTCTAAGTTTCCTTCCCATTTATTCAGGAGAACTTACTCCAGAAGTTCCAGCCAAGTGCTGAGCTTTAACTTGAATTTGTGCTGACTGCATTAACAGTCTCCTGGGGGGACGGAGAGAGCACAGAACCCCTGGGCTGAGTTTTTTTCTCCCCTCTCTTGACACTCACCTTCAGGAAAAACAAACCAGTCGCTGATCACCTTGGCAACCCCTAAGAAATATTCCATCTGCAATTAGAGGTTGCCGGTGGTAAGTATGTCCTGGCCCAAGGAACCAGTTTCTTTGGTCCCTAGAGCCAGTGGTCTGGTAATAGAACCAGCCCTTTATGGTCTTAGAGAGGGTTTTGCTCCACATGATGATAATTACTCTGTGTACAAATATCTCCCCACAAATCCTTGAAATTCTGCTCTTTTGAACTCATTTTCTTGTGCCAAGTACTCAAGTTCCCCAGGTGCCACTGGAAACCTTGGGTACCTACTTTTCTTTAGGAAGCTCCAACTGGCTAATAAAAGCCACCCTGTGCCAGAGTCCTCACTAAAAACCCCATGAGTCAGATATTACTTCTCAGATAGGCAGTGGAGGTCCAGAGAGGGAAATTACCTTGTTTGTACAACTAGTAAGTGGCAGAGTTGGGATTTGAATCCAGACTGTCAAGTGCCACTGCCTGAGTGCCCTCCGTTATGTCACAGTGACCGATGGGGTTGCATGAGAAGCTGGGGAGATGAGAAGGAGGAAGAAGCCCCCTTTGGATTGTCTTACTTTGGGTTCCCCCAAAGCAGACCCTGAGATGAGGATTTGAATGCAAGGGTTTATCTGGAGTGATCCCATGGTGAGGGGGTAGGGGGAGAGACAGAAGGAAGGAAACCAGTGAGCCACTTACAGTGGTGGGCACTGGGTGTTCCATTCTGCTGGGGGGCTCTGGGGCATGGTGCAAAACACCTCTAAGAGTTTTCCCACCTGAGGTCCACCTGTCCTCATCTCTCATTGGTTAAGTGTCACTGCAGGGGGAATCACTCTCTGTAGCCCCCAGCCTTCCCAGAACACAGGCTGAGCATGCTCCTGTGGCTGGATGATGCTCCTAGGCAGAGAGATGCAGGTGCCCAGGGCAGAGGTTCATCAGCATGGATGGAACTGTCTCCTGAAGTTGCCAGTGGCCACCGAGTTAGCCTGAGAGGGCACGAGCTCTGAGAGCACCCACTACATCGGCAATAGGGAAGAAAGAACTGGAGTGGCATCGATAATGTCTTTGGAGTATCAGATTCTTACAAACCCTCCCTGACTTGTAATGTTTCAAGTCTTACTCATACTAGAAATAATAACAACCCCAGCTACCATTGATTAAATGCTTGCTCTGTGTCAAATATTGTGCTCAATTATATATTTATGTAATTTCATTTAATTCTCACAACCACCCCAAGAGTTAGAGACCAGTATTGTCTTGATGTTGCCGATGAGCAGGGCCCCACATCCAAAACATGGCAGAATAGGGTCTCAAACCTGGATCTGTCCGTTTCCAAAGTTGTAATGGTTAACATTTAGGCTAGTGAGGTTTAAACCAATCTTTGATATAAGGTTTCTCTCTTGCTCTTTGACAGAACCCTAGACAATGGAAGATCCACACTACACTCATTCGACTTTGAGTTTTCAGGAATTCCCCATTTTTATTCCAGTGAGACGTTGTGGATTCCATGGGGGTCCTTCAAAGGAAGGAGGATTGTTAAGGGAGAAAAGTGGCCACAGTCAGAGAAACCCACAGGAGCTCCAACCAGTGACAGATCAGGTCAGACCATTAGACCTGTCATAAACATGTGATGGATGCTAATTCCCTGGTCTCATAGCCAACCTCTGGGAGCTATCTGTTTGAATGATATCACTGCATAAGGTTTGAAGCTGCTAATGTGATTATCTTGAACCATTGGAAAAGCACAAGGCTCGAACAGATTTCATCATAACTTTCTTTGCGCTTGTGACTGCATTTTCACCCCTCAGTCTTGTTCTTGTACAAGAAAAACCTCCCGATTTCTTCTCTTTGGGTATTGCAGTATAATGCTGTAAGAATTGCTTTGCAATGCCGAGGCAACTGACCGATGTTGGTATCCCTTCCTCCCTTGTTTGTTTTTCTTCAGTAAAGAGTAATAAAGAAAATAGCCTACTTTTACAGCAAGGGGAAATAACATTTGTTCAGAGGAACTTTAGATGAAAGTATGCTTATTTCACATTCAGTAATCTAATTTAGTGACTCTTTCTTAGCTTTGATTTCCTGTGACTTAATAATCTACAGTATGTGGTTCTTAAAAAACTCTCACCATCATTCATGCACATTTACTGACCTCTGTTTAAGAAATAAAACCCCAAATGCCATCCTTTAACTAACTGGCCCTCACCGGGGGCAGGAAGAGGTAGACCCTTGGTGCCATGGTTCCATGGTGACCTCTGTAAGCAGGAGGTCTTAGCGTTGATCCCTTTCCTTTAAATCTAATCCAGGGTCTTCTGGGGTCTCCTTGTCCGTACCTAGACTACAAGCACTCAATCTCTTGTCAAAAAAGCCATATCTTGACAATGCATTTCAGGTTTTATTTTTACATAATATGAACAAGGTGGATGTTCTTGGCTTCTTCCCTCAATTCTTACTGCTGTAACTTTAGCCCATTTTCCTTGCATTATTCTCAAGAGCATTGAAGAAGAGAAGAACACTGGGTTTTAAAAATTTAAAACATTTCCTTGATATCCCAGCCTTTATTCTCATGCAGTTAGGGCCCTTGAAATAACCAGGAAAAGGCAGCTGACAGATAGACGTGCCTCTCCTCATCACTAGCATTTACAGAAGACCAACTTTGTGCCAGGAACTGTACTGAAGTACCTTCATGCATGGCTTTTTAAAAAAATTTTAAAAAAGTTTTCTCAATTGCTGTTGATATAGTTTCAGGTGCCTAACACAGTGATTAGACATTCATATACCTTACATATACATTGAATACTTCTTGCCAGTCCCCTCTCACCTGCAAAGTTTCTTTTGAGAAATCAGCTGACAGTCCTATGGGAACTCCCTTGTAGGTAACTAACTGCTTTTCTCTTGCTGCTTTTAAGATTCTCTCTTTGTCTTTAACCTTTGTCACTTTAATTATGATGTGTCTTAGTGTGGGTCTCTTTTGGTTCATCTTGTTTGGGATTCTGCACTTCCTGGACTTGTATGTTTATTTCCTTCACCAGGTTAGGGAAGATTTCTGTCATTATTTCTTCAATAGGTTTTCAATTTCTTGCTCTCTCTCTACTCCTTCTGGTACTCCTAATGATACAAATTGTTGATATACTTGGAGATGTGTCAAAGGCCTCTCAAACTATCCTCACTTTTTAAAATTCTTTTTTCTTTTTGCTGCTTTGATGGGGTGTTTTCTGCTACCTTGTCTTTCAAATCACTGATTTGATTCTCCATTTCATCCAATCTACTGGTGATTCCCTCTAATGTATTCTTCATTTCAGTTATTGTATTCTTCACTTCTGACTGCATCTTTTTAATGTTTTATACCCCATTTTTTTGTTTTTCTATATATTTGTTAAAGTTCTCACTGATTCATCTACCCTTCCCCTAAGTTCACCGAGTATCCTTATAAACAGTGTTTGTTTCTCTATATTGTATTAGGTAGAGCTTTGTCTAGTAGGCGTTCTGTGGGGTCCAGTGGCACAGTCTCCCTGGTCACCAGAGCTGGGTGCTCCAGGTGTATCCTTTGTGTGGGTCATGTGGGAGAGATTGACTATCAGGCTGGTTGGCTGTGAGGAATGGCTGTGACTAGAGTGAAGGAGCTGTTGTGCAGGGGCTGACCTCATCAAACAGGATTTGCCTTAGTGGGGCTCTGGTGCATGCTCAGTGTGCCCTTTGGGCATGTCATTTGTGGAGGTGGTTGAGTAGTGCTCTGGTGTTTTCTGAAGCTCTCCACTGGGTATGTTGGTTCTGAGGCCTCTTGGAAGGGTCTCTGGTGTAGGCCAAGGCCACCTGTTCTCCGTGCCTGGCCCAGGGCCACTTGGTAGGAGCTACAAAGTGATCTGCAGATAGTTGACACTAGTGCTAGGTTTGGAGGCACCTGGGAGAGGCTAAGCTTTGAACTGAAGCTGGCTGCACTAGTACTGGGCTTGGGGCTGCTCAGCAAGAGGTACAGGGCATGCCAAGGCAAGATGTTGCTTTTTTGGGATTTGTGAAACTTTGAGAGATTTTAGGAAAGTCTTCGACATGAGCCAAGACAGGCCATTTTTATGGAAAAGCTGCTGGAAGTGGCTTGAGTGGGCTGAAAGTTGGGTGGGATCTCAGGGAATCACCAGGGTCGGGGGGAAGGTGCTAGCCAGGTTAGTGGAGAGTCAGACTTGGTGCCCACCTGTACTTGCCAGCTGGGTGGGAGCTCAACAAAGGAAAAATGTACCTGCTCAAACTTTTATCTGGGAGAAAGTTGCCCCTTTATCCCTTGCCCTGAAGCCAGACAATTCAGTACCTCCCTGTATATCCCTGTTGCTTTTTGAGCTGCTTCCCAGTGCTAGAGCTCAGAACGAGTGAATCTGAGTAAGTCTGTGCATAAGCCCTTTAAGAGGAACACCTGGGACTCCAGCCACCCTCTGTCTCACTCAGCCACAGTCCCTGCTGGTTTTTACAACCAGAAGTTAGGGGGACTTCTGTTCCTGGCACTGGAGCCCTGAGGCAGGGAGCCTAGTGTGGGGTGGGACCCCTTGGACCTCCACACTCGAGATACCCTGTTTCTTAACTGCCATACTGTGGGTGTGGGGCCTGCCCGTTGTGAATTTCTGCCCCTCCTATCAGCCTCAGTGGCTTCTTCTGTATATCCTCAGTTATAGGACTTCCATTCAGTTATTCTATGGATGGTTCTCAAGGGTAGTTATTCTGTAGTTCCTTTGTAATTTTATAGTGGTTGTGGGAGGAGGCAAGCACAGCGTTCACCTACTCCACCATCTTGAGTGGAAATCGGTGTGCATGGCCTTTTAAAGCCATGGACACTCTGTGGTGTGTGCTCTGATCCTCCCATTTTACAGGAAAGGAAACTGAGATATGGAATTGTTCAGTAATATGCCTAAATCATCATACATTTAGAAAATACCAACGCTGAGAATCCATGCTCCTTACACCAGGCAAACTGCCTTCCTCAGTAAGCTGGGTGACCTTTCTGAGTCCTTGAAAAGCATTACAGGTAATTTTAGAGCCCCCCTACTTAAAAAGGTGGATCTTAGTCAGAACACTGCATCTGGTTGAAGTCACCCTTTTCCTTTGCTTATATCTTATTTTCTTTTCTAATTAGGAAGGTTGGTCCTGCTCTTAGCAGCTCATTTTAAATAATGAAACATGGACCACTGGGAATGTGGGAAAAGCACTAAGATGGGATCACAGGGGAGCAGCTTGGAATGGCTTCCTATTCCTGTGGCCCTGGACTTGAATGCAGTTTCCTCCCCCACATTCCTTTTATGCATTCATTCAGTTTATGAGTGCTTGCTATGTGCTGGACACTGCTCTACATGATAGAAATATAGAAGGGAGTCAAACAAACAGAAATACCTATTCTTGTGGGCATTCAACTTGTTCTTGGAGCTCCTGGGCACACTCCTGCCCACTCTGGGATCTGGCCTTTATGGGTCCCTGTGGGTTACACTCTACCAGTCACTTCTGTAGAACTGAGTGGTGGGCCAGCTGTATTTTTTCCCATTTAGCACAGCCCAACAATGGGGGACCAGACCTGCAATAGACCTAGACCCTGAGCTTGAGATCTAGACACATCTTTCTAGAGTTTGTTTTCTTTCCCTCTCCTTATTCAAATATTTGCGTATCTATGGATGCCATGAACTGGGAGAGGACACTGCCTGGGGCTGAGAGGGCCAGTTGACCCACCAATCAATCCTCCTCTTCTTATCAATAGCCCTCCCATCCAAAATTTTTTTAAAAAAACTACAGTTAGTTTTCTTCTATCACATCAAGTTTTTCTCTACAGCTTATCTTTTTTTTAAAAGAAATCTATATTTTTAACAAGGTTACTTTATTTTATTTTATTTTTATTTTATTTATCTGTTTTTAGAGAGAGGGGAAAGGAGAAAGAGAGGGAGAGAAACATCAATGTGTGGTTGCCTCTCATGTGCCCCCAACTGGGGATCTGGCGTGCAACCTAGTCATGTCACCCTGACTGGGAATTGAACCAGTGACACTTGGTTCGCAGGCCAACGCTCAATCCACTGAGCCACAGCAGCAAATTTAATGGGCACATGGCTTCTCATGATCAAGACTATATTACCTGCTGTTATGTGCTGAATTGTGTCTCCCCCAAAATCTGTATATTGAAGCCCTACCTCAGAATGTGACTGTATTTTAGGGTAGGGTCTTTAAAGAGATGATCTAGTTAAAATGAGGCTGTTGGGGTGGTATCCTTATAAGAGGAAATTTGGACACAGAGGGACATAAGGGATGCACACACAGAGGAAAGGTCATGTGAGGACACAGGAAAAGGTGACCGTCTGTATGCCAAGGAGAGAAGCCTCGCAAGGAACCATTTTTTAAAAATTGTTGTTGTTCTATTACATTTGTCCCAATTTTTCTCCCATTGTTCTCCACTTCCCCGTCCCACTCCTGCTCCCACTGCCATTCCCTGCCCTGTTGTTTATGTCCATGGGTCATTTATACTAGTTCCTTGATTAGACCCTTCCCCTTCTTTCCCCTCTTCTCCCTCTCCCTACTCCCCTCCGATTGCTGATAGGGAGCCATTCTTGCTGACGACTTGATTTTGAACTTCCAGCTACCAATACTGTGAAAAAATAAATTTCTGTTGTTTAAGCTACCGAGTCTGTGGTATTTTGTTGTGGCAGCCTGAGAGAATGAATATCTGCCTCCCTTGCAGCTAGATGTGGTCATGCAACTAAATTCTTGTGGAAGGGATGTGAGCAGGGAAACATGTTCATGTCCTGGATGGTTTTAATGAGCAGAACATGCTAGGCCCTTCTGCATTTGCTACATTTTCTGATGGAAGGTAGACTTGGTAATGAGCCATACTAGGAACATGTCGAGGAAGTGATCAGGATTTGGGGGAAGGAGCTGGGATCCTGTGCCACATCAGTCCTGGGCTGTATATGCCCAGGCTCTTATATGAGAGAGAAAAAAACTTCTATGATATATAAACCAGCCTCCGTGATCCCTTTCAGTATAAATGGCTGTCCACTGTAGGCTAGTGAGATGGGAGGTTTCTCACCAGGAAAGCTTTCCTTCCTCCCCGGAACATGGTGGATGGCTTTTCTCAGGGCACATTTTAAGTGGAAGAAACAGCAAGTGCAGCTGTCTGCAGAGTGGAACACTTCTACCAAGATAAGGCTTTGTGAAAGCAAGAGGGGGTGAGACATGGTGCTGACTTGAGATATTTCCTTTCAGGGCTGTGGGGTCCAATGTGTCCTAAGATGAAACACCTTTGAAGACATTTTAAATTGACTTTGGAGTAGGTTTGGTTAATATTTGATTTGCAGGCTCATTGACAATAGCTGAGGACAGTTGGGATGATACTCTGGGTCAGAGGTTCTGTGAGCTAACTGTAATAAATTGTAGAACCCTACCGCAATTCTTCCTGAGTATACCTACATGAGTTTACCAAGTGAAGGCCTCTTTAATACCAGCCACCATACCCCCCCCCCCCCTCCAAAGACAGTGGTGGTATTGGGGAGTAAGATCAATTTATTGACTGTGTGGATAAAAGAGAGAAGATCAAAATGGCCTAGTCCCCAGGACTCTTGCTTGCTCCACCTGTGACCCACAGGTTGGCCCACGTTCCTGTGTGTGATGGAGGTGGTGTAACAGTGGAGGTGATGCCTATATCACTCTGTGCCTCAACTCTCCAGTTCTGGGCAGGGGAGGGGAGCGGGGCTCAGATCTTTCTGCTATGGGGTGGCCTTCCTCTCCTGTAAATCAGAACAGAATGGGCTTCTCCTGCAGTCGTGGCTCTCAAGGCTGTTGCATATCCATCTGAGAGGTTTCGCCTAAGATCTAGGTTAAATCTCACTAGTTAAACCACTTTATCTCACATAGAGAGACAAGATTAGTAAATAAGAGCACTCCTCAGCTGGGTCGTGTGTTGACCTGCATGATACCATTTCAAGATAGTATATTTTTTAGTCCAAACACACTCACTGTTTAATCCCTGTGTGGTAGTATGCCTTTGGCTTCTATTATGTTTCCAAAGGTGAGGAGATGAACTATGAGGAAAGGAAATTTCCAGACATAGACTGACTTCAGCTTCACCTTTCCACTTCAAACTTCAAAGTGTTTTGGAGTTTAAAGAAATATCTTCCATGTCTTAATACCAGCCCTCCCTACTTCTGAAATGTGTGGGGCCTACATGGGGCAGTTGGGGATTGGATGGAGTGGGAAGGATGCTGAGGAATAGTTTTTCTCAGCAAAACCATCACCCTGTGAGACTCTCAGCTTTGGTACTACTCGTGGGAGCCTATTTTTGCAGCTTCTATGTCAAGTGCAGTTTACTGGGTCAGAGAGATATATACCCACAATTTTAGGTATATAGTGACCAGTGCCATATGTGATACAGAGATAAAGAGGCCTAGGATTGAGAGGGAGGAGATATCAGCTCCCCTCATGGAGAGCAGGGAAGGCTTCCTGGAGGAGGTGGCATTTGAGTTTGTCCTTGAAGGACAGACAGTATTTGGATGTGCAGAGACTGTGAGGAGGAATTGCAGGAGGAGGAATCCATGTGAGCAAAGACACAAGAGCAGGGAAGGACGGGGTATGTATGAGGAGCAGTGAGCACCTTTACCTGGATAAGACAAAAGACTGTATGAAGGGGGCGGTGGGAAGTCAAATTGAATAGATGAGTGGAGATCAGGCTAACAGATTTTGAATGCTGTGGGGATAAGCTGGTATTTACTCTAGAAAGGAAAGGGGAGTCTCTGAACACATTTTAACAGAAAGGTAAGAACTGGACTTTAGGAGGTGTGATTTATTCGTGTTGTGCGGGAGATCAGGGCTTGGCAACTACAGTTTGTTCTTCAGATCCTGCCCACTTTCTGTTTATCCATGCTTGGTGTAAGAGTGGAGGACTTTTACATTTTTAAAGAGTTGAATAAAAAAGCAAAACAAGAGCACCCTAGCTGGTGCGGCTCAGTTGGTTGGAGCATTATCTCATAACTGAAAAGCTGCAGGTTCAGTTCCAGGTCAGGGCACATACCTAGGTTACAGGTTCAGTCACTGGTCCAGATGCATATGATCCTCAGTCTGGGTCAATATGATGCCCAGGCACATACAACTCCTGTCTGGACACGTACAGGAGGCACCCAACTGACGCTTCTCTCTTGCATCGATGTTTCTCTCTCTCCCTTCCTCTCTCTAACAGCATGAAAAAAAAATGTCATTGGGTGAGAATAAAAAACAAAAAACAAGAGTAATAATTCATGACATGTGAAAATTATACAAAATTTAAATTTTGGTGCCCATAAATGAAGTTTTGAATTTTACCAATAAAAAATTTATAAAAATATGTTTTCTCTCTTGTTCCATTAACACCTGTGTAACTCCCACAAAACCTATAATACTCTCTTTACTATCTCACCTTTACAGGTTTATGAAGTCCCAGGATAGATGATAGGGAAGAGAGCCTGGTCAGGAATTCCAGAAGGACAGCCATGGTGAGAGAGTCAGGCAGTGGTTCCTCCTCCTGCAATTCCTCCTCACAGTCTCTGCACATCCATATACTGTCTGTCCTTCAAGGAAAAACTCAAAGGCCACCTCCTCCAGGAAGCCTTCCCTGCTCTCCATGAGGGGAGCTGATATCTCCTCCCTCTCAATCTCCAGGCCTCTTTATCTCTGTTTCACATGGCACTGGTCACTATATATCTAAAATTGTGGGTATATATCTCTCTGACCCAGTAAACTGCACATGACATACGATGCTGCAAAAACGGGCCCCCACAAGTAACACCAAAGCTGAGTCTCACAGGGTGATGGTTTTGCTGAGAAAAACTATTTCTCAGCATCCTCCCCGCTCCTTCCAATCCCCAACTGCCCCATGTAGGCCCCACACATTTCAAAAACGGGGAGGGCTGTTATTAAGACATGGAAGATACAGTAGTCCCTCTCTATGTCACGGTTCACTTATCGTGGCCTCACTGTATCGCGGGATTTTTAAAAATATTATATTTAATTATTTATCGCAGATTTTTCACTATATTGTGGGATTTTGCGGTACTGTATACGTATGTTGTTAAAGTTATGTAGGTTTAAGAGTGTAGAATAAATGTAAGGTTCCTACTTTGTGGGGGGGGGTCTAGAATGTAATATCCACGATAAGTGAGGGAATACTGTATTTCTTTAAATTCCAAAAAACCTTGAAGGTTAAAGTGGGAAAGGTGAAGTGAAAAAGGTAGAAACAGATATGAAGTGGGAAAAAAGGATTCTGTAGCCATGTGTGCTTGCTAAATGCAGGTTTGCATAGAATTAAGCAGATTTCTTTGCAGGACTTCTCAGAGCCTTTACCATGTTAATATTCATTGTGATTCTTTGAGAAGGGCATATGGCATGTAGTATTTCCCAAAGTTAATTGACTGTGGAACCCTTTCCCTTTCCAAGGACCAGTGTTCTCAGGACCCCACTTTGAGAAATATTGGTCTACAGAGGGAGAATGAAGAGGAAGTGAGAGTAAAAAGAAAGGTGTGGGTGTGGCTGAGGAATGGGGAGGATGAATCTCCAGGATTTGTGGGAGAAGAAGTCAGGAAGGACCTCAAGGTTTCCAGGCTGACATTCTGGGGCTGCTGACAGTGACAGTGATGGGGGAAGGGGTGCCCTTGAAGGACAGCCAGGGGGAGGGAGGAGTAGATGACCATGTGAGGCATATACTGTCCTCATCTGTGAAATGCGGTGACAAGAATTACCATCATTCAGTTAGGACTAAAAATAAGATAGCACATGTGGAGTGCTTAACAGAGCCTGGCAAATACCAATATTGTAACATCCAATATTTATTAAGCAGCAGCCATGTGCCATGTACTGTGCTAGGGGTTGGCAAGCTTGTGCTGTGAAGGTCCAGACAGTAAAAAACTTTGGCTTTGAGGGCCAGATGGTCTCTGTCGTAGCTAATCAAGTCTGTCATTGTAACTCAGGGGAAACCACAGAGCATTTGTAAACTGAGGGGCATGGCTATTCTTATAAAACCTTTTTTACAGAAACAGGCAGTGGCTGGATTGGGTCTGCATGCTGGCATTCACACACCCCTGCACTATGCTGAGCACTTTAATGTGCTGATGTTGAACTTATTCAGTGCATTCAACTGCCCTCTCAGCTGCCTTTTTGAGAGAATTGGTAACTTGTCCAAGTTCAGGCTGGTGAGGAGTGGAAGCAGCGTGTGAGCCCAGGTAAGTTGATCCCAAGAGCAGGCGCTTAACACACACAACACTGCTCAAAGTCTTACCTACTGCTGCTACTCTTATCTCTGGCAGACCTCAGGTGAGGGCATCCCGGGGTTGGGAATGACCTGCCTGGCTGTACAATTCTCTGCCTTTCCCCAGGAAGGGTGCGTAGAGGCTAGGGCAGTGGGCAGGGCCATCTACATTGATGAGAATGGTAGGAGGTGAGTCAGGGATGAAGACCCAGGATGTGTGGGCAGAGCAGTAGTAGGAGACTTGGGAAGGCAAAGGGAGAAGGCATGCTGAGAAGGAAAGGATGCCCCATGCCCCACAGAGCAAATGCTGCAGAAATACATTTTCATCAGAACAAGGATCTCTAAGACACCTGGGATTTGCTGGTTGGGTCTCCAGTTGTGGCAGATGCTGCAGGCAACCCCATCTTAACCCCTTGGTACTCACCATACTTTTTTTTTTTCTTTCTGTTCCCACCCGAGGACATTTTCCCATTGCTTTTAGAGAGGAAGGGAGAAAGTAAGGGAAAGAGAAACAATGATGTGAGAGAGAAACATCAACTGTTTGCCTCCCATCCATGCCTGGACTGGAGATCGTATATGCTTGAACTGGGGATCATATGCGCCCAGACTGGGGATCAAGCCCACAACCCAAGTATGGGCCCTGATTGGGAATCGGACCCACAACCCTTTGGTTACTGGATGACACTCCAACCAACTGAGCCACACTGGCCAGGGAGGTACTCACCATTTTTGCTGATTGTACTTGGGTCCTTTGGTAGTACTCAGGACCCAGCCAGGGGCCTTCCATCATCCCAAGCCCAGGCAAACCAGAGGTGTCAGGGATAATGGCCCCACAGCAGCCCTCAGACAGTGACAAGCGCCTTGGCAGGAGAACAGGTAACTCTGAGGTGTGCTCTACATTCTCTCCCCAATTCCTCTGGTTGAGCCCTAATTGCCTACATTGGTAGCCTGCTTGATGACACAGCCTATCTTGGCTTCCTTCTTTCTTCAACTCCCTTTTCCATTTCAGGATCACCTTTCAAGTAAACTACCTGCACTTGTATCTTTGTCTTGAGGTCTGCTTCTAGGGGAGCCCAACCTAAGGAACCACTCATCATCCAGGGAGCAGGTCAGTAAAGAGGCTGGAGTCAACCACTCAATCATGCAGTCACAAATATTAATTGAGCACCTACTGCACCTGCCAGGTACAGGGAGAGGCCCTGGGGATATGAGCAAGAACAAACGATAGGGTGTGATGGAGACGTGTACAGCACACCCATGACCTAGTTACAAGGAGTAAAGTGTCCAAAGAAAGCTGCAGAGTGCTGAGGAAGGGAGAGGAGGGAGGGGGGAAGGAAAGGGGGAGTGGGAGGGAGAGGAGACAGAAAAAAGGAGGGAGAGAGGAAGGGAAGGAGATGCCCGGGTTGAATGTAAACAGAGAGGGGGCTATTAGTGGTAGGGCCTCTCCAGTCCCAGTCCCAGGCGAGGCTTGCAAGCCCGGAGAGGGCTTAGCGCTCAGGTCTTGTGTTTCCCCACTTGTCAACAAGTGCTCCTAACTCTGACTCCTAGCAGAAGAAGGAAAACCAATATGCAGAAAGACTTTTGAAACATTCAGGGAGCATTTTAAATACAAGTTGAAAACACAATAACAGGGTCAACATGCTTTCTCTTGAGAACAGTTTTCCACTTGGAAGCTTTTCTGAGACTTCCCACTAATGTAACAGAACCTCTGGGCTGCTCCGATTGAAACAGAACCCACAGGCTGTTTAGTTAGGGGCCCAACTGCTCGCTGCCAGAATTAACTCTCAATACCAGAGTTTAGTGAAAAGAAAAAGAACTGTTTATTTAACAGATATGTATTTAGATTATTTGCGGATTTCTGCCGCTAGGTCTTATGTTCTTTAAAACACCCGCAAACACATAGTTCTGCCTCCCCCTACCAAACCAGGCTAGTTTTAGAAAAGTTAGAGATACCGTTTCCCTACTTCCTAGACACAGTTCCGCTTTACTGGTAGCTGCCAATCATTCAATTCTGATTGGGGAGGTCTTTCTGTGCTGTGGTGCCCTCCAGCTCTTAATGCACTACCGTGTGGATTCTGGCCTCCTTGTAAACTGCCTTCTTCCTGCAAACTGCTTGGATCTCCTCTCCTTCTCAAAACTGCATGGCAAGAGCCCTTCTTAAACCTGCCTGGAGACCCCCGCTAAAAATGTCTATAGCTGCTTTTAAATCCCTGACCACCTCCTCTGATGCAGTGGGTGTAGCTACCAGTTCTGACCATTCACAGAACCCTACGCAGGCTCTGTAGGCTCTTTCTGTACCATCCCACGGTCCAAGACCCCTCCCATCTTCCTGGGCCTTGGAAATTTCAAAGCAGATCTTTGTGCAACAAAGTTTCCAGCCACCAGCACCAGGCTCGCAAAGGCATCCTGAAAGCTGCTTCCTTTTCCCTGTCTCCCAGCCGCAAACTCTGGGGTTTGTTTTTTGAACTCCCCTGTTTCTGTAACACTAATAGAAACCCATGCAGATAATTTTCTTTTCTGTCTTTCATGTTTTTCAAAGACTCATTTTAAAGCGCACTGACCTTTATGGTTCTTCATTCTGTAGTTGTTCACAGTGAGAACAAGACCACAGCACACCGTGTCACGTTGCCTGCCGGTGTGAGTAGAACAAAACTTCAAAAAACATCTGAAAGACAGAAAAAGAAAGTGAGTCGACAGAGACACGGAACATGCTGTTGCTAATGTTGTGTGTGTTTTCTGGAATGTTCAGAAACAGTTTCTGATAAGGAAGTGCGATGACCCACTGTCCTTGCTTGCCTGGGACTGAGGGAGTCCCAGGGATTTCCAGAGCTTAAACCGGGAAAGCTCCTGGCATAACAGACCAGCTGGTCAGCCCAGTAAGACAGCACCAAAGAATGCATCAAAAGGTGCCCTCTGTGCAGGTCACGCAGCTGGATGCTCATTCTTCAACACCTGCATCTACATTGGGGAAAGTGTTTTGATCCCACCCAGCCCAGAAGCAGGAGTCAGCTCCTCCTCCAGCTCCCCAGGCAAAAATCCTAGTTAACCCTGTGACTTCCTGTTCTCTGAGTAGCCTCAGCTGAACTTCCTCTGGGGCGCCCAGTCATTCCAATTATGCCCCGAAATGCAGGTTTCTGGGACATGGTCCTTTCAGTGCTAAAACCTGGACAGTTGGTCACCCTGTCAGGAAGGAAGAGTTTCTGGATCCTGTTCCTACCACGTGTGAACTGTGAGATTTGGACAACTGGCTTCTAGAACCTCAGTTGAGTCATCTGTAAGATGTGAGATAATGCTGATGGTTGTCTCATCCACATAGAGTGTTTTGCATAGTGCTGGGCATGCAGTAAGTGCTCAATCAATGTTTGCTGCTATGATAATTGTGGATTAGGTAGAGCAGACTTAATCCATGAGAGAGATTTCAGGAGTTTGGGATGAACTTTCTCCTTTGAAAATCTCTTTCTTACTCTGTTGCCTATAATTTTCCCATTACAGAGTCATTCCTTTAGCTTGGGACTTCTCAAAATTTTCCACCAAAGTACCTTAGTGGCAGGGGAGAGTGAGTTCACGTTGTTAGGAGCCAGAGCTGGAGGATAATGTGGGGATTAGTCTGAGGCACTGACTACAGGGGCAAAATTTACTTGAAGTCCTTAGTTTAATTATAAAAGTTCAGGGGAATTTCACATTTGGTTCTGATTTCTATGAAATTTTGAAATATAAAAGCAGGGTTTATAATTTTTTCCTAGTTGTTATTTAACTTTTCCATACTCAGCCGGAACTCCTGTTGAAACCCCTGATGCAAGCAAGAGATCTGTTTTTTAAATTTGTTGGTTACAGTTGGCTGCAGGGTTGAGAAGTCTGGCTCTTATGGAAAATGTCCCTGGAAAGAGAATTATCTCTGAACGAGACAACTGTTTACACCTTAATCTAAACGAGCGCAGGCATTCCAGAACTTGGCAGAAGGCACAGTGGCCTGGGAGTCAGGAGTCCAGAGACCAAGGCCTGGACTCTGCTACTTACTTTTGTGTGGCCTTCAGTGAATAACTTCCCCTCCATGGGCTCTAGCCACCAAACCTGAAAAACAAATTGGATCAGATGAGTGATTTATCAACAGTGTTCTAGAGGACACTAGTTGTCTCAAGAGAAAAGATGAAGCTCTACATTCTCCTCCAACCACCCAGCTCTGTTCAACCTTTCATCTGCTTTATAAATTAGGATTCTGAGCAGGATTTCAGGGTTTGGCTGCTAACTAAGTCATCAAATTGCTGTACTGGTCATCTTTCACGTTCCTGCTGGCAAGAGGAAGCTCCTTTTGCTTTTCCAGGTCTCTGGGGAATAAGCATGTGGGGCGCTGTTGGAGGGAGAAGTTACCCAGGAGTGGTGCCCTCGTTTATTGTGAACTGGGAACCTGGGCATGGCCTCACAAGGGGCAGATTGAGGGCTCTGGAAGTGGAAGGGTATAGCCACCAGCTGTGACAGGAAGCAGTGACTAATGATGTGCTTCCCAATTTTGAGAGGGTTAAGACAATTATTTATTTTGAGCGTGCCCCAGATTGTCGTCATTTTTCCGGTCCTTGGCAGAGACTCTGATGAGACTGCCTTCCACCTGGCTGCGCTTCCTGGCTGCTCCATTTCCCAAGTCTGACATGTTCAGAGCTTGGCTGCCTTTACACGTGCAATTCATTTTTAGTGGGAAAATAATGGGAACAATCTAAATGCCCACTAGTGAGGGACTGGTTCCCACACCATGGTGCATCCATCCAAAGGATGGATATACGGAGCCGTTAAAAAAAAATGAGGGTTATGTCTGTGCGACTAGTATTAAATTATCCCTGTGGCTTGGTTCAGCTGTAAAGCAGTTTGCAGAACCCAGGTCCAGTGTGGTCATCTTTATGCTAAAGGTGCACCTGTATTTGTAGGGTGCATATATAGGTAAATGCAGAGTCTAGAAGTCTAGGTTGCTTATATTTGAGGAGAGAACTGTGAGTGAGAGAAATCACTAACACCTAATGTGCACTAGGCTCTTAACTAGGTGTTTCCCAGCCATTGTCACATTTAATTATTGAACAGATCTTTGAGACGTAGACAAGGAAACTGAGTCACAGAGAGGTTAAGTAAGCTGTCCAAGGACACACAGCTAGTAAGGAGTGGAACTGGGATTCAAACATAGGCAGTCTGGGTCCAGAGTCTGCTTTGAACCCTTTCTTTCTTTTTTTTTTTTTAAATAAAACATTTATTTAAAATGCTGTAATTTGTTTTGCATGTCATGATAAAGAATCTTATTTCCTCCCTTAAAATTTCTTTTTTTTATTTTTTTTTATTTTGGTTTTTCAATTACAGTTGTCCCTTTTTCCCCTAATTTCTCTCCCTCACCCAACCCACCCCCTCTCCCGCAATCATATCCCTCCCCATTGTCCATGTCCATGAGTCTTTTATACAGTTTCTTTGACTAAACCCTTCCCTTACTTATCCCCCTTCTCTCCCTCTCCCCTCCCCCCATTGACTGCTATTCTGCTGAACCCTTTCTGATGAAAGGGCCTTTTGCTTTGTTCTCTATACACTTGTGCATAATTTGCATAGTTTATACTGAAGAGGTACTCATGCATTATTTACATAATTTAAAAAGTAGGAAATACTAGAGAGACAGAGATTGCTTTGTGATGCCAGCATCCTATGCCCCTGGTGTGGTTAATGTGAAGAGAACACTGCTCAGAACTTGGGGTTTGGCAGCAGACATTTGGGTTCTTCTATCAAATGGAGGCAGAAAGTATGACTTGAGCTCTGCAGGTATCTCTGGGAGAGGCAGCGTGTGCCCTAAGTCATTCACACCATAGTTTAAAATAGATAAGCCATGAAGAGAGGCACCCGATGAAGGAGGAACAGTGGCAGAGGAATCAGAAGAGCTGGGTTGGGCTGGCAGCTCTTCCCCTTTTGACAGATGGTCTTTATCCATAATGGGACTTCCTAAAAGGCAGGGCAGACCTGATGCCCTTGGGGTGTTTGGTATTGACAAGGTTCCTTCATGAGATCTTGGCTACATCCCATGCATGTAATGACTCAGAGTCTGAATGTTACTTTAGAGAATCTCTCTGTAGGCAATAAATGGTGATGACAATGCAAGTAATTAATATTTATTTAGTGTTTACTTAGGGGCCAGGCACCATTCTTAGCCTGTTGGTTCTCAGACTTTAATGTGCACATGAATCACTTGGGGATATGCCTAAAATGCAGATTCAGACTCAATTGGTATGAGGTGAGATCTGAGATTCTGCATCTCTAGCAAACTCCTGGTGATGCTTGGACTGCACCGTGAGTATAAAGAAGGAAGAAGTCAAGACATAGGTTGCTGGGATTTGAAACCCACTCTCCCCGCCCCAGCAGTGAAATCTTAGCCACGTTACTTATTTCATAGGGCTGTTATAAATATGGAATCAGATCATGTACATAACAGGCTCTTGGTACAGTGCCTGGTTAAGAGCGAGAGCTTGCTGAATAGTAGCTATTATTATCATGAATATCTCATCAAAACCCTTCAGCAACCCTGGAAGGCAGGTCTATGATGTCCCCTTATTTAACAAATGAGGGAAGTGAGGCTCAGAGAGGGTAACTGATCCCTCAGGTTCATGCAACTAACAGCAGCCTGGCTAACTCCTGAGTGGGGCTTCTCAACCTCAGCACGACTAACATTTGGGGCTGATCATTTTTGGTTGTGGGGCTGTCCTGTGCCCATAGGAGGTGTAGCAGCATCCTGGTCTTTACTCAATAGATGCCATTCTCATCTCTCTCGGTAGAAACAACCAAAAATGTTTCCAAACACTGCCAATGTCCCTGGGATGGCAAAGTCACCCTTACTTGAGAAGGCCTGCTTTGGATTATGAGTGGTGTCTCTCCAGAGGTTCAGGCTGTTTCCAAGGCATCTTGGAGATGTGGTATTAGATTGTCCTTCAGGCTATCTAAAAGTTAACTGAGAACCAAGTAGTTGAGAGAATTATCTCTAATGCAGTGACCGAAGGAGTCACATCTTTTTTTTTTTTTTTTTTAATGCTTGAATAATTCCAATTCAGCTATTATTCAACTGTTATTCAGCTCTTTGAATAATTTTGGGTATGATATTATATATTGCTGCTTGTTTGAATATGGTGTTGTGAAATCATGCCATTTTCATCTCTCTTTTTTTAACTAGACATTGCCAACTCCATCTTTAAGTATTCTTTTATTTGCCTTTTGGTATCTACATATAACAGCTTCTGGAAAATGGAATTTATGATTTGCAGTCTGGGGCCATTTCTGTAATGTTCTGATTTGCAAATAGGATTCACCTCCCGGTCTGTATTTTTCTTGCATGCTTCCTCATGTTTGTCTAATTTAAGGTTCTAATAGATGCACTTGTAAAAAGTTGCCTTATTTATCACTGAAGCTGCCTGAGCAGCCTCAATGAAATTGTTCTGACCTCATTTAATTATTTATAAAATCCATGTTCCAATTCAGTTGGAATGGTTTTGGGTGTCTTTTTAATGTTTAAGGAAATTAAAGAGCAAACATCAAATAATTTATTGAGTGCTTACAACGTGCTACTGTGATTTACTTCTCTGAACCCTCCAAACATTTCTTGGAGATATTTTTATGTCCATTTTATGGGTTGGAAAACACAAATCTTAAACCTCAAGTTAAGATCACACAGAGAATAAGTGGTAAGGGTGGGATTTGAACCCAGAGACCTCAGGGTTCATGCTTTTTCCTGCTTTTTTGGGATGCATTTAAGCCATCAAGAATGGATTGGAATTAGTGCCTTCTTTGTACATATGCTGTAAAAGCAACCAGCTCTGACTGTTCGGTGCCCCGGTTTCCAGATGCAGCGTAGTCCATTATCTGGATGTTCCATCTGCCTAATTTCACACCCCAACTGCTGAGAAATAGCTGGAGTTCCAAAGCCATGGAGACACAGCCAACAAGTCTTCATTCATTCTTAGGGAAACAGAAGGATTGCAAGGCACCCTCGAGGGCCTGGCGGAATCTAGGATCCATGAATGTGTAAGTGGTGTCTGTCTGTGTGGATGTGAATCTTTCTCAAGTGGGCTCAGAGGCTGGGGATGGTGGTAGTGCCTTGGGGGGTAAAAGTGAATTGGATATAGGCCCGCCAGGAGGATGAGATGGGAGGAAAAGTGCTCAGGCTAAGAGATGATGGCCATTCAGACCTGAGCCATGCCTTTTTTCTTGACAGTACTCAGGTAGCCTCCTCTAACCAGGGCAGCAGAATGCCAGCACAGGAGCTTCAGGCCAGTTAGGCCTGGTCAACTTGGCACTGATTATACACCAACTGTGTGTACACTGTTAAAAACATTAGGAGAATTAGCAAAGACATAGAACAGATGGACACTATGATTATATGGAGCAAGTTTCTTAAACTTCCTGAGCCTCACTTTCCTCATCTGTGAAATGGGGATAGGACTGTATACTAAGTCCCCAGGCTCAACTGGGCTGGTGCTCAAGAAAACATTTGAAGCTCCCAAGTTGAATTTCATTGTGACACATGTTTAAAGGATGTTTCAGACCATGAGTCAGGCCCTGAGAAGATGTTAGATAAGATTGATCTTAGAGGACCTCAGTCAAGGTCTAGAGGTTATTCTACTCAGGGTTCCTTGGATTACAAATGATAGAACCTTAACCCTAACTCTTTTCAGTTGAAAAGAAAACTTATTGCTTCACATAACTGAGATCAAAGAATAGAACTACTTCAGGTAAGGCTTGATCCAGAGACTCAACCATGTCATTGGGACTGGGTTTTGTTCTCCTTTCCCCTTCATTTCCTATTCTCCATTCTCTTCCATTTTGTCTTCATGCTCAAAAAGTACCTCTCTCTTAGGTGGTCTGGTGGCTTTACTTTCCCAGCTCTAAGTTTAGCAAGTGCATGTGTCCAGGCCACTCCATCTGGAGTGTTGGGGTTTAGTCTCATTGGCTTTGACTGGGTCGTGCTCTTACAGGAATCCCTGAAGCCAGGAAAGGTTCATTGCTTTGATTGGCCACACATGGGTCACAGGCTCATTCTGATGGTTGGGGTGGAGTCAGTTCACCCCCTGCAAGGACTAGAGTTGGGAGGGAAAATCAGGGCTTGTACCAGAAAATGGAGGGTGTCTCTGTCTACTACAGTGGATGCAACAGCAATAAAATCTGGCAGATGCCAACTGATATTCTTATGAAGCTGAACGGGACTGTGCAGTTTGAGGCAGTAACTCCATCCTGGGTGGAGGTGGCCAGAGAGTTCTTTTAGAAACAGTGAGTTTTAAGCTGGATTTTGAAGGATGACTATGAATTTTCCAGGAAGAGAAAGGACAGGCCATGAAGAAGGACAATTAAGGAAGGGCAGACTGAGATCCGAGAATCAGAATAAATTTAAATTTGGTCCTACAGATGATGAAGAGGCATTCTAGAGTTTTTTTGTTTGTTTGTTTTAAGAATTTATTTATTTATTTTTAGAGAGAGGGGAAAAGAGGGAGAAAGAGAGGGAGAGAAACATTGATGTCAGAGAGAAACATCGATTGGTTGCCTTTTGTACGTGCTCTGACCGGGGGCCAAACCCTCAACGCAGGCATGTGCCCTGACCAGGGATCGAACTGGCAATGTTTTGCTTTGTGGGCCGACGCCCAAGCAACTGAGTCACACTGGTCAGGGCCAAATGAGATTTTATGACAATTATGGGAGAAGAGAAGAGAAGATGGGTCAGTGGGAAATAACTTCAGGGGTACCCGGGAGTTGGATTTTTTGGCCCCCACATAAAAGGCATGGATTAGAGACTTTGAGGCTAGCCACTCACTAGCTGTGACACCTTAGGCAAGATACTTAATCTCTCTGTGCCACATCTATAAATGTGTATATTTATCATACCTACGCCCACTGTATGGTGTGGTTGCGAGAATTAAATAGATTATGTAAGTAAAGCACTTAGAACAGTCCTTGGTTCATAACGTGGCCTAAATAACTGTTAAATTAGAACAAAGCCATTTACTGAAATCTTTTGCAAGTAGTGTTTTGAGGAATGTAAGGGGTACTATGAAGGAAGGATAGAGCAGTCAATTGTGTTTTAATAAAAGCTGGGCTCCACATTAATAATTATTATTTTGGCAAATAGGTATTAAGTGCTTACCACGTGTTGCTAGCTTTTATTTTTTCTCTTTAATTTAATTCTCACAACTACCCTGCAAGTGTACAAGACAGCAAGTGGCAAGGCCAGAATTAAAAGTCTCACTCCAGATACTGAGTTGTTACTCCTGATACTAAACTGATTGCTTTTCTACAGGCTTTCTCAGAGCCTTTATATTTACATGGGCACTGAAAATGTCCAGTTTCCAGACGGAGAGAATATACACTGTTTCCCAAAGATTTGAATAAAACCTCCCAAACTCCAGTGCGTATTATGAGGTGTGAAACCAGCCTCTGAACAGAGAGTGCTTAAACAATGACAATTAGTAATGAGAAGATCGCCATTGATAAGGTGACAAGTTATTTAGAGAACATTCTCCTCTAAATAAAAGCTCACTGCTTTTTGCCCTTTAAATTACCTGGATCAGCTGCCCAATGGGCTGCCAGTATCCTGTATAAGCAAAGTGACGTGGATATAACAGAATTTGCTGGTGGTTCGTCACCACTCCATCCCATTATCTGCGTGGTTGCAGTCTCTCTCTGCGTTTTGTCTTCTCTGCTCAGGGAAGAGAAGTGAAAGCCATCCAATTTAATGGGCTATTTGCTAGGGGTACCCTTGACCCTGTACTTGAGCAGTGACTTTGTTTTTTGTGCATCCTTCAATCAGTGCCACTATTAAAATTGTCGAGGAGAGCCCAACTGATATAATGCCTGACTGGCCTTGTCCTCTGCTGGGGAGAGAGGTGGGGGCTGGAGTGTGCATAGAGCCATGTTAGAGTAAAAATGCTGAACCATATTTGTGCACATCAAAACCACAGATGTAAAGAAAGGAGGAAATGAACGCCTCTTTCAAGCTCCTGCCAGCAGTTCACGTTGCCTAGGGGAGGGACTGTGTTTGCCAAGATGGGATAATTTATAGATCCCATTTTGAGCTTTGAAAACCTGCAACTTTTGGGGGGGGGAATGAGGGTAGTTTACTTTATCCAGGTTTACTAATAATCACCAACAATGAGGTCAAAGCTAACAACAGGAAAATTAAATAGGAACTAAAATTAGCAGCTGGGGCGGCAGGGAAGGTGTAGAGACAAGAATTAGGTTCTGGAAGCCTGAGGCTAAGCAGGTCTTCCTCCTTCACTGAATGATCTGTGGTGGGAAGTGAAGCACGTGGAAGGGTCCTGAGAACATTTGTATCATGAGGGCTCATGGGAACAGAAAAATAGGCACAGGCACTTAATACCTGTCCCTGTCACTGCTCAACTCTCCAGCTGGCTTCTCCTATCGGTCTCAACATGTAAGCCCAACTCTTCGGCTTCACAGACCTCACCTTTTTCTACTCCCCCCACCCCCGAATGATCTCTCCTGTTCTTACCACTCTTTCCATTTGGCTGTTGACCCACTGACTGTCTCATCATTTTCCTCCACTGGACCCTTGTGTGATTTTTGCCTTTGCCCATGATCCCTCTGCCTGGAACACTCTCTCCCCTCTACCAGCTGCAGGCTCTGTACATCCTCCCTCCCCCTGCACCCCCAGGCAGGGCTGATGTCTCTCTTTATAATTCTAGAAAGCAAGCATCATATTGTATTGCAACTTGTGCTTGAACCATCTCCCCATGAGGCCATGAACTCTTGGGGCCCAAGGACTGTGGCGGGTTTCTGTTTGCATAGCAGTCACCTAGCTCTCTACCTACACTCAGGAGGCTCTTCATATGTGCATGTTGAGGGATAAATGAATAAATGAATGCTTTCATCCTCAGAAACTGTTAGGAAGTTCATTTTGCTGTAATAGAACCCATTCCCATGCCCACGGATATTTAAATACAGAAGTGTTTTTTCTCTAACATAAATAGGTCCGAGGCAGACCCTTTAGGTTGTATGGTAACTCAATAAAGTCATCACAGACCTAGGCTCCTTTCAGTTATCCATCCATTCTATCATGCCTACCAGGTGGTACTATTGTGGCCCAGTGTGGCTGCTGCAGGTCCAGCCATTACATCTGATTTTAGACAGAATTGAGGAGGCGATAATGAAGGAAGCGCTCCCTCCCTTAAAGACTGTCTGAAAATTGCTTGAGTCGTCGGCAGCCGTCCGTCTCGAGAGACGATGGTGTAGCTTCTTAAGAGTCTATCTGCACCGCCGAGAATGGCTGTGCAGTCCGACTCGGGAGTGACACGGTATCTGTCTCCTCCCGTGTTGAATCGACATCTTGCAATGACACTGGAGTGTCCTCTCCAGTGAAGCTGAAGCTACAGAGCCTGGGCAGGGTGATATGGAGGGTCTGCTGTTGCCCATGCAGCAGACCCCCCCTCTCTTCGCAGCTGAAGGGTCCAAGGGAAAGACAGAGTCAATACAGCTTGGCTTCAGGTGCGCCGCAGGAGTTGCCGGTGTTGACTACAACGTCAAACCGCCTTAGGGACTCCGGCTCCGGATTTTCTGTCGGGGTTTACTCCCTTAGCCTTTCCCCTGAAGAGGTATGCCGCAAGGCAGCGGAGGTTTTTTGGAGTCAGAGTTTTCCTTCTCTGATGTGCCCTGACTGGAAGATCGAACCAGCGACACTTAGCTCGCAGGCTGACGCTCAATCCACTGAGCCAAACCAGCCAGGGGCTTACTGCATCACTTGTATAATTTTAAACAAGTCACTTACCATTTCTGAAGTCTCTTTACTTATTTGCACAATGGTGACGGGATGAATTTTAAGAGTTAATGTATTTGAAAGAAACTAGCAAAAAGTGTGGTACAAAGTAGATGCTCATGAATGTTACTTAAACTTTCATATCACAGTATTCTTCTCTTTCTTTATACCATCCTGGACTCAAGCAGAGTCCAGGATTGCTTGAGTACTTACATTTATATCTGACTGGCTGAAATGTAATATCCTGGCCACATCTATCTGCAAGGGAAACCGAAGTTTTCTTGGAAGGGTATGGGCATGGATGTCTGGTGTGATAGACAGAATACTGTAATGCCCCTGGGGAGATATCCACATCCTAATCTCTGCAACCTGTGAATAAGCTGTACTACACAGCAAAGGGTCATTAAGGTTGCAAAAAGATTAATGTTAATTGTCTGACCTTGAGATGAGATTATCCTCAATTATCCAGGTGGGCTCAATGTAGTCACAAAGGTCCTTAAATGTGGGAGAGGGAGACAGGAACGTCAGAATCAGAGTGATGTGATGCAATGTGATGTGAGAAGGACTCTACCAGCTGCCTCTGGCTTTGAAGATAGAGGAAAGGGCCATGAGGCAAAGAATTCCAGTGGCTTCTAGACGCTGGGAAAGGTCAGAATATGAATTCTTACCTAGAACTGCCAGAAAGGAACCAGTCCTGCCAACACCTTAATTTTTGCCCAGTGAGAACCACTTCTGATGTCTGACCTCCAGAATGGTAAGATAACAAATCTGTGTTTTAAGCCACCGTAGAAAAACTAACACAAGTGCATAAGCAGCTAGTGGTTTGTGCTGCGCCCATCTTTTTGGAACGCATCTCAGATGTAACACATGGATTAGTTAGGGCATGGGTGGGGTGGGGCTTTTTAGAGAGAAACTAAAAAAAAAAAAAAATAAAAAATAAGAAAATGACGGTCTATGTCAGAGGTCAGTAAGTTGTTTCTGTCAAAGGCTATAGAGTAGATATTTTAGGTTTTGTGGGCCAATAGGCAAAACTAAGGCTATTGTGCAGGCACTTATGGAACCAGTTAAAATGCAAGCACTTCAACGTGTGAAAACCCTTTTCAACTGATGGGCTGTGCAAAAATCGAGGGTGGACTGGGTTTGGCTTATGGGCTATAGTGTTCTGAGCGCTGATCTGTGTCGTTCCCATGAGGAGTGATTGAAGTTTTTGGTAAAAATGTCAAAGAATGAAATATAAAAGAGGGGAAAGAAAGTGGAAATCCTCTTTCACAGTTCTCCTTCCTCAAATTTTACCTGTATAAAAGGGCTTCTCAGCCTCAGCGCTGTTAACGCTTTGGGCTGAATCAGTCTTTGCTGTCCTGTGCACTGTGGGACATTTAGCAGCACTCTAGGGCTCCACCCAGTCCCCTGCCCCCTGAGCTGTGACAACCCAGAGTGTCTCCTGGGAGGCAGTATCACCCTGGTTGAGAACTGCCCTGCTCCTGTACAGGGAACCACTCATTAGCTGGGGAGTAGTATCCTTTTGGGCATTTCTCTCTCTGACTCTCTGTCTCTGTATTTATTTATAATGCCCTCCTTGTTTCCTCCCTCCCTCATCCCTCCCTCTCTCATCCTTTTTCTCCTTCTTCTCCCCACCCTTTTAAAAAAATAGCATCATACTATACAGTTTTATTCTAAAACTTATTTAAAAACTTTTTTCTTGAAGTTTGACATACATAAATAAAAGTGCACAAATAAAAAGGGTTTGGGTTATTAATTTTTTTATTTTTTAAAAAGTATATTTTATTGATTATGTTGTTACAGTAGTCCCAATTTTTTCCCCTTTGCTCCCCTCCACCCAGTATCCCCCTTCCCTCCAGCAATCCCACCCTCCTTAGTTCAAGTCCATGGGTTGTGCATGTAAGTTCTTTGGCTTCACCCTTTTTTACATATATATTTTTACTTTTTTAACTTTTAACAAATATTTTATTGTGTTATTCCAGTTGTCCCAATTTTCCCCCCATTGCACTCCTCTGTCCAGCCTACCCCCTACTCCCGCCCTGTTGCCCCTGTCCATGCGTCATTCATACCTGTTCCTGGACTAGACCCTTCTCCTTCTTTACCCCCTTCTCCCCCTCCCCTCACCCCTCTGGTCATGGACAGTCTGTTCATTGTTTTCATGCCTCTGCTCCTATTTTGCTTATTTGTTTGTTTTGTTCATTATGTTCCTGTTATAGGTGAGATCACATGCTATTTGTCTTTCGCTCACTGGCTTATTTCACTTAGCTTAATACTCTCCAGTTCCATCTATGCTGTTAAAAAGGGTAGGAGTTCTTTCTCCTGCAGAGTATTCCATTGTGTAAACGTACAACAGTATTTATTTTTTTAAATTTTTTATTTTTGGTTTTTCAGTTACAGTTGTCCCATTTTTCCCCCATTTCTCTCCCCCACCCTGCCCACCCCTTCTTCCACAATCATATCCCTCCCTGTTGTCTGTGTCCATGAGTCATTTATACATGTTCTTTGACTAAACCCTTCCCTTATTTATCCCCCTTCTCTCCCTCCCCCCTCCCCCCTATTGACTGCTATTCTGCTCTTTCTTCTATTTAGTTCTTTTGTTTGTGTTGTTCTTTAGTTTCCTGTATTAGGTGATATCATATGGTATTTTCTTTCTTTGCCTGGCTTATTTCACTAAGCATAATTCTCTCTAGTTCCATCCATGTTGTCGCAAATGGCAGGAGTTCCTTCTTTCTTTCTGCTGCATAGTATTCCATTGTGTAAATGTACCACAGTTTTTTGATCCACTCATCCACAGATGGGCACTTAGGCTGTTTCCAGCACTTGGCTATTGTAAACAGCGCTGCTATGAACATAGGGGTGCATAAGTTCTTTTGAATTGGTGTTTCAAGATTCTTCGGGTATAATCCTAGTAGTGGAATCGCTGGTTCAAAAGGCAGTTCCATTTTTAATTTTTTGAGGTAATCCCATACTGTTTTCCATAGTGGCTGCACCAGTCTGCATACCACTGTATTTTGATCCACTCATTTACTGATGGGAACTTAAGCTGTTTCCAGCATTTGGCTATTGTAAATAATTATTGTAAGTAATGAGGCTATGAACATAGAGGTGCACAGGTTCTTGAGTTGGTGTTTCAGGATTTTTTAAAAGTATATTTTATTGATTATGTTGTTACAGTAGTCCCAATTTTTTCCCCCTTTGCTCCCCTTTGCCCAGTACCACCCTTCCCTCCAGCAATCCCACCCTCCTTAGTTCATGTCTATGGGTCATGCATATAAGTTCTTTGGCTTCACCCTTTCCTATACTATTCTTAACTTCCCCCTGTTTATTTTGTGTCAATCAATTATGCTTCTTAATCCCTTGACAATTTCCCCATTTCTCTCCCTTCCCCCTCCCAGCTGCTAACCCTCCAAATGATCCCCATACCTACGATTCTGTTCCTATTCTGGTTTGCTTAGTTTTTTTTTTTTTTTTTGCTTTTGTTTTTATTTTTTAGATTCAGTTGTTTATAGTTGTGAGTTTGTTGTCATTTTAATGTTCATAGTGTTGATCTTCTTTTTCTTAACTAAATCCCTTTAGCATTTCATATAATAATGGCTTTGTGATGATGAACTCTTTTAGCTTTATCTTGCTGGGAAGCACTTTATCTGCACTCCCATTCTAAATAATAGTTTTGCTGGATAGAGTAGTTTTGGTTGCAGGTCCTTGCTTTTCATCACATTGAATGCTTCTTGCCAGTCCCTTCTCGCCTGCAAAGTTTCTTTTGAGAGATGAGCTGCTGGTCTTATAGGCACGCCTTTGTAGGTAACTCTCTGCTTTTCTCTTGCTTCTTTTAAGATTCTCTCTTTATCTTGAATCTTTGGCACTTTAATGGTGATGTGTCTTAGGGTGGTCCTCCTTGAGTCTAACTTGTTTGGGACTCTGCTTCCTGGATTTGTACATCTATTTCCTTCACCAAATTTGGGAAGTGTTCCTTCATTATTTTTTCACATAAGCTTTCAATTTCTTGCGTTTCCTCTTCTTCTTCTGGCATCACTATGATTTGGATATTGGCATGTTTAAAGTTGTCCCAGAGGTTCCTAAGCCTCTCCTCATTTTTTTTCAATTCTTGTTTCCTCATTCTGTACTGCATGACTGTTTTTTTTCTTCCTTATATTCCAAATTATTGATTTGAACCCCGGTTTCCTTCTCTTCACCATGGGTTTTGTGTGGATTTTTCTTCATCTCATTTAGCATAGCCTTCACTTCCTCCCTTATGCATTTGCCATACTTACGCATATCTGTCAAGTCTGTGAGCATCTTTATCACCAGTGTTTTGAACTTGGCATCTGTTAGGTTGGTTATCTCCTCGTTGCTTCGTTCTCCCACTGGAACCTTGATCCATTCCCTCTTTTGGGCCATACATCTCTTTCTCCTCATCTTGAGAGGCTCCTATGTTTGTTTGCCTCTGTGTCTTAGGTAGAGCTGTCACACTTCTTTCATTGTAAGGGTGGAACCTTAGGTATTCGTCAGTACTGGTGACCTATTTCACCATGTTGTGATGCTGTATGTGGGGGAGGGGTCTTAGAGGGAACAATGCCACTTGCCTCTTTTCCAGGCACTTCTTTCACTTCCATATGGGCCTGGCACTTTTCTAGCTGTTACCCTGGCCATTGTTCCCAGAGTGGGTGGGTCTGTGGATGTTCTAGGACCATGGGAGCCCTTTAAAGAAGCGGACTCTACTGAGACACTGTCAGCTTCTTCCACTGCCCCAATCCCCACAGGTTTGCACAGTCAGAAGCAATGAGGCTTTATTTTCCCAGCCACTGGGACTGTGAGCTGTGCGTCTGGTTTGGTGCTGGAAGTCCTCCCGGGTGTCCCTCCCTACTTTTTAAAATGTGTGACTGTGCTTTCTGCCAGCCTGCTGCTGCCACCGCCATCACCACACCGCATCCTCTTCCCCCTGGCTCTGCCCCTCCTACCTGTTTGGATGAATATTTCTTCTTTACATCTTTGTTTGTTGGACTTCCATGCAGCTCTATTTTTCTGGAACTTCTGGTTGTCTCTAGTTTTGAGGTAGCTGTATTCCTTCTTAGTTGTGGAGGGAGATGAAGTGTGTCTCTCTATGCCTCCATCTTGGCCGGAAGTCTTGGTTATGAATTTTAATAAACTAATTACAGTTATGAACTAGCACTTAGATTTTTAAAAAGCCCTCATCAACTTTAATTTCAGAATATTTTATGAGTTACATACCTTTATATGATATTATTTAATAAGCTATGTAAATATGATTTATAAATATACAAAAATATATTTATTATATTACATATAAAACTGTATCAATATGTGGTGGATGTCTTTCTATATCACCACTTGTAAATCTTCCTCATCTTTGCTTTAAGAGGGCTGGAATGGGACCCCATCTCCACTTCTCTAGGGATGACCTGAATCTAAGCCAGTCACCACACTGCATTCCCTCAGACCAAGTAATTTGTTCCAGATTAGGCAGATGTCTCAAACAAAGCCAAGGAGTCAGGAAAGGGATGCTTATTCTTCCTCACTGGACTTAAAGGAGAGTGCATGTGATGTTGGAGCTTAGGTAGTCAATTTGTAGTGAGCAAACTAGGGAGCACCTGGGGGAAGCTGGAGTTAGACCTAGAGAGAGAATACTGGATCCTGGTGGCATCTTTTGAGGCCTTATTAAAACCTACCTAAAGCTAGACCTGCCTTGCAGTGGTCAATTCAGCATCCAGGCTGGTGAGCAACTCAGCCAGCTAGTGCGATGTCTTTTTATTCCTCATTCTTTTATACTTCATGCCATCTCAATCAGACTATATGAAAACTTTCTAGAAACACAACGAAATACACACATTACTTTTAGTTAGGAAAGCTACTTAGCATGAAGTTTTAAAGAAACTTGGTGCATTAGTTTCTTTTTGCTGCTATAACAAATTATCACAAGTGTAGTGGTTTAAAACAACACACATTTAATCTCTCATAGTACTGGAGGTTGAGTCCATAATGGGTGTTATGAGGACTAAAATCAAGGCATTGGCAGGGCTGTCTTTATTTCTGGAGGCTTTAGGGGAGTGTCTTAGTCTATTGAGGTGGCTCATAAACAATTAGAATGTATTTCTCGCAGTTCTGGAGACTGGAAGTCAAAGATCAAGGTGCCAGCAGATTCAGTGTCTGGTGAGAACCTACCTTGTCATTCATAAATGTGTTTCTCACTGTGTCCTCATGTGGTGAAAAGGATGAAGGAGCTCTCTGGAGTCTCTTTCATGAGGGCACTAACTCCATTCGTGAGGGACCCACTCTTATGACTTAATCACCTCCCAAAGGCGATGCCGAGCTGCAGCTCTCTGTTGGGGCCCCACCTCTGAGGCACTGGGAAGGGGCTTCCTGGCCCACACAAACCAGAGAGGAGACCCAACCCTTTGAAACACCCTCTCATAGTCCCCTCCCAAAGCCGTTGTAATCTAAGCTTGTGATAGCGATTGCCTATCTAATGACACTTTAATTCCTTTTGGGGTAATCCTTCCATTGTCTTCAACAACAGCTCCTAATTTCTGTTGAGACAGCTGCTCTGTACTAATTTCCTTATCAAATGGTGACGTACCACACCCTCAGTGCTGAGTGGGGTGCTGTAACCTGAGGTGCAGGTTAGACCTTCAAGGAGAGATGGTAAGAAGCCAGCTAAGAGTGTGAGCCCAGGATCCAGGGGAGTGGTTATGGTGGGGCCCTGAATCCAGGGCATCAGCATGGAGATGGCTCCTGAGTGGTGAACGTGGCCTCTTGTTCTACTCCTTTTTCCCCACCCCCTGGGCTGTGGCTGTTCTGAGTCACTGGCCCCCAACATTGGATATAGTTACAGCCTGGAAGTCCCATAGTGATTCACTGAATGAATAAATGAATGAATCAGATTAATATTGAGGGGCCAGGTTTGGCTCCCTCCATGAGCAGGGTTGCTACTTGGCCATCTGAGTGTGTCTGATGGGCTCCAGGCAGCCCTGCCAGAGAGTCTCTGCTTTTATTTCTGCCCCTTAAATCATTAAGCAAATACATCTTGATTTTGATTTTGACCAAGTTCAAAGGGAGTGGGAAGGGAGCTGATGAGCAGGGACCTCCATTAGACTGTCACTTTTGATAAATGGCTCTTTCTGAGGGCTGGCATCTGGGGGTTTCTTCCCGCCAACGGGGCTTCTGTCAGAGTGGAGCAAACCAGGGTACTCATGCCTGGACCGTGCCCAGTTGTGCCATTACTTCCAATTGCCCCCTGTTGCCTTTTACAAAGGGAGTTTTTTCTAATAGTTTTGATAATATATACATAATATAAAATTACCATTTGGACCACTTTTAAGTGTTCAGTTCTGTGGCATCACAATGTTGTGCATCCACCACTACCCTCCTCCATTCAGAACTTCTTCAACTTCCCAAACAGGAAATCTGTACCCATAAACACTAACTCCCCATTGCCCCTTCCCCAGCTCCTGGAAACCCCCATTCTGCTTTCTGTCTCTATTAATTTGCCTACTCTAGGTGCTTCATATAAATGGAATCATGCAGTATTTGGTTTTTTGTTCTTGCTTAGTCCAGTAGCATAGGAGTTTAACAATGTCTTTTCCAGGGAGCCCATATTTCTCCATTCTCTGCTCGTCTTTGACTCTCCAACATCCCTGTGACATTCCCCCCACCCCAATTTGGGATCTGGCTCTCAATTTCTATTAAAATGATCACTTTTTGACTTCCCCCTGAAACGTATCTCAAATCTGTCTTTTCTTCTTTTGTCCAGATCTCTTGCTTGGACCAATGCCGTAACGTCCTACTGGCCCCCTGCATCCAGCCAGGCTTGTTTATCATCTGATGGTCCTGCCCTGGCCTGCGTCCCTGGTTGGCTCCCACTGCTCAATGTCCCAAGTCTCAAGCCAGGTGTTCAACACCGTTCACAACCTGTTTCTAACCCGCCCTTTTTGCTTCATGTCCTGTCAGGTCTCCTTTATTATTCTTTAGGTTTCAGCCACACAGAACTATCTGCCAGTGTTGGAACACGTCAGCATCTTGAGCTGCTCTGTTTTTGCATTTGTTGTCACACCCCCTGGCATTCTCTCACTTCCTCCTCGGTTTAGCTAACTCATCCGAAGGTCAGGCACAAAGGGTGACCCAGAAGAGCAAACCTTCCTCCCAATCCAGGATCTTTGTTTATTTGTCTATTGGATTCTTGCCAAATTGGATCAGAAGGTTTTGTTGCTGTCTCTGCAGTAGGTGAGGGAGACTATGACAACTTGAGGGCAGTGATGCTTTTCTGAATAATGCACTTACAGATGAGATCATGGGCCTTGCAGTTCTTCATTCTTGACTTCAAATTCCAGGTCCTCCACTTGGCTGTATGTTATAGGGGAAGTTTCATCCAACCTTTGAGCCTTATTATTATTTTTTAAAATCTGCATAATGCATGTGCTGGATTAACTTTGAGGTGGTCCTTTTGATTCCTGCCTCTTGGTTCATGATTGTGTGATACCCTCCTCTTGAATGTGGGTGGGACTCAAGACTGGCTTCTAACTAGTAAAATGTAGCAAAGATGATGGGATGCCACTCCCATGGTTATGTTATGTTCTATAAAACCCCGTCTTGCCAGAAAACTTGCTCTCTCTCCATGGCTGGCCTGAAAGAAGCAGGTTGCTATGGAGTAGGTGGCCAGGCTGGAGAAGCCCACATGGCCAGGAACTGCAGGCAGCTTCTAGGAGCTGATGGTGGCTGCCGGCAAGAAACTGAAACCCTTGGTCCTGCAGCCACATGGAAATACATCTTGCCAACAATCTACGGGAATTTAGGAGAAGATCTTTCCCCAGTTGAATCTCTGATGAAACCAACTGCATTGTGGCCTAGTGAGACCCTGAAGTAGAGATTCTAGCTAAGCTGTGCCCTGACTCCTGATTGACAGAAACTGTAATATAAATGTGTATTGTTTTAAGCCTCCAAGTTTATGAGAATCTGTTAGGTGGCAATAAGTAACTAATATAATGGGCATGTCAGTATCTACCCTAAGTGGGCAGTCCTCATCATGATGGGCACATTAAACAAAGTATCTTGAACAATACCACATGGTAAATGTCAGATGTTATTGGAATTACCATTATTACATCCACCAGACCTTAACCTATAGTAAATAATCTGAAGAACTGGTAAGCTGGCTGAATGGATGAATGAATGAGTGACTATTCTTTACCCAGTGCTAGATTCAGGAACCTGGCCCTTGTAGACACAGGCTCATCTGGATCTTGGAAAAACCAAAGATAAATATGATTTCTATTTAGTTGGAACATTTCATTACCTCCTTGAAGTCAGTACACTCCAGTGGTGAGAATATATTAATTTGTTAAACTTGCTTTCTCAAAGAGGTAAACTTCTACCATGATTCATAGGGATCCTCAGCTGAAAGCGAATTTGGATAGCCACCTGTTCAAAGTCCTATCCAACACCTCTGGATATGGGCCCACCTCCTGGCCAGTTACAGCTTCTTGCTATTGAAGACTCAATTCGTTTTGCCTTCCTGGGCCACCCATCCCAAGGACTACAACAGGTTCTAGGCAAAAATGTGGGGGATCAGCAGGATGTCTGAGAACAGTCTGCTCATTCAAAGACAGAAGTAAGAAGAAAGTCAAACTTCAAGTGTTTGATCATTTAGACCTGCCTCTGGAGGTAACTCTAATCCATGGCAGAGAAAGTGGGAGGAGTCTCAAGGACTTCTTCTTGAGGCATTTTACCCCTTTCTGGTTTCATGCTGTTCTGTATAGCCAAGGTGCTACATACTGCCTCCTTCTGGAGTTGCCATCCCTCTGGGTCCTCAGTTCTGGACAGTTCTCAAATTCTGAGTGTTGAAATCCACTTTATTAGAACAGGATCAGGCAAGCATCTGTGTGGTGCCCTCTGCATTGAGCTGAACTGAAACCATGAGTGGATCTGAAGTCTGTGATACCTGCAGAGTTTAGAGGACACTGGGAGTCTTGGCACAGGGAGAATACCATGTCAGTAACCCCTGTCACAGTGCCCTGATGAAAACATTAATTTAAGAAAGAGAGTCATTTCTGAAAATCAAATATAGGAATACAGATGACTCAAATTCTTCAACAAATGAAGGACATGAAGAAAAGGAGAATTGTTATGGATTAAAAGAGACTTAGGAGACACATAACCAAATGTAATGTGTGGGCCTTTTTAGGATTCTGATTCATGTAAAACAACTATTAAAAGATATTTTCCTCCCTGGCCAATGTGGCTCAGTTGGTTTGGTTGGAGCATCATCTTGTAACCAAAAGATTGCAGGTTTGATCCCCAGCCAGGGCACATACCTAGGTTGGGGTTTGATCCCCAGTCCAGGCATGTACAGTCCCCAGTCTGGGTGCATATAGGAGGCAACCAATCGATGTTTCTGTCTCCCTTCCTCTCTCTCTAAAAGCAATGAAACAATGTCCTCAGGTGAGGATGAAAAAATAGTTTAAAAAAGATATTTTCCAGGTCTGAATTCATTGAACATAGGCTAGTATTTGATTTTATTTAAGAATCACTCTTGAATAAAAAAAAGAATCACTGTTGATTGTGCTAGGGTGACAATGATATGTATTAAAAAGCCCTTGTTAGAAATATACATTGAAGTATTTATGGGTAAGGAACATAATGTTTGGGATTTGCTTTAAAATACTCAAAACAAATCAATCAACCAACCAACTAATCAAAGTGGGAAGGGCAGGCAGATGAAACAAGAATGCAGAAAATGGGTGTCAGTTGGATCTGGAGGATGACTTCATGGTGGTCTGGCAGTGTTCACTCTTCTGTATGTGTATTTGAAAATGTCCATATAAATGTTAACAAATTAAACATCTGTCACCTCTTAGGAATTAAAGGCTGAGTTTTGGTGACTGCTGATTCATGGTGGGATCAATGTTTCCATCTTTAAAGTGGATGCAATAACTCCTTCCCTTCCAAGATCTGTCTATTCAGGGACTTCCATGTACTCTGTGTACTATGTGCTTTGTAAACAAGATGTAAAGCTTCTGCATCCATGGAGCTCTTGGAATGGTGGGAGAGACAGAGGTTAAATAGACATTTGCTCACAGGATACATTTTAATTTAAATGTGGTCAGTGCTGCAAAGGAAAACCATATAATGCTGGGAGTGCTTGTAACAGGGAGATTTGACCTAGACCTAGACAAAGAGTATCACAAAGGTTTTTCTGTTTTTCCTGACATTTAAGCTGAGGCTTGATGGGTGGTGGCTTAGGCAAGTACGTGTGCATGTTTATGCACATACATATGTAAGTGTGCATGCACACATACATGTACACGTGTGCCTGCACATGTTGGAAAGGCTAAGGAGACAGTAACAGCTGTGCAGAAGAGTTTGGGGGCTGAGTAGAAGGGGAGCAGGAGATGGTGGGGGAGGAGGCTGAAGGTCCTGAGTCTCCTAAGTGGATGAGTGTTGATGCCAGGGGTGGGGGGAAGATATTTGGGACAGCTCTGGAGAGTAGCAGCACCTGGGAACCCTGGGCTCATTTCTGAGCAATTGAATTTGAGTCTGATTGAGGTTAAATGTTTCAGGCATGAGTCATAGTGCCCAGAGACCCTATTGTATGTTTTATTTCAGCAGTCGGGACTCTGAACAGAAAGGTGGCTGGGATCGGTGTTGGATACTGCTTTTCTCCTTCTCAGCCCACATTCTGTGGCCTCAGCAGCAGCAGTTATCTAGGGGGCTAAGCCTCTTTCTCAGAGCCTCTTACCTTTGAGAATAAACATCTTTTTGGCTTTTATTTAATCTCAGAAGACTAGTAGATCTCTGTGTCAGAGGAGAAAGGTTTCTGGATTCTGGGGCTCAACTACCAGCTCTGCCATTAACAAGTCTTTAAAAAAAATGTTGTCAATTTGATAATAGGAAAAGTGGTTTTAAACATATTTTCATGTGTTTATTGCCTATTTATATTTTCATGTGTTTATACTCTGTGATCTTGGACAGGTTACTGAACATTTGGAGCCTCAGTTTCCTCATCTGTGATTGGGAGCAGTTGGTGAGATAAACAAGGCCTATGGTATGGACAGTAATTAATTGTGAGTTATTATTGCTCATATTACTCCATTATTACTAATAGTCATTATTCAACTCCAGGATTTGAACCTCAGACATAGATGGGGTCAAGGGCTTGCATCTTGATTTATGTCTTCTTGAGCCAAGACTAGATATTAGAGTAGAAAAGGAAGGTAAGGAAAGTAATGCATATTTTGAAGTCTATAAAACATTCCATTTTCCTTGTAGAAAATGTGGGAAGTAGAAGATAAAAGAGAAAAGAATAAGCATGCTTAATCATCTCACCAGGAGATGAACAGCACTAACGTTTTAGTGAATTGACTCCTGCATCTTTCTCTTTTTAAGATTGCATTAATCACAGTCCTTAGTCATGACATAATTTAAACATTGGTTCAGCTGTGGCCGGTTTTGTCCATCTGTCATCTGTCTATTCCCTAAAGTGAACTATTAAAAATCTCAATTTTTGAAGATCAAAAGAAGTTAATTATTAACAACTTCACATGATTTATTATCATATTTATTTTTTGATTAGGTAATAAGAACCTGTGAACCCACCACCCCAAAGAACTCATGAACCCACCACCCCAAACAAAAGCCATGTTCTTACGATAAGCTCTGTTTAACTCTATGATTACTTTCCCCTCATCTCATCCTTTGTGCCCCTGCTCAACCAGGTAGGTACCTATGACCTGGGACCAATGCTTGATTTTCTTTTATTTCAAAATATCTATATGCATTTTTACTAAGCATATATATTTTCCCAGTTTTATCTATGCATATATAATTCCCTTTCAAAAGAAAATGGAAATCATACCATATATAGCTTTTTTGTCCTGATTAGAAAAATTATCTCTTGAACATACCCCTTTCTCATTAAAAAGTCTCTGGAAATATAAAATGCAATGCTTGAACAACATTCTATATTTTGGTTGGACCATAATTTACTTATAATTTCCCATTCCAGTTGGATATTTTTGATTTTTTTTTCCTATTACAAATAATACTGTATAAACTTTTAAGGATTCTCAGTGTATTTTATTAAATTGCTTTTAAGAAAAATTGTAAAAAATAACTTTCTGTCCACCCTGTGTTCCTCACCCCCACAAGTCTTAAAAAATATATCGTCAATTTGATATAGGGAAAGTGGTATTAAATGTATTTTCATGTGTTATTGCCTATTTATATATTTTTCTGTGAATTCTCCATTCAGGTTTGTAGCTTTTTTTTTTTTTTTTTTTTTTTTTTTTTTAAATTGGCGCATTACTGTTGTTCTTATTGATTTGGAGAGTTCTTTATATAGTGAAGAAGATAGTCCTAATCTCTCATAGTTGTTGTAAATATTTTCCAGGTTTGTCATTTGCCTTTCAATTTTGTTTATGATCATTTTAAAGTAGAGATGTTTTTAATTTTAGTTTACTCAGTCTCTTGCTTGGTGATTTGTTCCCCATTGATTTGTACTTAGAAAAGCCTTTCCTATCTTAACATCAACTAAAAGTTTATCCAGATTTTCTGCAAGTTTTTATGGTCAGTAAATTTACATTTTAAATCCTAAGTACATATGGAATTTATTTTGATGTATGTGTGAGGATCTAACTTGATTATATTCCCACAAACAACCAAATTTCTAGAAACAAGTTTATGAGCTATTTTTCTTATTCCACTGGTTTATGAGGCCTACTTCAGCATATGATAAATTTTTCTATTTATGCTCTGGTGTGGTTCAGGGATGTGCATGCTGTAACTCGCTTGTCCATCAAGTCTTGTATCTCTTATGTACTCAGATGGCTGCAGCCTTATGATAGGAAATAGCTCCCTGCTATTAGTCCCATTTTGTAGTGTGTTTCTTAAGCATTCTTGGCTATTTTTTTTTCTTGGCTATTTCTTAATTCAGGGTATTTCAGAATAATTTTATCACTCTTCCCTAAAAACAATTGGAATTCTGATTGGGACTGTTTTAAAATTTTAGTCTTCTTATCTAGGCAAGCTTGAATAGGTCCCATCACTTTTTGTTATTTTCTCTCTCTTTCTCTCTCTCATTGCTATTGAGAATGGAATCCCTAAACCCAATATAGGTTCATGTTCTGGTTGGAAACAAAAGACACACTAAAGTTAGGTGATTCAAAAAGAACTTATAAATGGGCTGTTAACAAAGGTGTGGGGGAGGGAGACTGTAGGAAAATCACAAGGTATTCAAGAGTTCTGCTGGGCTAATAATAGGGCGGCAGGTAGCTCTCCTGGGCTAAAGAGGCAAGAACAGGGAGCAGAAACAAGAACCTTGAAGAGTGCTGCAGACAGGGCCTCCTGGACAGGATCGAGAACCTTGTTTGAGATACTCAACCTACCAGACGGATCAGGAGGGAAGAAAGTTGGGGAATAAATGCCCCACGTGCTCCTCCGCCTCTGACATCCTGCTGGTGTTCTCCATTGGATAAACCCACCTGGAAGCGAGAAAGCCAGGGGACCCACTGATGTGGTTCTCACGGATCAGCCTTGTGGATGGATGAAGTGTGGAGAGGAGATGTGAGAGACAAATGGAAGTTATTCACCCAGCAACCTTACCTCACTCTATATTCTTCCCCCATTATAATACCATCTGGTATTTGTCAGCATATCTGGGAACAATTGATGCTTATATCTTTATTCCACTAGCCAAACATTTTTCTAAACACTTGCTCTCTTGCTAAGTATTTTTCAATGGCTTCCCTTGGGTATTCTGAGTGTATAGCCATATGATCAAGTAATTATATTATCTTCCTGTTTAGAATGGTTGTGCCTCTTATTTTATTTCCTGTTCCTATTGCAGCAGCCAAGCTGGCTTTAAAGAGGCCCTTTTAAGAGCCTTAATTTCAGCTCTTGAGAGTCATGCAAAAATCTGCGGGTTGGTCTCTCTATTTCCTTTTCTCTCTGTCCCCTTTTCTTCCCCTTCCTCCCTGCAACCATTTATTCAATGTACATATATTAAGTGCTAACCACATTCAAATGGTGGACAATTCAGAGAGACAATGTGGAGATAAACAAAATGAACAATAAAAATAACAGCAGCATTTCTCAAACGTTTTGAATTCATCCCACAGTATGAATTTAATTCGACAATGTGCCCCAGCACACACACACACACAGATGCACTAAAACAAAACTTTCATTAAATCCTTACTACATGTGATGCATGTGGGCTAACATGCTTAACTCGGCTGCTTATTTAGATATAGTGAATTATGTTTGATTTGGTGCAGATTCCTCTTTCTCTCCTCTGTTCACCTCCATAGCTTCCATGTGAGGAGAGATGGCATCTTTTCTGCTGCTCAGCATTTGAATGAGTCTTCTGAAAGCAAGACGGGCTGTGGGCAGGGTGGAAGGCGACTGGGGTGTGGAAGAATCTAAAATATTCCGAAGCCTTAAACTACAGTCTGCACTCTGTAATGGGAGTGGGTTATGTCACTGTTTTGTCCCACTGAAGTCTGGTACTGAGGGATTTCTTTCTCTCATGGACCAGTCTTCTGGGCATCTGGGATTCTGCTTCCTGCTTGAGGTGGGTAGGTGAAACCTATGAACGTCCTGCACTGTTGGAACTTTGGGTAAGGCTGTGAAAGTGTTAAGATGTGGTAGACATAATTTCTCTTGTACAGTCCACAGGCAGCAAGCAGGAGGAAGCAAGAAGAATGCCCCCCGCAGACAGCACACGCAACAGCTGGAGTGGTTTTTAATAGCATAGGGAAGTGTGACAAGTCCATTTAAATGGCCATTGTTGGACAAGAAGCATTGCCCTGGCCTTCCTGTGCATCCTTGGGGACAGAGAGACAGAGTTCATTGTCTCACCACACAGACATCTCTCTGTGGGGCCCTGCCCCTAGGTCTAGTATCCTCAGACATCTCATTGACCTCCCTTTAGGTGGCATCTCATTCCTTTGCTATACTCTTCCCACCGTAGTGACACTTTCTAATTTTTTTTTAATGGAATTTTATGTCTCAAGAGGCTTTTCCTTTCTAAAAAAAATGCTTTCTTACAAATCAAAAGTTTGGAGCTTTCAAATGATTGATTCTGGTGTAGCATCAGGAGCATTCTTTAAAAGTTGAAAAAAGGAATTTTTCCCTCTGTGTAGTCACCCAAAAATTATCTGTGGAGCCTTTTTATGTGCCAGGTGCATTCTAGGTGCCAGGGATAGAGCAGGGAATAAAACAGACATCCCTTCTCTTCTGAAGTTCATCTCTCAGTCAGAGCTGAGGAAAACATGCATGCCTCCTTGACCAGGGGAATGTCCCCCACTATGGAGATGTGGGACAGAAAGGCACAAATATGACTGAAGATACCATCTTCCTTCACTCTGATGAAATAGTTCTTGAAAAGCAACTAGAATGGCACAGTCTTAATTCTTGCATGTCCTTCAGGAGAAAGGTTAGTCTCTACCCCTTGTCACTCAAGGTACTCAGTGTGATCTCTATTTGCATGTTCAAGTCTTTTCCCTACTCTTTCCCTTCATGAGCTCTATGGTCCTGTCAATCCAGGCTATTTATGGACTTCCTTTTGCATGTGGAGTATGTTTTCCTGCCTCTGGGCATTTGCTCCAGTTATTTTCCTGTAGAGAATGCTCTCCTCTCCTTTTTGACTTCCAAATTTAATTCAGTTTTTAAAACCCAATTGAAAGAACTGAAAGTTCTTGAACTTAGTGCAGGGTGAGTTAGATATACGTGGTTTCAAATCCTGGCTCGGTCATAATTGTGGGCTAATCCCTTGACCTCTTTGAGCCTTGCTTTTCTCATTTCTGAACTGTGCTGGTATGAAGATTAAGTGGGCTAACACAGCAAAGTGCTTACCACATGGCAAGCTCTCATTCAGTGTGAATAGTCATTGTCTTCCCCTGTGATGGGTTAAGACTTTTGGGGCATGTTGGGATGGGGTGAATGTTTTTTGCATTTGAAATGAGTATGAATATTTTGGGGCTAGAGGGAGAACTGTGGTAGGCATAAAAATGGCCCAAAAGATGTCAACATGCTAATTCTTGGAAAGTGTGACTATATGGTAAGAAACTTTTGTTGTTTAAAGACACTAAGTTTGTGGTAATTTGTTACAGCAGCAATAGAGAAGTAATATACAGCCATCTTCAGTGATTCATGCTCTTCCTTTGGTAAACTTGAAAGATTCCACTGAGGTTATTACTATCTATTCAATATTTCTAGTTAGCATGAAAGCCACAGACACTTTCCTTAAGTACTGTTTGCAACCTAGATGCACAGGAATTTTTTCTCTCCATATATTTAAGGTAGTCTGCATTCATTATAGAGATGTCACATCCTGACAACCTGATACAGCTCAGAGGTCAAAGGACTGGGCTCTGGATCCACATAGACCCTGGTTTGAGTTCTGGGCAATTGCTATGAGAACTTAGGGAAGTCACTACTCATTTCTAATCTTTAGTATACTCATCTATGAGTTAGCAACACTAATTCAGGGTTATCATAAAGAGTATAAAAATCATGCATGTAAAACTCTCAGCATTATTCCTGGATCATAGGTAGTACTCAGTGTGGTATTATTATAATTTTCATTAATCATTTGTTATTCTGATATGTTATGGACTTGTGAGTGTTATAGGGTAATTTCTGGGTTTTTAGGGACTGTAGATGATGTAGTCCTAAGAAACCCAAACACTTGCTCATGTATTACTGTCACATAGAGCACACAAAGGGGATGGATTTGCTGTGAAGGAATAGATTACAGTGGGATGGACAAGATGAGGCCCAAGTGATTTTAGAGTAGGGCAGAGAGGTGGTCAGATGTATAATTAACATGGAGTCCTTAACCATGTGCCTGACACTTGCTAAGGGCTTTGCATGCATTTGCTGAATTCATTGCTCCTAAGGGTTCAGAAGAGTGGGAATTAGCAACTAATTCCAGTGAGAGGGAAGCTAAGCAGCCCGCCTAGGTATAGCACTAATCACATACCTAGCCAGCCTTGTCTCCTGGGGCATCACATTCCTGGGAAGGATCTAGGAGTCCGAGTAGCCCCACAGTGAGGAGATGCAGGAATGCCCCTAGGAGAGGTGTGACCCACTTAGGACAAGTTTTCAAGAGCTTTTCAGTTGAAACAACATGGCTCACTCGCCAGGAAGAAGGTGGAGTGGTGCTGGCAGTGCCTTCCTGGTAACAGCTCTGGATAAAGTCACTCAGGCGTGTTTTGCAATGAGGCTGCCCTAGGGGGTGTGGAGAAGAAAGGCTGTGATATTGATGTCTCCCACCACGATGCTTACAGTTTCTCCATTTCTGGTTCCTGAGCCTCAGGACTCCAGTGCAGCTGCCAAATTGCTTCATGCTCCAGAAAGTAGGGTGCCTCTTAAGTAGGGAAAAAACTGGCATTTTCTACCTTCAGCCCCAACAGTAAGAGCTGCTTATAATATTAACAAGGCTAACAAGGCTTCCGTAGTGTTCCCCGAATAACACCATGCTTCTTTTTATTTTTTCCCCGTTCTGAGAAAAGGTTTTGTTCTTTCTCTCCTCTTTCTTGACTGTCAAAGGAACTATGTCTTCTTGACCTTCTGCAATTGGCGTGGGGCTGAGGCATCCAATATGGTATCCACAACATCTGTGCAGCTATTTAAGTTTAAATTAATTAAAATAAAATGCCCTGGCTGGGTGGCTAAGTTGGTTGGAGCCGTCCCATACAGTAAAAAGTGGTGGGTTCGATTCCCAGTCAGAGCACATACCTAAGTTGCAGGTTCGATCCCTGGTCGGGAGTATATGGGAGGCAGCTGATTGATGTTTCCCTCACACGTTGATGGTTCTCTCTCTCTCTCTCTGAAAGCAATAAACATATCATTGGGTGAGGGTTAAAAAATATAAAATAAAATAAAAATTCAGCTTCTTTGTTGCAGTAGCCATATCTCAAATATTCATTTGCCGCTGCAGCTAACCATAGAACACAGAGCTTGTGGCCACCATGTTGGATTGCACAGAGAGAGAACCTGTCCATCCTTGCAGGAAGTTCTATTGGGTAGCCCTGGTCTTGGGCAGTAATTCATTCACTCATTCAGCTCTTATTGACTGAGCACCTGCTATGTGCCAGATGCTGTCCCAGGTTCTTGGAAGTAAGTGTTCAACAAGAAAAGCAGATGTCCTCCCTCATGGAGTGACCTCTATGGTGGGTGAGACAATCAGCAGAAAAAGAGTTGCAGAATGTAAAGAATCTAGAAGGAGAGCATAAAAGTGAGGTGATGGAGAGTGATGGTGGGTGGAGGGGTCATAGATAGTCATTGGGGAAGGCAAACACAAGGTGAGTGTTGGTATTGGCCCTCCAATCCCCTTCTGCCCCATGTCCCTAAAAGCTTATTACTTCAGCCCACTCTCTGACTCCTTTAGTTAGGTGGTACCTGCTCAGAATGCTGGGGAATGAAGAAGAACATCCCCAGAATGGCTGTCTCTTCTCTGTGTGGGGTTATGCAGCATCTAGTGATGAGATAAAGAGAACTTCCTGGTGCGCTCCTTGATGCATACACACCATGAAAAAAACAAAAAACAAAAAACAAAAAAACAAGGTGCTTCCTTGATTGATGACAGACTGGGAAAGGCAGAGTGTCAGGTCTTTTCCTTGTGGTGGAGGGAAGAGAGAATGTTACCATGAAGGGGTCTCTATTCCAAAGCACAGGCTTCTCTCCCAGTTACCACTCTGTTGCTAAGGAATTGGGGTCCGGCTTTATATTTGACCCTCCAAACTAAGGATTGATATTTTTCTCTTTATGGGCTTGCTTGAAGCAAAAGTGGCGATGTCAGTGATTTGTCATTAATGAGGGGAGACCAACAAATGCGGTAGCAGACCAACAAAATGACAGGTTACAGTGGAAATCTGTCTGCATCTGCTTATGGGTAGGATCCTGGAGGAGGGCTGGTCAATTGTTGGGGCTGCCCTAGGCATGGTATCTCCTATGATTGCTTTATGGGTTGGTGCCCCACTTTCAGAGATCTTAGCTAGAGGTGACAGGTGGACCCCCATGGCTTCACCCAGTATTTCCAGTTGAGTCAATTTGATCATGTCTCAGAATACTGAAATTTGAAAGGGCCTTTGGCTACTTATACACCATCAATCAAGTGGAGAATTACTACCTAGATCTCGAGGATGAAATTGGCAAGTGGCTGGATATAAGGCAGCAGGAAAAGATTGGGGTAGCCTGTTACAATCATAATCTCTGGTGGCATTCTGCTGAAGGGAATTACAGAGCCAGTGGGGGCTGAGGTTGTATGTTGCAGCCAAGGAATATGGGTTCTAGGGCAATAATTCATGCCTGTTCTTCACCCTTGGTGGAAACTTTTATTTTCTACATCTCATAACTTTGATTTGTTGTGTGTTTACCATATGCCAGGTTGCATGTCTCAATCCTTATAACAAACCTATAATGTTGGCCCTATTCATCATGCCCATTGTATAACTGAGTGAGCCAAAGGTCAGACATTTGAAAAAATGTCTAGTTTATACAGTGACTGAACCACAGAGCTGGGGTCCCAATTTTGGAGTTCAGCTCCAGAACCAGTTCTCCTAAGTGGGATGGAATGTCTTCAGCAGAAAACACAAGAGATAAGGCCTTTGCTTGGCAGAATTTAATATCACTGTTTTCATCGCTTTTATTTTTACTTGAAATGATACTGGTTTTCTATGTAGAACAGTGCTAAAATTCAATGTATTTTATGTTAAAAAAGTGATTTTATTTAAATAAAAATATAAAGTAATTGCACATGTGGATGTTGCAAAAATAGTGACAGTGGCATGAGAATGACCACCTGTCTCATTAAGGCTGAGTCACAGGGTCACCGTTACTTACAAGGGCAAAGGGCATCACAGGTAGACCTTCTAGACATTCCAAAAGCAAAATGCCAAGTGCTCCTCTGTGTGTGTGTGTGTGTGTGTGTGTGTGTGTGTGTGTGTGTGTGTGTAGACCACTGTGGCAGAGCTGAGAGCTGGAATGCATCAATGGGGGCAGATAGGGGGTTTCTTTGAAACATCGTAGAAAAGGGAGATTTGATTGTGGTAAAGTGGGGCAGAGCAAACGTTTAACTCTTCCCGGGAGGCACTTGCACACCTCCTTTAAGGAGAATTGACGTAAGGCCTTCACCCTGTGCCAGCCACTTTATGTTCATCATTTCACTGAATCCTTGAAATAACCCCCAGACACATAGAGTTGCCATTTACAAATGCGGACCCTGGGCTCTGGAAGGGTGAGCCATTTGTCTTAGTCACACAGTTATGGGTGATGAAACCAGGATTTACATGCAGGGAGCCTGACTCCAGAGCCTCTGCTTGCTCCTAATCTCTATGTCAGTGGTCCCCAACATTTTTGGCATCAGGGACTGGTTCGTGGAAGACAATTTTTCCACAGACAGGGCAGGGGTAGTGTGAGTGAAGCTTCACTTGCTTTCCCACCACTCACCTCCTGCTGTGCAGCCTGGTTCCTAACAGACCACAGACTGGTATCGGTCCACGGCCCCAGGGGTTGGGGACCCCTGATCTACATTATAGTTAATTATGAGGGTTGCTTATGCATATTCTGTTCCTCTTTTCTTGACCTCAATTCTCTGATTGATTGAATAAGAGTTGTTTTTTTAGTTCATTTTTTCCCCTTGTTGTCTGGACAGGAGTGAGGTCTTCAAAGCTCCTTCCATGCTGGACTAGAAAACTTCATTTTTGAGCAATATTTTCATGGGGTATAGGATTCTGAGTTGAAAGGTCTTTTTCTTTCAGCACTTTAAAATTGTCTTCTGGATTGTGTGGTTTCTGATTAGAAGTCTCCTACAATGTTTATCATTATTTTTCTGCATGTAATGTGTCATATATCTCTGATTGTCTTCAAGATTTCCTTTTTTTCTTTTCTTTTGAAGCCATGGTTGGGTTGAACTTTCCTGCTCTCATTTGAGTGTAGGTAGGGTCAAGAAACTTGCTTTGGCCAATGGAATACAAGCAGAAAGTTCAAGAGACTTTGCACAATTAGTCATATTCTCTCTCCTGCTGTAGTGGCAAGTGGCAACAATGTGTAAGACAGTGGTTGCTCTGCAGATCTGGGTTTTGCTTGAGGGCAGAGTGGACTACTGCTTCTAGCTTAACTATCATAACATGTATCATGCAGTAAATAAGTTTTAATAGCAACTAAGACTTGAGGGATGTTTGTTATTGCAGCAAAAGCCAGCCTACCCTGTCTGATAGACTGTATCACTTTCCTTCAGATAAAATCAAGGGGATAATTCATGGGAGAGAGTCCAGTAATAAAAAGTCCTTGTTTCTAAACCTAATCCACTGAAAACCACAAAGATGGAGGGGGAACCAGGAGGAAGATACTATAGAACAAAAGAACAAAAAACAAAAAACAAAACAAAAAAAACAAAACAAAACACACACACACACACACAACCAATCCTACAGAAATCCCATAGACCCCAACCTCATCTTGCAAACAGCAGTAGCACTGTTGGATAATTAAGATGCACATGCCACCTGACATTAAGCAGCCTTTTGTGAACTGTTAATTAAGATTTAATCAGTCACATTTTTTATTCTTACTGAATTAGAAGATTAGTGTTAACTCCTGGCAGGGTTCCATTACTCCCTGTTGAAGGAAATCAATGTATCCCAACATAATTTAATAAGAAGCTGGTACCACAGTGAAAACAGGCTGGGGAGACATTATCTTGACATTTTGGATAATTCAGTAAGTCCAGCAAAAGAGGAGTGATTGACAAAGTCATTATTTCTTCCACCAAGGGGTAGAAGGCAGATTTATGACAACAAATGAAGATTTTGGTGGTGAAAGAGCATGGTGAGAATTGAGAATGGGGTTGATGAAGTGCCCACTCACCTCCTTGTGTGTGGCATCTGGACAAGGTTTGTCCATGATGGAATTTGCATTCCTGGCTTGAAACAAGGAAAATGACCACAACAGAGCAGAGGTGGACAGCATGGGCTGGTGGTGGCAGATGCTTGTTTGCAAGGTGTTTTCAGGTTGGGTCTGGTAAGGACTGCCATTTGCAGGAGATCTGCCTGGCTGCCCATGCAGCAGGCACTTCATAAACATATGTTGAATGAATAGGTCCACAGAGTTGAATGTGTCTTCAGAGAATATGGGGTATCCCCTCACTAAGATAAGTAAAATCTGCAGAAGTGTCCTTAAATGTGCCATGTTCTGAGTGCATTGAAACTGATCCTTAGGCCCATTTAAAAATGCAAGAAGAGATAATGGCCAATAGTTTGTTTATTGGCAGACATATTAGATGTTATTTGTTCACGATGCTGACATTTGGGGATGGTGACAAGCAAGTTAAGGTAGGGTGGGCAGACTGGGCCCTGGCCCCAGGTGGTGTCTGGGCTCTCAGGTATCAGTGTGGCACAAAGAGGGGAACCAAAGAAACACCCCAGGAGAGTCTGGGGAACCAGGGGCACAGTGTGAGCATCAGGCCCAATAGGATCAAGCCGAAAGATAGTGGCTGAGTGAGGCCTGGAAAGACTGAATCACTGCGGGCAAGACAGAGGCTAGGAGATGAACTCAGGAGAGATTTCTGCTTTTGTTAAAATGGAGGGAGAGGGAGAGGGATGAGGAGGGGCACAAGGAGGGGGAGGGAGGGGGAGTGAGAGAGAGTGTCAGAGGTGCTTGGGCCTTGCCCGTGAGTAGGAATCTGCACCAGTCAGATATAGATTATATTAGGATAAGGATGGGTTCCTGTCCAACCCCCCATCCCTCCTCCTCTCTCCTTTCCTTTTTGCCCTTCTTTTTACCCTGTTCCCCACCATTCCTTTTTCCTTTCTCACACAATATTGGTGGAGAACTCACAGTAATACTGTTTCTCGTGGCAAAGAAGAAAGAGCCAAGCCTATGAGAGAGACGCAAAACTGTCAATTACACGGCATCGTAAGCAAACACTATGGCGTGCAGGCAGACAGGAGCGTCTAGCTGAGGTCTGAGTCAGGTTGAGTGTGCTGCAGGGCCAGCCCTGGGCCAGAGAGAGTGAGGGGGGGAAGACACCTCAAGGGGAGACCGACCTGGGGCCCTGAATGACTGTTTCACCAGAGCCTCGCTGGTTTCTCAGGGTGCATCATGGTCCCCAGGTATGGTAGGCAGAATTTATAGGAATGGTCTCAAGATTCCATACCCCTGGTCACTGGAACTGATGAATGTGATGATTTATCACTCCCACGACTGTGTTCTGTTCTATGACACAGTTCCCAGTGGGCCTAATCTAATCCAGTGAGCCCTTAAGAGCTGAGAACTTCCTCTGGCTGGTGGCAGAAGGGGAAGTGGGAGGGACCTGAAATGTGAGAAGGACTCCAAGTGCTGCTGCTGGTTTGAAGATGGAGAGGGCCACATGAGAGGGCCACATGGGAGCAGAGAGAGACCGCTGACCAGCAGCTACCAAGGAAATGGGGACCTCAGTTTACAGCCGCACGGAATAACAGCCTGCATGAGCTGGGTGGCAGAATCTTTTGCAGTTCCTCCAGATAAGAGCCCAGGTCAGCTAATATCATGACTTGGGCCTGGGAGACCCTAAGGAGAGAGCCCAGCAAAGTGTCCTGGACTTCCAGCCTGTGAGATGATCAACGAGTGCTATTTAAGCTGCCAAGATTGTGGTCATTTGTTACACAGTAGTAGCAAACTGGGCCTGGTGTGACCAGGGTCATACCTAAAGCTGCATAATACAAAGCCAGGTTGGGGGTCAACAAGGTAGATTTAAACAAACAAGGTAGGTTTACATTCTGTCTCTGGTTAGCATGGCTTGGTTGCCTTAGGTAACCAGGGAATAGTGAGAAAAATAGAAACAATTCCATATGCACATTCTATTCTGCTGAGACATTTAAAAATGACACTGAATATTTTTATGAATATATAATCATTATATATAGATACACACAACTCATACAGATGTTGTATTACCTTCATATTATATTAAAAAAGGGGGATTCTGCAAAGAGGGCAGCCTGAATTTTGCTTCTTACGCCTGCACTATCAACTCTAGTCCATCAGCCTATAGAACCAAGTGGCTGCTGGGCCTGGGAGTGGCTCAGTGAGTCCCCGCAGAGAGCTCGGAACACAGTGAGTCTTGGGACAGAAGTGAAGCCCTGAAGGGAAAGCTGTGAGAGGTTCTTTGCCTCAGTGAGCCTAAGAAGATCCCATCTAAGAGGATCTGGGAATATAGAAGGCAGAAAAGAAGAATCAGGGAGATTTGATTCTTTAATTTTTAAAAAAGACATTTGCCAAAACATCCTAATGTCAATAGATGGGTAAAGACTTGGAAAATTTTATGCAAAGAATATGTAAAGAAATCTTACAAGTCATCCAGAATGCCATAAATAAATCAAACAGAAAAATGGGTAGACAGAGGGAATTGACAGATGAGCAAATTCAAAAGGCCAACAAATACAGGAACGCATGCTTGCCGTTAGTGGTGGAAAAACGAAAACCTGATATCAGTTTATCTTTCTGAATGTCCAGAATATAAAAAATCATAATGCCTGCTGTTGGTGGGAATACGGGGGAAATGATATTCATACATCGCTGGTGGAAAGTGAAGGGTTTTCTTGAAAAGCAATTTGGTGGTAGCTATCCATTAAAATTAAAATGCACAGATCTCTTGACTGAGTTGTCTTACTCCTGGAAACCTACCTAGCCCATGGAACTGAAAGCAAAAGCAAGAATAGATGACCAAGGATTTTTTTTAAGTATGTATTTTTTGATTATGCTATTAGTTGTCCCAATTTTTTCCCCTTTGCCCCCCTCTGCCCAGTACCTCCATTCCCTCTAGCAATCCTCGCCCCCCCCCCCCTTAGTTCCTGACCAAGGATGTTTAATGTGGCATTGTTTTTAGAGGCAGAGAGGAGGAGGGAGAGGGAGGGAGAGAGAGAGGGAGGGAGGGAGATAGAGACATATAGGGAAAGGGAGGGAGTGAGAGAGGGAAATAAGGTAATGATTATATAGAGAGAAATGGTTAAAGTAATGAATGAATTAGGGAGAATTTGTGAAGTATTGTTGAGTGAGTAAAGTAGATGCTGAAAGGAGCATATGCAACCCCATTTTAATGAACCATGTTTATACATGTATGTATGCAACAATGTACATAGCTGTTGATATATAGTTACTCAAGATTAGAGAAAAATATGGAATAATGCATTCTAGGTTGGACCACTGGGAATAGTAGGAGGACTGGAGGTTGGGGGGGGGTGTTCATGGGTGAAAAAGAAAAAAGGAAAGACCACACACACAAAATAAACGATATATATTATATAATTACATTTTACCATTTAGGTAAAGTTTTAGAGATGTTTGTGTGAAGAAATTTGCAATATTAAATTTAAAAGGGGAATTCATTTGCCAGATGAATAAGGTTCTGACAAGTCTTACAAATAATTTGGGGGAATTCCAAATGTGTAGTTATATCTACATATGTATATTTACATGGTATAGCCTTTTATTTTTTATTTTTTAATTTAAGGAGATGCTCTTTTATTTTTTAAATTGAATTTATTGGAATTACATTGGTTAAAAAATTATATAGGTTTCAGGTGTACAGTTCTATAATACATCATCTGTATATTGCATCGTGTGCTCACCACCTGAAGTCAAGTTTCCTTCCGTCACCATTTATCCCTCATTTACCCTCTTCTACCTGCCCCACCCCCTTTCCCTCCAGAAATCACCATCCTGCTATCTGCATCGATAACGTTTTGTGTTTTGCTTTTTCTTAACCCCTTCACCTGTTTCACCCAGCTCCCCCAGCCTCCTGCTCCTCTGACACCTGTCATTGTGTTCCCTGTATCTCTGAGTCTGTTTGTATTTTGTTTGTTTATTTTGTTCATTAGATTCCACGTATAAGTGAAATCAGATGGTACTTGTCTTTCTCTAACTATGCTAAGTAAAACATATGAAATTCTTACATGAGGCAGCCCGGTATAATATTCACTCATTCTGTTCGCTGCTGAACGGGATAATTGTTCTCAAAATCTATGGAGAGGTCTTTTTATCCAGGTGACACAGTGAAATTGTCCTGAGTAATGAGAGAGAGAGGAAGAAGAAAAGGAGGAGGAGGGAGAGGGGGAGGGGGAAGAAAAGGGAGGACGGGAAGAGGAGGAGGAGGAAGAGTATTTCTTTAAAACCTTTATTTTGAAATAATTCTAGACTCACAGGGAGGTGCAAGACAATTAACTAGAGCCTGGGCCCCAGTTTCCTCCAGCAGTGACATCTTAAATAACTGTAGTACAATATCACAACCAGGACACTGGAATTGGTACAGTCTGAACCAAACTGTAGACCCATTGTGGTTTTCCCCAGTTTTTACATGCCCTTGTGTATGTGTGTGCATGTGTGTAGTTCTGTGCAGTTTTCTCCCATGCAACCACTACCATCAACTATACAAAATAAATCCATCACTATAAAGGGGCTGTCCTTTGTCCTTTTCCTCACCATGTACCCTAGGAAGCAGAACCCTCAGCTTTCCCCACTGTCTACCAGTGAAGGTTTCATAGGCACCAACATATCATGGGCTGTTGTTTCATGTCACTCCTGTGCCCATCCTTGTGGCTTTCACTGTTTCTCTGTCTTAAGGGGTGGCTCATCCTGCTCTGTGCCACTGTCCTTTTGACATAACACCTTCCCGCACAAATTTGTTCTGCTGTTTGTTGTGCCCCCTTCCCTTGATGATTGTGTCTTTCAGCAGCTCCTAGACGCAGCCTGTGAAATGGATTCTTTTCACAACTCATTCTTGCCCTGTTTCAGGTTGGGTCTGGCTTGATTTTGGCAGCAAGGATTCTTGTCATGTTCCACAGTGACGATGGCCTGGCTCCTTCAGACTTGGCATTGCCTATTGTTCAAGCATCTCTCAGTCCTTTTGAAAATAAAATGCATTTCTCTGCCAACCCTGAGAAGTTTCCTGGGTGTCATCACTCAAAGCCCAGGGCTTTACAATTCCCATTCTCAGGCAATTTAAGGAAAAAGAAGGAGAAATTAGCCAAGGGCCTTTACTGTCCTGGGGACCCCTGGCACTTTTCAGCTTCATGCAATTGCTTGTCCTTTGGTCTTTTCCCTTTGTGAGCCTCTATTCAGTAGTTGCTGAGCACCTAAAGAACTGGGGTCTCTCTTTCTCTCTCCCTAATTTGTTGAATTTCTTAGCATGCTGGTAAGGGCTCAGTGAGTATCTGCTGAATTGCATTGAAAGCACCACCTAATTTTGGCCAAATTGTATTTATTATAATTTGTCCATGCAAGTCCCTGTTATTGTTATCTGGAGTGAGATGGAGGGCGGTGTCCTTTGTCGATTTGTGTGTTGGAACGAGACTGGGCTGGCGGTATAGCCTTGGGCAATTTACTGCGTCTTTCTGACGCCATCTGTAAAATGGAGACAATAGTGTTGTATGGGGTAAAGGGATAAGATTAACCAAGTACCCAGAACTCAGGTAGGATTTTGATAATCAGCTAGACTGTTCCTTCTTTCCCCTCCTGGTGCCGGTCCTGTTGCAGGTGGGGTTGCCTGGGAAGCTGACAGGTTAGCAGTACTGGAGTCAACACCTGTGGAAGGGAAGCAGGGAGCAGTTCTGGGCAGAGGGAGAAGGTGGACTGCAATGCAGTCTGGGCCAGTGCTTCTGTGGCCATGCTCTGAAGCTGGGATGGAGCTTGAGAGGTGCGCCCCTGACGCTGGGGGCCTGGGGCTTGTAACCTCATAACCTCAGTCACTGGCTGTGGGCTGTCAAGACCTCCGGCAAGCCAGGCGCCCCTGCAGAGACAATCCCTGACAGGGGTGATAGCAAGGGGTTTTTGCTGGCAGCTCTCCCAGCAGCTCAGGGACTAAGACACTCACTACTGAAGGAGGATCTGGGGGCACATAACGACATCCACCAGGCTCTGCAGTGGGAGAGGGGGAGAAGCTGTTTACTTTAGCTTCAAAGAGGCAATTTGTAGGGTGCTTCTTAAGCTTTTTTTTTTTTTTTTTTTGGTGAAGACAAAAGTATTAACATAAGTATTTGGTTTAGACATGAATACATGTAGGTTTCGATTATGGAGCCACAGGGCTACAGAAAAATAGCCTTTTGACCTCTGCCCTGATTTCCTGGCACCTGAAGGAAGGTAGCTTCAGAATGGTTCTTCACTCTCTCCAGAAGGATAGCAAATCAGTTTAATAGAGCCCCCCAATTAAAGCTAATTGCTTACAGTCGCCTGAATCACTGTGTGAAGGATTCTGTGCTACTGTCTAGGTTTAGCAGGAAAAGCATCATGATTGATTAGTAATGTCAGCCAATATATAGGACTCAGAAGAGCTGGTAGGCATGCTATTCTGGGTTTGGGCTTCTTCAATCACCACATTTTTAGGAACCCCAAACCAGCTCTAGAGAAGGCTGTGGGTAAAGGGGATTTTATATTTCCAACCCAGGTTCCTCCCATCCTCTCTGTCCAAGACTTAGCAACATGTGGCATCTGCTGTGGCTGTCAATGCCCTGCTGCTTGGTTTTTCTGCAGATTTGGTTAAAATACTCCCTGAGCGATGCTTTTGCTTCTCCTAAATATTAGTTGAGTATTCCATATTATATTAACAACAATGATTTATTATGTGTAGGCATGTTTTATGTACTAAAATAACATTTGGTGATGTTAATTTTATTTATAATATATTAAGATAATTAATACATAGTTATAGCCTGTAATAATAATAGTTACTATTTAATTCATGCCTAACATATCAAGGCAATTTATACCCCTTAACTCTTTCAACCTCATAGATACCTTATCTCATTTCCCAAAAGGGAAATTAAAGCCCAGAGAGGTTAGGTAACTTTCTGGAGCTCACACAGTAGATATTTTTTATTTTAGCGCTCATGCTCCTTACTCTAGGTCATACTGCCTCCTTGGGGCCTTCCAGACTTTTATTTTCATATTCTTTCACTGTACTAATATTCCTTCCAGGATTCTTAGGGTGTTTTCACAACGAAGGGTGACAAGAGACTGACATCCACAGAAGTTCCCAGGAACTGCTGCTGTTGGGTGCCTAAATTCTCATTTCCTGATCCCAGTGACTCTTGAGCTGTGCAGATGCAGTAGGTAATTAGGCATCTCCTTGCATGCCTCAGGACTCTGAGGTTGCAATTTTAGGTACAATCATGGAAGCCTCAAGAAAGAACAGGATTTGCTGTGACTGCAGGGGCATCTCAGGAACTGTGAGGCCAAGGAGTCAGCTGGGCCTCAAGAGCTTCTGGGGACTGTGGAGTGCATTTCTTCTACATTGTGTCTCTGCCTCTGCACACACTGAGCACATTTTCCTCTCTCATTAAAGGCTGGCTTGTTTTATTTTCTTGTCTACATAGCAGGACACAGCTGCCACCAATAACTTGTGAGTTCATGTGGCCTCTGTTCAACAGAGCAGCCAGAAAAACTGAACTCTCATTTCAAATTCCTAAGGAAGGAATCTTGTCAGCTCAGGTGAGTATAAACAGCTATGGCTAGGAAAAGTGGCTTCCTGTTGTAGAAGTGCGGCTGATCCTGTGCGTGGGAGAGGAGTTTTACCATAGTCTTTTTAAAAAGGATTAAAAAGAGGCAACAAAATTCTGTCAAAAGTCCAGTGAATTAATTGGTCAGTATGCAACTTGGATTGTTTTCTAAGCTCGCCACTAACTTGCTATCTGGTTTTGGAAAGGAGCGTAACCTATCTGCTAGGTAGAAATAGCTAATATTTATGCAGAGCTTTTACCATTGCCAGGTGTTTTCCTTCTTTGGCAATTCTGTAGGTCAGGATGGAGTGGACAAAGGCACAGAGAGGTTAAGCAACTTGCCCAATACCCCACAGCTAGTGAGTGGAGGTGCTGGGAGTTGAACTCAAGCAGTCTTAGGCCAGAGTCCATTCTTCCAACAAATGCACCTTACTCCCTGCCATGTAGGAAGTGAGGATAGAAAGTGGAGGTGATAATCCTTGATAATATCAACTCCCTAGGAACAGAGCTGAAAGAATCTTGGAGAAATCCCTCAAAAAGTGACCTGCAGTGAAATGTGCCTTTGTCCAGTGGCAGCCAGTGAGCGCAGTGTGGACCAGACATATCTCTAGGCATAAGCCAAGGACCACCTGTCTAGCTCTTCTGGGAGTGATGGGAATGGCCATGCCCTGGATTGCCCTTTTCTTCCTGGCTGTGTGTCCATTGTGCATTTAAGGCACAGGGTCACATGAAGTCATTGTCGTCCCTGCCTCAGCATCGATCATATATTTAAAGTTCTGATTGTGTGTGTGTGTTTTTAATCCATAGAGTAAGAGATGTACATCTCTCTGTAAAAAATCAGCACTGCAAAAAGCAATGAGAAATTTCTAAAAATACAGACTGTGAAAAATTCCATTTCACGGAGATTCAGGATGTCTTTGGGTTTGTTGGTGCCCGCATCAAGCAGGTTAGGGTTCAGACATACTTTCCCCAGGTCTGGTTTTGCCTTTTTCCCTATGAGATGATGGCATGAAACATCTTTTTCTCCCTCCAGGTGACTTCACCTCTTATTAAATGATGTTTTGTAATTATTTGTTCATGTCTTCTTTCCATCAATGGAGCATGAATTCCATGAAGATCCACCCGATTTATTCTGATTTCTCACAGAATGTCATGCCCAGAGTAGACATCTGCAAATCTTGGTCAAATATAAAGAAATTAAATATCTCATTGCTAGCCAAATGAGATAAATTTTCTATCTTGAACGCTTCTTCCTGCAGTCACTAGATTTGTGTGTGCATGATGAAATATTGTTTATGAGTAAAGGGTCAGCAGAGTCTTTAAAAAGATGCTGTGGTTGGATTTTTGTTTTTTGTTTTATAAAGTTGCCTCTTGAATTTGAAGTAAAATGTCCTTACCCTTTGTTCTTAATAGGAAGTGCTTTCAGTTACAAGCTTTTCTGGGGGCAGAGTTGACGATCTCACAAACCATCATTCTTGTCCCTTACTGCCACAACTGGGCCACACATCCCATGTCAGAACCTGCGGTTGGGCTCTGAGGGGCAAGGGGCCCAGGGTCCAGAATCTCCATGTTTTCTACACTACGTCCTTAAACCTACTGAATGATGGGTGCTCTTTCGTGGCCACAGCCCCCAGTACAGTGATGCTCCTTATCAAAATGGGAATGATACAAAGTCAACTAGGGGACTGCCCTCCTTTGGTGTGGTCTCCATAACCCAGAAGGAGAGGCCACTCCCTTTCTCTTTGAATGTGGAAATGGCTCCGGCTACGTGGGGCTGGGCAGGGGCAGGGGCAGGGGAGAGTGTCAAGGCAGCTTCAGTGCAGAATGTGTGTATGTATACATGGAATGTAAGCATGTACACTCTGACACTGTCAGGTTTTCATCTCTCCCAGCTGATCTGGGAATCTCCTAAGTCCCTAAAAGGGGAACTTGGAAGAAGTCTGGTCAGCTCACTCCAGCTCTCCATTTTGCTGCCAGTAGAATCCCAAACCCTGAGCACAGCTATGTGTGCCTTCACGAACCTGATGCACACCCCACAGCTGCCTCAGCTTCATTTCACCCCTGGAAGAAGAGGGCAGACTGGGTACGAGGCTGGAGTGGAGGTAGTGCTGGTGGGAAGCCGTGAAACTTAAAAGAAACCTCCAAGATGCAGTCCTTGGACCCTCCTTGCTCCTTTAAAACTGGTTTATCATTCAAGTGGAATTCAAAGACATGGTTTCCCCTAAAGTGAATTTGTACTTAATGGATGAAGAAATAGTAACTCCAAATCCACCCATTTAGTTGCAGGGCATCCTTGGACTTGGTCTCACCTGAACGAGATTGTTGTGTGTCTGAGGGACTGTGCAGGGACCCACTCCTTCATGGGACATGTGCAGCATCCCTTAATTCCTGATCTGATTTGGGATGTCTACAAGCAGGAGGGTGGCTGAAATTTTTTTTCAAAGAAAGGAGTGAATAATTTAAAACCATCAGATAGCAGTACCAAGTCCATTGAACCTAAAAGACCCAAATGGTACCCAGTGTTCTCAGCGCTGTCAGGGTAGCTGTCAATAATGGAAGGGTTGTATGAGGTGCCTCTGGGGTCAGCACAGAGTCTCCTGCTGGCTTCTCTCCAGGGATGCTACAGATGATGCAAAACAATTCCCACTTTTTGTTACTGAATTCTTTGCTGGCAAAAGTGGCTGTTACCTGCTCAGCACTAAGTCCTGAGATGGCTTCTCACTAACCTGTTTGCTACTAAGAGGAACTCTCGGAAGAGCAAAGAGCTACACCTGGTGACTCCTTCCTGTTTCCGTTCCAGGGAGGAAGGCAGGGAAACTTCTGATTGACCCCAGGAGAGCGGCTACTCACCAGCGAAGTGTTCCTCGTTTGCACAGTGTTGTCTACTCCAGCTTGGTTACCATTAAACTGTCTTGTTGGTGGGTAGTGTGGGGACCAGGCCAGGTGATTAACAAATGACTCAGTGACCCAGGAGCTGTTCTAGGCCAGCCCTCCAGTCTGAGGATTTTTAAACGGGAAGCCTTGGGGAGGGTCTACTCAACCTTGAAGGCGTTAGCCCCTCCTGGCTCTCTGGATAGAGAAGGGAACAAGGAAAGTGAGCCTTCCCGAGGCTGTTTCCCTTCTGCCCCGTCTGACTCCCCAAAGCACTGCACTTTTCATTCTGCTTTCATCCTCCCCAGCAGGAGCCTTTTCATAATGATTTACCTTCAGTGATTTCTTTGCTTAAGGCAATGACTCTGGAGAGCAAGGGTGGGGTTGGTTGGAGCTCCCTCATGAGTTGGGGCCTTTGTGGTTTGTTGGGGTTCATCTGTATTGGGGTCACTTTGCCCCATGTGTCTTTGTGCTGCTCAGATGATCAGACCCGGGGCAGGACTTGGTGGAGAGTGAGTTTTTGGTTGACTTGACATTTATTGAAGAGATAGCTCTGAAGTGGCAAAGTACCTTAATCCCAACCATCAGGGAATTTCCAGAAGAGTTTTGGGGAGCCCATGGGGTCCTGGAAGAGTGATCTGAAGCATAGCTGAAGCAGGTACAGCCTCTGATGAGGGTGGGATTATTTGCAGTGTGTGATTCTACACTGAGCCTGCTGGGATGAGGTATGGACAGCCACAGAGGCCTGGAAAATTCAACTCTGCCTCAGCTGGGCTGTTATCTGTTCTTCAAAACCATCCCCAATGCTCCACTGCACCATTATTCTGATGTCACCAGTAAGAAACCAGTGCCAGTATCTGGTCAACTGTGGCTGATTGATTGGTTGGTTCAATGAATATCTGTTGGGCCCCTTCTGTGGTCACATGCTGTGCCAGGTGCTGGGACTGTATCAGTGAATGAAATAGACCCCAATCCCTGCCCCAGGAAGCTGCCATCCCTGGTAAAGAGTTTCCTAGCAGTTCTTAACTCTGAGCGAGTCTGGTGCAGATTTCCGTTGTGCTGATCACACAGGGAGGCAGAGGGAAGGCTGTTGCTGTGTCAAGAAGCTTGCGTACGGGGCGTGGGTTTTATGTTCACATTTACCCACTCATGAGTGAGTGCTTACTGGGCACCAGCTATAGGGCTGTCACTTTCTAAGTGTGGGGATTTGGGGAGGAAGGAAGTAGGAGGAAGACCCGCTCCTCATGGAGCACTGAGTTAGTAAGGAAGGCAGGTGTCCAGTATGTAATCACATAGTTTATTATGACTGTGACGACTGTTGTGTCGGAAACAGCAGCAGGTGGCAGGGCCTGACCTGGGCTTGGGAGTCGGGGGAGTTTCTTAAAGAAGATGATACCTGAAGGATAAATGGGGCTTGGCCAGAAGCAGTCCAGGAGGAGGTAGCTGCATGTGCACAGGTCCTGAGCCAGGAAGGAGCGTGATATTTGAGAACCAGTGAGGAGAGCTGGCTGGAACACGGTGACCCAGGAGGCGAAGTGAAGTTGGAGGGCTGGGCTGGGTAGGGGTGGGAGGGGGCAGAGCATCCAGGAACAGAAAGGGGTTCTACGATCCTGTCCAGGGTTCCCAGGGCAAGCCAGGCACCCCCAAGTCAGAGCTCAGGGCCAGCCTTGCCTGATTTTTGCATATAAGCAACACTCTATAGCCCATTTGTGAGGTAGAAGTGATCAGACCAAATGTTCCTGTTTTATAACAAATACCGTGCAACAACTCCTTTACCAGTGTGAAAAACATGCAGATAACACAACCCACATTTACCCATGGCGTCAAAAGAAATCTTGCTCTCATATAAAGGAGAAATAGAAGGAGGCAATTTATAATAATAGGTACTTCAATATGTAAATCCTCAATTATGCTGGAGTACATGATATGAAGTAACAGCTCTCAAGCTTACTTCTAATGGATTTTGAGATTTAAGAGAAGGATGACAACATCCAACTGGGTATTACCGATGCTCATTCTTTATAGTGACATTTTGGATGGAGGCCACATTGGAATGCTTATAAGCATATAAAAATGCATAGGGACATTGAGTGGCTCTGAGTGTGACATCCACTGAGGCTGATCTGTTGCCCTGGTGACCTGAATACCATGAAGTATGTTGTTCTCAGTGACTCAATTTCCTAAAATGCTAAACAGGTCTTGGTCAAGTTTGAATGGCACAAAGTACAATCTTTCTTCTGTTTGTGTGTTTTAGTATTTATTTCAACTGTGCAAATGTACTTTTTGTATTTACATGTGAAATTATTATTTTTATTATTATTTGCCACTGAAAATGTCTAACGAGCCAGTTCAGAGTTTTGTGGCATATGGGAAAGTGTGTAGGTCTGTACCTTACAATGTGGGATGCCTAACCTCTGTGCTCACCAAGTGCCAGTTGTGCCCCCAGAATCAATTTGACAGCTCAAATCATCCCCACAGATCCTCAGAGCTCCTTCTCGGGGGCATTACTTTCCCCACTGAGCACCATAGCTCTAATAGGACTCAAGCTCTGGATGGGTTAATAAAAGGACTTTGGTTGGCCAAGGGGGCAGAGAATGAGGTAAAGTTGTGGCTACAGTTGGTTCTTTTCTTGCACATAATGAAGATGTCTCTTTTGGAGACTGTGTGGCCTCTAGCCTTTGGGATTCAGGTCAAGAGAGCCCCTGGTAGGCCCAAGGGGTCTCAGGTAGAGAGAAGGACAGTGGGGATTTGCATGGGGAGGCCTGGTCATCACAACCATTTGAAAGCTTTTGTGCCATAAATCTGAAAAACTCAATTCTGAAAGTGTGGGGCAGCATCAAATCGGCCTGTAAAAATAAAAACATGGTTACAGTAAAAATGAGATGAACTGGGGAAAGGCAGGCACTCACTGCAAGGAACCTGTCATGGCCGCTAATCAAATTAGTCACTGTAATAGCCGTGGTGTGAAGCTCTCAGGCGCATCAGGCCTCTGTCAGCCCCTGTAATTTAACTACGGAACACACTGTGTTTGCTGTCTATCCTTTGCCTTGTCTATTGCTCTTTATTGTTGCTGGATTAGTTTAAGGGCTCTGATTTTCTATGATTTTTCATTTTATAGTCTTAGCTTACAACTAGGGAGATTTTTAAAGTTTTCACTCTTTTCTCCCTGTAGCAAACATAAACTGGCAAAACAAAAAGAATTAGCTTGCTTTTTTGTTATTAGAGAGAATGAAAAAGGTCAGAGTGTGATTACTGTGGATGCCAGGGGCCCCATGTTTATGGACAGCCCCCTCTTAGCCATTAGTTAACATCCTCTGCCATCCTGAGTTAATGAGATCCGTATTTTTCGTGGCTTCCTTAGTTCTCCTGGGTTATTATGGTTGGGGAGGAGTACATGGAAATGTCAAAAAGAAACCCTGACTGCAGGCCTGTGTCATATCAGAACCACACTGCAGGTCTGTTTTTTGGGGTCTCTTCCTTCATGCTCTCTGCCCATCCTTTCCACTCCTTGCAAGGGGTGAGAGTTTCTTTCTTTCTTTCTTTTTTAAAGTTTAGATTTTACTTTATGTACAGTTACAAGCCATTGGAGTGTCTTTAAAGACTTTATTTATTTATTTTTAGAGAGAAGGGAAAGGAGGGAGAAAGAGAGAGAGAAACATCGATGTGAGACAGAAACGTCGATTGGTTGCCTCTCTCACACCCCCATCTGGTGACCTGGCCCACAACCCAGGCATGTGCCCTGACTGGGAATCGAACCAGCGACCTTTCAGTTTGCAGGCTGGCACTCAATCCACTGAGCCACACCAGCCAGGGCAGGGGTGAGTTTTAAGCCACATACACGCTGTACACAATCCCTCTGGCCAGTTGCCAAGGTCTCAGGACACACATTTTATGGTTGTAGCTTATGATGGCTTGAGGGGCTGGAGATAGAATTATAGCTCCTAATGATGGCTTTGGGAAGAACAGAGTTGCTTACCTTCAACCTCTGGGAGAAGAAAGGGGCAGAATGATTGAGGGATTATGAAAAAGAAGATGGATTTTAAAAATATCATCTATTTATTTCCTCCTGATTACAAAAATCCTGCATGGTTTTATCGCTCTCTTCCTTTCTTGTGTAGCATTTGTGGTGATTACAATGAATTACTGATGAGTCATTTGCTGAATAACTGCTTCTCCCCTTCCTCTTTGCAGGAAGTTCCCCAGTGTATTGGGCTGTCTTGTTCACCACCCGATCCCTAGCATCTAGCACAGCAGGTGCTCAATAAATAGCTGTTGGAAATTCAGGAGACAGAAGACATTAGATAGATCATAATACTTGCACTTCCACCATGCAGAGAGAGTCGGTGGTTCTCCGCCCTGGCAGCACATTGAAGTTACCAGGGGCATCTTTACTTAACCATTCCTGGGCCTGCCCTAGACCAATCCAGTATGAAATCTGAGCTGGAGGGTGGGGTTCGGCAGCAGAACTTTGCAAAGCACCCTGCTGATTTCAATTTTTAGGCAGGCTGAGATTCTCTGATGTATGTCCTGCTAGTCATAGCTCCATTTTGTTTTAAAAAGGGTGTTATTATTGTACAACTAAAACATGTATGTGCTATGCAAATCAAGGAATGGAGAATCAAAACTTACTAGCACCCACATCCTCAAACCTACACACTAGAGGCAACAACTTGGAACCACAATTCTGCGTTAAGTTCTTCCAGTGACCACCCCCTTACCTTCGAATTGTGTGCCAGTATCCTTATTTTCTGCTTATCAATTTTAAATGCCATATCTATTGATTCTAGCAATACTGACTATCAATATTGACTCTATCAATATTGACTCTAATATATCAGTATTTATTTATTGACATATAAGGAATTTAGCTTATCCTGATTTCTGGTGGTTCTATCATTAATATTAGTTATTTTACTGGTTCCATTTACACCTTCAATAATGACCTTGAGCCTCTATTTTTTATCTCCTTTATATGGTGTCTCTTTATTGCCCACGAAGGAAGATGAAAAATATATTAGGACCCTAGCACTTACCTCCATCTCTTCTCCTGCTATTAATTTTATGTTGTCAAGGTTTATAAATTTCCATTTTTTTCCAGTAGCTGCCCTTGTCATCCAAATTTTGTCTGTAGATCGATTATTTTTAAAAAATGAAAAAGCAGTTAATGATATTTATTATAGAACAGATAACATAATTGGTCTCAAGACAAGGAAAGGTCTCTTTGCAGATACTGGTGTGGGTTTCTTCTGATGAGTGTGGATCTGTTTTTGCATTAGGCCTCACCTCTGAACTGGCAGGCTGATTGTGTGTGTGTGTGTGTGTGTGTGTGTGTGTGTGTGTGTGTGTGTGTGGTCCGATAGGCTCAGCTTTAGGATGTGCAGGAGTGGAGGTGGCAGGCCGGCTGGTGAAGGCCTACCCAATGTCAACATGAGTAGGGCTATCCTGAGGGACAGGAATACTGTTCTAGAAATGCTTGATCTCCCTTAGGAAGATGGGTCAATTTCCTTAGCAAACACTTTTCTAGTTTCATTGTTCAGATAAACTTCATTGATACCAGTTGGGACACAGGTAGAATGCAAGATGGCCACTCTTTCCAGTTCTTAGGCTCATCGTCATGTTTATTATTGTTTCAATAAGATTTGGGGAGGAAGTGAAGGTAACCATGTGTCCTCAAGCTGCCATATTAAATGTCTCTTTCTTTGGCCAAAGCAGTTATGTAATTGCTTTGTTGTCTGCTTTTATTTATTTATTTTTATTTATTTTTAATATGCTTTATTGATTATGCTGTTACAGTTGTCTCAATTTCTTTTCCCTTTGTTCCCCTCCACCCAGTGACCCCCTTCCTCCAGTTGTCCCCCACCCTTATCCATGCCCATTGGTTGTGCATATAGTTCTTCTCAACATATTCCTATCTACTCTACTCCCTCCTACTATGCTTCTTAATTCCTGTACCATCTCCCTCCCTTTACCTTCTTTCTCCTCCCCGCTGACCTCCCCCCATAATGTTCCCCATACCTATAATTCTTTTCCCACTCTCATTGACTACTTAGTTTGCCTTTGTTTTGATTCCCTAGCTCCTGTTGGTTGTTGTGATAGTTTTCATTTTAATATTCACAATTTTGATCCTCTTTCTCCTACACAAGTTCCTTTAACATTTCATTTAACAGTGGTTTGGATCTGATGAACTCCTTCAGTTTTACTTTGTCCTGGAAGCACTTTCTCTGCCCTTCTTATTCTGAATGACAGCTCTGCTGGATAGAGTAATCGTGGTTGTAGGTTTTTGCTTTTCATTCCTTTGAATATTTCTTGCCAGTCCCTTCTTGCCTGCAGAGTTTCTTGTGAGAAATCAGCTGATAGTCTTATTGGGACCCCTTTGTATGTAATTCTCTTCTCTCTTGCTGCTTTTAAGATTCTCTCTTTATCCTTAATTTTTGACATTTTGATTATAATGTGTCTTGGTGTCATTCTCCCTGGGTCCAGTTTTTTTAGAACTCTCTGTGCTTCCTGGACCTGCAAGTCTATTTCCTTCCCCAAGTTAGGAAAGTTCTGCTTCATTATTTTTTCACATAATTTTTCAATTTCGAGTTCTTCTCCTTCCTCTTCTGTCAACCCTATGATTCGGATGTTGGCCCGCTTATAGCTGTCCCATAGGTTTCTGAGCCTCCTCTTATTTTCCTCACTTTTCATTTCCTCTTTCTGCACTGGTTGACTGTTAGTTCCTTCCCTATGTTCTGATTTGTTAATTTGATCCCTGGTTTTCTTTCCCTCACCCCAATTTTTTATGTGTTTTTGTTCATTTCAGCAGAACTAGCCTTCATTCCTTCCCCATTTTGTTTAAGATCTGCTGTTAGGTCTGTAAGCATTTTTATAACCAAAGCTCTGAACGGTGCCTCAGAAAGATTTCCTATTGGCTGCTTTGTTAGATTAGATATTTGCTGTCTGGTCAGCTGTGTCACCTGGATCTCTATCATGATCTATGCCATCCTGACAGTTTTGTGTTTACCTTTGCTTCCTGGGCGGGGCTGTCACACCTCCTGTGTGATAGGGGGCTGAACCCCATGCACTTGTCACAACTGGGTGACCCTTCTCACCACACTGTGGCGTTTCCTGTGGGGGTGGGGCCCAAGGTGACTCCTGCTGTTCACTCTCCACTGAGAGATTGGGAGCGTCCTCCTCCATCCCCACCCCCTCCGGGCCTCACAGTCCAAGGCAATAGGGGTCTGCCTTCCCTGGCATTGGAATCACAAGCTGACGGGTCTGGTCTGTAGCCGGGGGTGCTCCCCAGGTGCTTCTCACCTCCCCTTAAATACGGGTGTCTGTGCTTACTGCCGTTCTGCTGCCATCGCTGCTGCTGCCACCACCAGCACAGCTTGACCTGTCTGCCCTGGCTTTGCCCCTCCTACCTATCCAGATGAGCACTACTTGTTTATAACTTCATACGTTGGACTTCCATTTATTTTCTGGAACTTCTGGTTATTTCTGGTTTTGCGGTAGTTGTATTCCTTCTTAGTTGTGGAGGGAGACAGAGTGTATCAGTCTATGCCTTCATCTTGGCTGGAAGTCTCCTGTGTGTGTTTGTTTCTGTGTCTTAGGTAGAGCTGTCGCTCCTGTTATGTTGTAAGGGGCAGAGCCTTAGTGATTCCTGTTGTCTGCTTTTAAAAAATATCACTAAACATTCTGTGACCTAATTTTTAGAGATCATATGACATTGTACTGTAAGATGGATGTTCATAATTTATTCAATAAGCTCCCTATTTCTAGTTGTTTTTGTGGTTTTCAACTATGAGTTGAGTTGTAATGAACAGCCCTGGTACTTCAATCTCGGTACCTACTGCAGATTATTTCCTGAGAAATTTGAGCTCTTTTGAGACTTTTGGTGTAAAAGTCTAGGCTGTCCTTCATAGGAAAGTTTTTAAAGGCTCACATCTAATTAGAGAAACAAACTGGAAAAGCTCATTTTCAGATTCAGTGCCCAGTGGAAGTAGTCATGGAAGAGAAGGGCCAGTATCACAGTGAGCATGCCACCAGGGGACCCTGTTGCTTACCTCACTCCTTTATCTGGGAGAGGAGGCTCAAGGCTCTTATTTTGGCCTGGGAGCACTCAGATAGTGGCTGGTGGCTTAGGCTGACCCATGTTGTTTTTCTTCAACAAATAAGCCATTTGGTGCCCTTGGCTTTAAGGTGCAGGCATTGGTTTTTGTGGATTGGATTGAACCATTGAAGACCCAGAACCAGAAATTTCCATCACTTTTGAATAGTCGAGTGATTTACACTTATATAAAGCCTGGGCTTCTCTTCTCTAAGCTCTTTGCTTTCAGACCACATTATTAAGTAATGCTTCTTTTGAGAAGATAAAGGACTCCTCAGAACTCATCCTTTTTGCATCCAAGACAGGGATATACTTGACATACCAGAAGCAAACAGTTCTTTTAGATTACTTAAACTCTTTGAACTGACTTTTTAATTTCATCCAAGGCCATATCAATTCTCAGAGCCTTTTCTTCCATGTTGAGTTTCTTGCCCTTGTCATGTACCTGCTCCCTTGCTGGCAGGAAGGGCCGTTATTTACTGTGATGTATCTAGAGGCTGAAGAGATTGGCATTCTGATTGGTTAATCCTGATATCCAGAGCAGCGGACTGAACTATCGGCTATATTGCATGACCAGATTGTGAACTTTTACAAATTGTAACGGGAAAATGCATTGACTGAGAATTCTATGGTGACTAATGGAAATTCATGGGTGGGAATATCACAGGAAAGAAATGAAAGGTAAGGCTGAAAGACTCTCCTGAATTATGTCAGGAAATACTTAGGAACAGAATAGATAAAGTCAAAGTCAAAGTCACTCTGTTTAAAAGCAAATAGTTTTTTTTTTTTTTAATAGCTAATTTGCCATGTCTCTTTTGGGAAACAATTTGATAATATAGATTAAAAAACCTTAAACATATCTTTAATGTTAGTTCAGAGATTCCAAAAATTTCTCTTAAGAAAATCACCTAGGTATCATAAAACCGTTAAGAATAAAAATGTGCCCAGCACTGTTAAAATATTGCAAGCAACCTAAATATCTGACTGTAAGTGAACAGCTAAGAAACTTAAGGTTCATCCAATTGATACACTTTTATATAGTCATTAAAAATTCTGTTTTTAAGGCTATCACATCAAAAAGAGTGATACTGTGATTTTAACTAAAAATAAGGCACATTGTTGTATATATGTTGTAGAAATCCAGCTGTCAAAAATAATTGGGCCTGGAAAAAGATGTCAGCAGAATCTCCCAATGGCTGTGTTTGGACAATGGGGCTATGAGTAATTATTCTGTTCTTTCTTATGCTCTGTATTTCTCAAATCTTTTTTTTTAACAAGTAAGCCCCTCTTTAATATTAAAAGAACCATTGCAATATACATTAGAAACTCTAATGAAAGTATGTCATTGTTCATGGCTGTAGAACATCACATTTTCATTTTTCCTTCTAGTGCAAATGGGTAGATATTAAAAAAAAAGGTGTGGGGGGGTCTGACCATATCACCATGTTGTAAAGGTATAGGGACACCTTTGAGTGCAACAGTTTGGATGAAAAATAAATGAAAGAGATGAATAGGTATTTGCATAGAAGACCCATTCTTTATCCAAAATGTTTGTTCATTTGAGTTGAAACAAAATATTGCATTGATCTTCTTCTTTGTGAATATTACACTTATAGTCCACACGGAATAAAGTAACAGCAGTCCCCCCTTATCCATGGGAAATACTGTTCTAAAACCTCCAGTGGATGCCTGAGACCCCAGATAGTACTGAACCCTATATATGCAATGATTGTTCCTTATACATACATACCTATGATAAAGTTTAATAACTTCGGTGCAGTAAGAGATTAGCAACAGCTAGCAATAATACAGAACAATTATAACAATATACTACTATAAAAGTTGTGTGAAATGTGGTCTCTCTCGAAGTTTCTTATTGTGCTGTACTCACCCTTCTTGTGATGATGAGAGAGGATACAAAGCCTGCACGATGAGACGAAGCTAAGTGAATGACACAGGCCTGTGGCACAGCGTTAGGCTGCTATAGACCGTCTGACAATACAGCTACTAAGTGACAGACGGGTGGGGAGCACTTAATAGCATGAATATACTGGACAAAGAGAGACTCACATCCCAAGCAGGATGGCATGAGATTTCGTCATGCTACTCAGAATGCTGCACAGTTTAAAACATGTGAATTGTTTATTCCTGGAATTTTAAAATTTAATATTTTAGGTCCGTGGAACTGAAACCACAGAGAGCAAAACTGTGGATAAGGGGTCACTGCCATACTAAAGAAACAAAGCTGGTTAGCTGATGAAACGGAAGGAAGACTCACTCACAGAAGTGACACTTAGGGAAGCTGAGCCTCACTCACGACCCACCCAGTCACCCATGTTACCCTCTGAGTTCGGGAAGTGTCTGGATGGCCAAACCAAAGGCAGAAAAGAGGGAGGACCTATTACTTGGATTCCTTCCTTCATTCACTAAGTATTGATCAAGGACCTACTATGTTCCAGGCACTGGACATAAACCAGTAGACAAGTGTATCATAAGGCCTACAATTTTAAGTGCTGCCCTGACATCTCAGGGCCTCACAGACCCTCAAAGTCCTAATTGTGAGTCCCCGTACTCTCATCAGATGTGCCCCAACCCAGTGGGGAAGGCTCCCCCCACTCAGCTAGTTCCCCTCACCAATCAGACCAGCCGCACTCTACCCCATCCTTAACCGAATAAGCTTTTTTCCTGCCATCTTGTGAGATTATTCAAATAAGCCAATCACATCCTCTGACGGAAACCAGGGGTGACCTCACCCTCGGGCCATTATGAAGCCTGCTGCTCACAGCTCCTGCTAGTTGACTTTACACCTGAGTGCAGTGCTGTGTGCTCTTGCCTGGTGTGCAGTGTCCTCTCCTCAGGCTGTGAGTATATGTGGCTAATAACTGATGTTGATCTCACCTGCCTAGTGGCAGGTGTCATTTTTGGCTATCTCATAGTATTGGGGGTCAGGATCCCTCTTTCACCAATGGGGTGAGTAAGAGGTGATCAGAATGAAACAGAGGCAAGGTCTCTCTTATTTTGGAGCTAGTATTCTAGTAGGGGTCTGGAATGGAAGATGATAAGAAGGAAGTAATAAATGAGTAAATGTGTTAACTTCCAATTATAATAATATTATGGAGAAAACAGAATGAGGTGGTAGAAAGTAATTGGGACACAGAGCAATTCTGCTTTGGATAGGTGATCAGGGAGGCTCTTTGAGGAGATAACATTGAGCTCAGGCTGTAGGTGAGAAGGAGCCAGACTTGCAGACAGATGGGGGTCAGCAAACAAGTGGCCTAGGGCTTGGCCAGTGCAGCTGGCCCCTCGTGAGTCAGGAGTAGGAGGATCTGACATGATTGGATGAGACACATGTGGCTTCAGAAGCCATGAAGAAGTTGAACTTGATTTTACATGTAATGGGCTATCACTGAAGGCTTTTAAGCAGGGAAGTGACATGATATGGTTGATATTTTTAAAAGATTATTTTGGTATGTGGGTGGGATATGGATGTTGGGGGAGAAAGAAGGCTACTGCAGGCATTCTGATGGGAGACAGATGATAGTAGTTTGGGTCAGGTGGACAGAAAGAATGGACAGACCCAGGATATGTACCTTGAAGGTGGAACCAGTGAAACTTGCCGGTGAATTGGACATGAGGAATGAAGAAATGGGCATAGGATGTCTTTGAGGTTTTTGGTTTGAGTGACTGGGTGGATAGTGGTGCTATTTAATGAGATGAAAAAGACAGGGAGAAGATGGGTTTGGAAGAGGATCAGCTGAAATGGAAAGTTCAATTTAGATTTTGTACTATCCAAGTAAATATTCATGTGGAGATGTCAAATTGGCAGCTGAAAATACTATAATGTAGCTCAGGATACGTGCCAGAGGTAGATATTAGTTTGGCTATTACTACCACTTGATAGCATTTAAATTGGTTGAATAATACGGGGAGATGATAAAAAAATCAGAATGATTCATCCTTCTAGAATGAATGTCATGTGAGATATGTTTGATCCTATCAGTGGAATAATATATAATATGACCTCTTGAAAGCTGTGAAGCACTGTGAAAATGCAATGACTATTCACACCATCATAATATTTGGGCAGTGCACAATCTTGTAATTTTGGGGTGTTTGGTGCTTTATTGTTTCAGGCGTAAAATCCCCTCTCCAACATTCAGATTCCCTAGAGGACGCTCACCCTTCAACCTAGGCCAGTGCTTTAGAAAGAGTTCCTGCTAAATATTGGAATATTGGAGAACAGAGGTAAAGCTGGGGGGATAAAACTTTCTCTTGTTTAGCTGAAAAAAATTTCAACTGAATTATTTTAGCCTTAACCTAAAAGAACTAGAGTCTTGAGGGTTTTTCTGACTTGGCTGGTAGTTTAGTGAAGGTACAATGTTCAACTTTTCCAGGATCCTTTTGGCTGAGTCCAGATGGGAACTCTCCATGACTCTGGGTAAACAGTCAATATTTTTTTCCTGTAAAGTGCTGGAGATTATGAATTTAGCAGCAGGACTGGCTGGAAGCTGTGCTCTACATGGCCAGAAATCACAAGACAAATAGATCTCCTTTCAAGGAAGCTGAGTGTATGTTTTATGAAACTTAGTTGGGAGGAGGTTGGGTTGGGGGAATGAATTCAAGGGCAGTTATATCAGTTTCAAAGAATCAGAATGAGATGCTCATGAATCAGTCTTCTAGACTACTAACTCACTTGTTAAATAGTGGAAGCTGTTGAGGCCTAAGAAGTTAAGAGATTTTTCAAAGGTCACACAGCTGGTTAAGTCACATTTTCCCTGACTTACTTGGTCATATGTTTTCCAAACACCCAGCTTCTCTGTGCTCCTTATGTATTCATGTATACATATATGGATGTGGATCTTTCAAGAAAAAATTGAATGTGAAAATTAAGGTTTGCCTTCAGGATCGTGGTGTCTTGACTTGGGCCATTGTTCTGGCCTAGAATATTGTTGTTTGAATTATTCTGGCTGTGTCCAGAACCACAAGAAAATCAGGTAGTGGATCTCTAGTTAAGTGACATGCATAATTTCAATCTCATATTTATCAGATTCTTGTTGTTAGAGCTTTGAGGATTCATTTATTGATTCCTTTGTTTATTGGATTTTCTACAATGGGCCTGGCTCTAGGTTTGGTGTTGGTGATAGAGTGGTAAGACACCATCCTAGACCCTAAGAAACTCTTCATATGGCTAAGGAGATAGATATGTAATCAGCAGGTATACTATGAAGAGAGAAGTGCTTTGATAGCCAGGGAATATACAATAAGGCACTTAACTCAGAACTGGCAGCTCAGACTAGGAAGGCTTCCTGGAGGACGTGATGCCTTATCTGAAAACTGAAAGTGGAGCGTGACTTAGTGGGGTCACATTCAAGAAGGAGGGTGTGAAAGGATGTTCTATCCAACTAGAATAACATTGCAAAACGATGCAGCATGTTAAAGGAACTGCAAGCCATTCAGCATGACTAGTGCCACAGTCACATAGGTTCCCTAGGAAACTGGAATTCAACTCATGTAAATGTCCTACCACAAAAGAAGTCACAGACCATTATAGACCTCAAAGCAAGAACAGTGGATTTGTGTCTCACCTGAAAATTTGGATTTTATTTTTTCAAGTGAAGTTTTCAATTAAAAAAGCTGGAGTTGGAGCTGGAACTGGAGCTGGAGCTAGAGAAGGAGGCAGGACCATGAGTCCAAGAGAGTTTGGACACTGCCCTGAGGGGTCTGGGAAGCCAAGGCAGGATGGAGACTCTACAAGGAAAGGCATGTGAGCACTTGGTCGTTTCTGTACATAGGAAAGCCCCCTCTGGTGGCTTTAGGGAGAATTGCAGGGCATTCAGAGGCCTTGAGTGACTCAATTAATTGTTGTAATGATAACCCAGACTGTGTACAGTAGTGCAAACAGAAAAACCAAGCGAGGACAGCTGTGCTTCCAGGAAAACGTGCAGCTCTTTAAAACCAAACAGCTTTGGGAAGTGTAAATTAGAATAGTTGTATCTATCTCTAGCTACTACTGAGTCCTACCTAGTAGGTGCCAGTTCTAGACCAAGCACCTTATGTGCAATTTTCTTACTTAATCTCACTAACCATCCTAGGAAGCAGGTTCTAACGCTATCCCGTGTAGTGGGTTAAATAGTGCTCCCCCCAATTCATATCCATGTGGAACCTTGGAATGTGACCTTATTCGAAAGTAGGTTTTTAGGAGATGTAATTAGCTAAGAATTTCAAGATGAAATCATCCTGGATTTAGGGCTCATCCAAATCCTAGAAGAGGAGAGGACAAACAGAGGGGCAGAGATTGGAGTGATGCTGCCACAAGCCAAGGGACACCAGCAGCCGCTAGAAACTGGACGACACTGAAAGGATTCTCCCCTAGAACCACTGGGGGGAGCATGGCCCTGTCAAGCCTTCATTTTGGACCTCTGGCCTCCAGAACTGTGCAAGAGTAAATTTATAGTGTTGTAAGCCTCCAAGTCTATGATAACTTCTTAGGGAAGCCTCAGGAAACTAATATAGTAATGCCCATTTTAGAGTTGGGAAAAACAAACTAATGCTTAGAGAGGTTGGGTCTAAGCCTGAAGTTACCCAAGCAAGAAATGGCAGAGATGGATTTTGACTTCATCATGTGATTTGCAGTCTGTGATCTTAACTTCTTTCGTCTTCATGCTCCCCACCCCCACAACAGCTAATATTTATTTACTGCTGACTCTGGATCAGATACCATCTTAAGCATTTTGCTTTGATGATTTCATTTATCTTGAGGATTATCTTGTAAGAGATAAGTTCATTAGAAAATATAGATGGGGGCTGTCTCTATTTTGAAGGGCAGTAAAACATTTTTAAGGGCCTAGATTTACTCTTTAGCTTGTCCCTGACATCTCATTTGCTGAACGGAGATTTTTCCATCTTGATCGAGCTAAGCAGTATGAGAGGAAGTGTCAAGCATGTCAACCAGTGGCTCATGAAATATTTCATCTTGTAACACATTAATAGAGAAAACCGAGGTGATTTTCAGTCCATTCCAGTAAATTGGTTTTAGCACTAATGAACTGTTCTATTTGAGCAAAGCATTATTGGCAAAACACTGACATTAATAGTGTCACAGAGGCATTTGAAACTCCATCAAAAATTATAACCTCAAAATAAAAGGCTGGGAAAATTTGTGTTCTATTAATTAACGTAGGTTGTCCGATCAATGCTTTTACTTGGTAGCAGATTAAAGTATGGATTTGTGGCATGGTGAATTTTCAGATTGGCTCTCTTACTACCTGTTGCTTCTGATGACCTCATTCCAACATTTATATTCAGATTTGAATATAAAATCTGATAGCTTAGAGCTTCAGTAGTCAGCGGATCATAAATTTCACCCAGTTCCTCTGGCTGAATTTCAAGCATATAGACCATGTGCTAACAGTGAGAATGATCAGAAAGACAGTTGTAGACAAACGGAGCATGAAGAAAATCATTCTTGTTGGAGAATGTGGCAGAAGCAATTTTCCTCTGTGCTAGGCAGACATCAGCTCTGCAGAACTGGCCAGCAATAAAGATCACTCCACTGATGGGCAGGAACATAGGGAAGTGGGTATCGGCCCAAGCCTCCCCCTGCCAACCCAGATGTTTCAGGGTGTTAGGGCCAAGTGCCCATGGCTCTAGCAGCTTGGATGCACAAAATGGCCAGAGTGAGTTTTTGCAAAGATGGAAGGTAGGACTGAGCAGAGGGAGGAATCAGTTGAATAATAGCCATGGTTCACGGAGCATTCCTATATGCCAGGCACCATGCTAATCTCATTTCATTTTACAACAGCCTCATGATGAAGGCATTAAGTTGAACCATATGGAATTGACATCTTATAGGTCAAAAAGAGCTGAATATTGGCAGCTTTGTTTAGTTCAACCTGTGCTATGATCAGCTTCTGTTTGTAGCTGAGGAAAGTGAAGTTGAAGACAGTTGCCCAAGATCACTTGCTAGGAAGGTCACAGTGATTCATAAGCAACTACCCAACCCCCCCTTTTCTCTCTTCCTTCTCCTCCACCTTCCTCTCTTCCCCTAGGCCCCTCCTCCTCTTTTTCTTTCGGTGAGCTTTATGGGGGGGTGGTGGTGGTGGTGGATAATCAGACTTGTATTTCAATGACCCCTCTGGGTTACTCTGGCAGTGATGTGGGGTGTGTGTGTGGGGATTCCTGGAATCTCTTCAGGAAGCTGTTACAATAGTACAAGTAAAGTGACTTGGTGACTTAAAGTGACAATAGTGGAGGTGTGGAGAAGGGGACTCATGTGTGAAATACTTAGGAATGAGAAACAACAGGACATGGTGTTTGAAGGAAGTGCCCCATCCCTCTGGCTTCTCCTCTCCCAGCTCTCGTGCCTCTGCTTTATATGTGCTTATAACCTCTCATACCTCCTTTTGCTACCTGGATCTACACGTACTGTAAGCTCCCTGAGGATGGCAACCACGTCTCTTTATTTATGGCAGTCCCTAGAACCACCATAGTGTCTAAAACTTTGTAGGCAATCAGTATTTGTTGGATAAATGAAAGAATTCAAGACAATCAATCAAAACAACCATCTCAAACCCCTCCTGCAGCACTCACTCTCCATTTCTTCAAACTCTAGGTTTCCTGACAGTAGACAGTCAGGGCTGGAGAAACAATACTCATGATCAGTCCTGCACTCGTCTCAATTTCTGCAATATTGTCTCAGCCACCCTGGTGGGACTATGTTGAACTCAATGGCCTGTTATTCAGTGTTCACGTTTACAGGGTGACATGTCTTTATCCATTAACTTAGCTACTTTGGACCATTTCCATTAAGTTTTTCTGGACTATTTAATAAAGAACAATCTGACTGGAACTATATGCTGAATTGCTTTTAAACAGGGGAAGTTCTGTCATCTGCAAAATAAAACATATTTCCTCTGAGATTTTTTTTTTAAACCAGGTATGCTTTGCATAGGGTGAGGAGTAAAAGGAACATTTAACTTAAAGAATCTTTATTGCTTTAACAAGTAAAAGACCCTTTAACAATCACATTGATTTTTGCTGATGGATGTAAAGGATTTTGAAAGTGAATTCTTACCCTGGTCAAGACCCACTTGGATATGCCAAGATTCTACTGCGCCCTTAGAAGACATTAATGGGAAATGAAGGAAGACAAATTTTGCAACAGAAGTAACAATTCCAACTGATGAATCGCATGCATCAGGGGGACAATAGAGGTTGAGTAACTGACACGAGTGGAGACATTTGTCAGGTAAAAAGGATAATGATCTAGTTGCTGGTGTTCGTTGGCAAGGCGTCAGAGAAGGTGCAGTGGCCTGGAGACACTCAGGAAGCCTTAAAGGGGATGTGAAGGGAAGGGGGGAAGGTCGTACCAGTTACAGAAAAATTCAGTAAACACTTAAAATCATAAGCGATTACTGGGCATGTTACTTCCTTTTCTTTGCTCTCATCTATTTCTAAGAATTGTGGAAGGTTCCACCTCTTTAAGCCTGTTGGATGTCCCTGGTTGTCTTCCCGATAGCCCTCTGCCAGGCCCCTTCATCCCCTGAAATGTCCTTTGGGCCCTCCTCTCCATCCCATGGCCAAGATGCCTTTCTGGCTGGTCTGCTGTGATCAGCATGGTGAAGTCGCACACCAGGCAGCCATGTGGTCTTGGGTGGCACACACACCTGGGCTCATACCCTGGCTCCACCAACAAGTGGCTTTATCAGCTATAATGCGAATTAATAATAACTCCTGCAGGGTGGCCCATGAATAAGTGACATGAGCCTTTGGCACACTTCTTGGCAGATTTGAGCGCTTAATAAAGGCTAAATGCCAAACAAAACCAACATCAGCAAGAAAGGACAATGCCACAACTACAGCACAAGCCCCTTGGCTAGTCTCTGCTTTCAGCACTTTCTCCTTTCATTCTGCAGATCCCTCTTCTCTGAATAATATTCCCCAGAAGTAGTTTACCCCAGCCACCCTCCTGCAGAGAGAAGTGTGTGCTGTTACAAGAACTCAGAACATGGAGTTAGGCTTGGGCTCAAATTCTGGCTCTTGCACTTACAAGCTGTGTGACCTTCCATCTGTTACTCACCCTCTCTGCCCTATTCTCACTCCCTGGGTTGTGCAGTCTTCTATCAGATTATCCTAGTATGTATCATATCCTTTCCCAATCTCTCTGCAGTCAGTGGTGATCTGTCTTTGTTCACTGCTCAGTCTCTTCTGTGTCTGGAACTGTATGGACACATCTGGCACATATGCTACCGGACGTTACAGTTTATGCGCCTGTGACTCCAACTATGGCCTCTTCCATTTATTTGGAGCAGAGTGAATCTGATTGGTTGCCCATCAGCCAATGGACTGGTTCCCTCTGGGTTGGATCTCAGTCTCATGCAATTAGTTGAGGCTGGTGGCGAGGTCATATGGGGTAAAATGACAGTCATTGAGAGTGAATGTGTGGTGGAGGTCAGTTCCTAGACAATGGACTTACACCCTTTGACATCAGGTTCCTGAGTTAGGAGGTGATAAGGTTGACAGGAGGGGGCAGCCTATTTTTCTGAGCGTCTGAGAACTGAACCTCCATTTATTCAACTGTGAACAATATTATATTGGATGCAGACACCATTTCTCCACTTTCACTGGACCCCCATTTAGGATCTCAAGGATTGCCTACTCTAGTCATTCCTGAACCCCTTCTCCTAACTGGGAGAAAGAGAGAAGGCAAATGCTGTGTCTGTTCCAGAGGAAAAGAACCTGAATGAGGTGTGCTTGGGACATTTCACCACAAAATGAACAGGTGGGAAATAAATACTTCTCATATGTGGGCTGTTTAAGCATAGAATTTTCCTGAAAATTACCTCACAGAGAAAGCCACTCACTCTCCAAGCCCTGCCTCGGCACACCAGCGTTTTCTGTGTGCTTTGGGAGGGCAGCAGCCTCTCCTAACTGTTGACAGTCTAGAACCCTGGACTCTCCCTCTGGCATTGCTCACCATGGAGCAGAGCTCAGTGCAAGGCGCATTCACTCCTAAGTGACCGGCTGGCTAATAATAAGTTATATGAGTTCACCTCTTATAAGAGCAGCAAAGTTTTTTGAACTCCATCTATGTGCTTGGCATGTCTGTGGGCATCTGGGCTAAATCAAGGAGCAGAGTTGATACAAATCTCCGTCCTCTAGGACATTTATTCCTACAGCCAGTAGGGTGTGCCTGCTCTGCCTGCCTCTCCAGTTTGGAACCCTCATCTCCTCTATCTCTGTGCTGCCGCCCCCTGGCTGTTGTCACCAGACCATCTTCCCTCCCATCACCCGGTCTCTGTCTGTGTTGCTCCTCTCCCTGAAACACTCCTCTTCGCTCTTTATCTACTGACTCCTGCTCATCTTAGCTTCCTCAGAGAGTCATCCCCCATGCTACCCTCTTTCCTGCTGTGCGCTGTACATTGCTTTGTTATTTTGCTCTCTCAGAATCACTCTTCTTTCCTTCATAGTAGCATAATATCAGTTTATGTCTTTGCATTTATTTGTATGATAATTTGACTACCTTTCTCTCACAGTAGACCCTAAACTCCATGAGGCTCAGAGAGGTTAAGTAACTTGTCCAAGATCCAAAGGGACGTAATCTGGATTTGGGCCCAAGTCTGCTCCATGCTTCTTCCCCAGTATAATACTGAGCTGGAAATCTGGACGTACTTGTCCCACCCCTAGGCTTGGTAACATCTGCCCTTCCACTTTTTTAAAAAAGTATATTTTATTGATTATGTTTGTTACAGCAGTCCCAATTTTTTTTCCTTTGCTCACCTCTGCCCAGTACCATACTTCCCCCAGCAATCCCACTCCCCCTTAGTTCATGTCCATGGGTCGTGCATGTAAGTTCTTTGGCTTCACTCTTTCCTATATTATTCTTAACTTCCCCCGGTCTATTTTGTTTCTACCAATCATGCTTCTTAATCCCTGCACCATTTCCCCATTTCTCCCTCTTCCCCCTCCCAGCTGCTAACCCTCCAAATGATTCCTATACCTATGATTCTTTTTCTATTCTGGTTTGCTTAGTTGGATTTTGTTTTTATTTTTTAGATTCAGTTGTTGATAGTTGTGAGTTTATTGTCTTTTTTTTTTTTTTTTAGGCAATATATGGATTTAGTACAAGGAATTGGCTTATGAAATTGTAGGGGCTGGCTTAGCGAGTCTGAAGTCCACAGGGCAGGCAGTCACATAGGAAAGATCATGAGCAGGCTGGAACCCCAGGGACATTGACCAAAGCTGTTGTTCACAGGCAATCGGGAGGAAAGCATTGCAAGCCATTAAGGTAGAACCCAAAGGACACAGGCAGAAGCTATTGTCCACAGATAGAAGTCTGTCTGTCTGTCTGTCTCTCTCCCTGCCCCTGCCACCACCTAGACCTTCTCCTGTTGTCATTTTAATGTTCATAGTTTTGATCTTCTTTTTCTTAAATAAGTCCCTTTAACATCTCATATAATAATGGCTGGGTGATAATGAACTCTTTTAGTTTTACCTTGTCTGGGAAGCACTTCATCTGTCCTTCCATTCTAAATGATAGCTTTGCTGGATAGAGTAATCTTGGTTGTAGGTCCTTGCTTTTTATCACACTGAATACTTCTTGCCAGTCCCTTCTAGCCTGCAAAGTTTCTTTGAGAAATCAGCTGATAGTCTTATAGGCACCACTTTGTAGGTAACTCTCTGCTTTTCCCTTGTTGCTTTTAAGATTCTTTCTTTATCTTTCACCTTTGGCATTTTAATTATGATGTGCCTTAGTGTGGTCCTCCTTGGTCTAGCTTGTCTGGGACTCTCTTTGCTTCATGTACATGTATGTCTATTTCCTTCACCAAATTTGGGAAGTTTTCCTTCATTATTTTCTCACATAAGCTTTTAATTTCTTGCTCTTCCTCTTCTTTGGGCACCCCTATGATTTGGATGTTGGCATGTTTAAAGTTGTCCCAGAGGTTTCTAAGCCTCTCCTCATTTTTTTCAATTCTTGTTTCCTCATTCCATACTGGTTTGTGTTTTTTTCTTCCTTATGTTTCAAATCATTGATCTGAAGCCTGGTTTCCTTCCCTTCACCATTGGTTTTGTGTGGAAAGTCCTCAACTCAACCTTCCACTTTACCTAGAGCTCTGCAGGTGCTCTTTATTGCAGTCAGCTCTGTAAAGATAATAACAGCTAACGTTTCACATTTGCTGAGGTCTTCCAGTTTGCTAGGCACTGGGATAAATAAGTGCCCTCCATGCATTAGTTCCTTGTATCTGTGGAGGCAGGGGCTGTAATAGTCCCATTGTATAGATAAGGAAAGTGAGGCTTATGTAGAAGAGATGATATACCCAAGTTCTCAAAGGCAGGGTCTGAAGCCCATCCTGCTGGATTCCCAGCCATTGCAATTCCTTGCTGTCTCCCTTTGGACATTCTCATCCCTGGATGAAAATAGAGGTGGGGTAATGAAGGGCAAGCTCATCAATAGCCCCCAAGATTTACAAAAGATTCTGGTGACATAGGAATGGATCACTCACAAGTTTATTGCTTATTGGTTTCTTCCACTTTGGAACAGAGAGCTGAGAGAATCTGAGTTGGTTTGGAGAACCCCTCCTGACATGGTTCCTTCATGCTCAGACCCACTGCAGTAAAAACCAGGGGGCTGGGAGGGGGGTGCTCCATGCCACCAGAAGAAGTTGATGCTGCTTGGAGAGTCTGAGCCATGTTTCTTTCTTCCTTTGCTCTCAGGGTGTACACAAAGCATTTTATGGAGGAAGCTGAGTGCCAAGGAAAAAAGAAGAGATTGTTGTCTTGGGCCAGAGTCAGGAGGAAACATGCCACTATTATCACTCTGTGATGACATTTGGGGTTTCAGGCAGGGAATGCTCTGTGACTTCTAAGCAGGCTCTTCTGGGGCCTCAGTGACTCAGAGCTGGATGTACACACAAGATATGCATGGCAGCCTGCTTTGGTAGAATGTAGACAAGTTTCAAAGGAGACTTGTGTAGCATAATACCTCTGTGACCTGAGCAGGCTCCTTAATCTCTCAGTCTCAGCATTCCCATCTGGAAAACAGGACTGATCATAATCCAAACTTCTCAGTATTGTTTTGGTAATTAAATGGGGCAACATGTAAACTGCTTGACTGGTGCCTCAATGAATGGCAGGTATACACTGAAAATATCAGTTTGATTGAGGCTCAAGTGAAACCTTTCATTTATTCTTCTTGAGCAATATGGATTTTGTCTGGAGTGGGCTCTTTGAGAGAACCAGAGCACCTCTTCCCCTGGTTTGGCTGGTGTCGGTTGTTACTTTCAAAGATCCATTTAATTCTTTTTCTTTCACTTTCAAGAACAAAGATATCCTGCTGAAAGGTCAGGAAATGAGAGATAGAAAGGGGACCTCTCAGACAGCGATGCTGTGTAATGACCCAGCAACAGGGATAAACTCCACTGTGGCAAAAAATAATGAAACATCGATTCTCAGAACTTAATAAGAATCAGATTTAGATGAGAGTTTTAAAAAGCAATTAGTCTGGATTGAAACTAATTAGTGATCCCCCCATACCGCCCTGCCAATCCTCAGTTCAGATTATGGGGAAGTTATTAAGGACCTACTATGTGCAGGACTTCAGAGGACTCAAAGATGGGAAAGAATTCTACCTTACTTTAGAGAGATTAGATACAAATATAAATGACTATTATTTAAGAAAGAAATCAATTCCACCACAGTAGTACAAGCACAGTGTCATGAGGTTTCAAAGACATTCATCTTCTCTCATTCTGCTTCAACTCCAGTAAGATCCCTCTAAGCATCTCTATTCAGCTCTTCTTTCTGCACCAGACTAGCTGAGTTTTATCTTTGGCCCTTTAAATTTCACTTTGCATACTTTCCAGATGGCCTCAGTTGTGTCCATGGCTTCCAACTACCCCAATATATGCTGACACCCAGCTTCCCTATCTCCAGGTTCCAACCATCTGATTGACATCTCTTCTGGAAGGTTCAAAGTCAAAATTACCATCTCTCCTACCCTCATACCCGTTGCCTTTTCTGGATCCCTCTCCAGGTTAACTTCACCACTATTTCCCAGTCCCCCAAGTGCCAGTTCTGTGGTCTCTAGATTCCTCCATTGTTCTGCCCCCCCCCCCAGGTCTAAATTGATCACTGAGTGCAAACCTGGTGCTTCTGAAACATTTCTTGAGACTGTTTTCTCTCTCCCCTGACCACTGCCTTTCACCAGGACTATTAGTGATGGTCCTCTAGTTGTTCCCCTGCCTCTCATCTCTCCTGCCCCAGTGCACCCTCCCCCAACTGCTGCCAGGATGACCTTTCTGAAACACGAACCGCATATTTTCCTTTTTTTTTTTTTTTTTTTTTACTTGAAACTCTTCAGCATCTCTTCAAGGTCCTTAGGGTAATTCACTGCATATCAATAAGGTCTTCTGCAATTTGGATTCTGTTTACCTCTTACTTTGTCTCTTGCAACTTCTTCCTCTAATCTTATTTGTGCATCCATCCATCCATCCATCCATCCATCCAATATTTATTAAGCTCCTCCTATGTGATAGGCAGTAAGATAAGTGCTGAGTTTACACAAATGAATAAAATAGACATGGTCCTTATCTGCCTCAAGTTCATAGTCTAAGGGACAGACTGACAATAAAAAACAGGTAATTAATAAACTAAGCATGTTAGGCATCGTGAAAGGAAAACAGAGTGATACAAGAGAACAATGGAAATAGGGAGGTACTCTTAGGGTCTTCCTAGATTCAACTAAACATTCTGACTCTTAAGAACAAAGTAATTCACTCTAAACATTATAGACTTAAGAGGGAGATAGAATGAGAAATGCAACTGACCCCAGGCAACACCAGGTGTTCCTTCTCATCAGAAGTCCATGCAGCATAGCTCCAGTACAAGGAGATGATTTCACACTGGGCAGGTGTCATCTGTCCTGACTTAGAATCTGCATGTTTCATTGGAGCCAGTACTTCTTATCACAATCCTATAGGCAGAACTCTCAGGATCTCTGCAAGGAGCATCTTATTACCGAGTAATGATGTCCGAAGTGTGGCATCCCATCAGGTACTTACAGTCCTTTTATAGTTCTTCCCAGACCAGATGCAAAGTACCAGTGAGAGGTCATTTTACCCCAGGCAATGCTGCCTAGTAATAGAATTGACATCCCAACTACTTAGGTTACCAGAGAGACAATGCTAGGAAGTTAACTGAAGATTAAGTTCTCATGCAGAAGGCAGAAGGTGTTTGTTATCCCTTTGCCTATTTGGAATTTCCTTATATAGAGTGGTGGTCAGGGAAAATAATGTTTAAACTTAGTTCCCAAGCAGAAAAGAGGTGTCAGAAGAGCATCCTAGGTAAAGAGAATAGGAAGAGTTTGGTGTGTTCCAGGAGGGGTGAATAAAATGGAGGAAGCATTAGGGAGAGCCCTAGCAGATAGGCTGGAGAGTGGGCCAAGGCCAAGTCGTGCCAGCTCATGTGAGGAATTTGGGTTTTATCTGAAGTTTGGATTTTAATCCTTGTCCTTGCTGACTCAAGGTGAAATATAGTTTCTTACTGAGTGAACAGCATTTCCAGTGGCTCAGATATGGAGGTGCCTGGCCATAATCCTTCACATCTTACTTTGGAGGAGTCTCTATCAAGGGTGTACCAATATTGTATTGCTGTATAACAGTCCATCCAAAACCTAAGGGCATAAAGCAACACCCTTTTTATTCTTTGGGTCAGAAGTTTGGACTGATGTGATGGTTAATTTTGTGTCAACTTGGCTGTACCACAGTGCCCAGATATGTGGTCAAACATTACTCTGAGTGCTCTTGTGGGGATGTTTTTCAATGATATTAATATTTAAATTTGTGGACTTTGAGTAAAGCAGACTGCCCTCCATAATGTGGGTTGGCCTCATTCAATCAGTTGACAGGGCGAAGCTTGTCTCTGCCATATAGTGTTTGGGACCTCAGCTAAGATGACTCAGGTGTTTGCGGGTGACTCATGTAACTCGAGGCTGATATCACTAACTGGAGACTTCTTTACTCACATGTCTGATGTCTGTTGAGATGACTCAAAGGCTGGTCTTAGCTAATATTCATGAACAGAGTGCCTTGTGGGACTTACACATGTGGCTTGGCTTCTCATCACATGATGGCTGGGTTTTGAAAGGAACCATGTCAAGAGGGAGTGCCTAGAGAGTGAATTTTCCAAGACACCCAGGCAGGGGCTGTATGGCCTTTTATGTTCTGCTCTCAGAAGTCATGTTGTATCCCTCGTGTTGCTTTAAGCAAGTTCTGAGCCCACCCACATTCAAGGGAAGGGGGACCTCCTGATGGGAGGCATATCAAATAATTTAGGACCAGGTTTTTAAAAATACCACAAGAAAGAGGCCTTGGAGAATATTAAGAGTTTTTTTGTTCATCTTATCCCAAGATGGCTAGACAAGTTTTCAGTGTTTTTCTGCTCTCTCTTAGGTTTCTATAATGTTTATTCAACTGGGTCCTCTTCTTCCATTATTTCTCTTTCTAATCTCCACACATCTGATTTTCAACAATATAGACAGGCAGTCCTTTGTTATTCATTTACATTCTCTTTGCTCATTCTTTTTATGGGATGAGAGAAGGTTGGTGGTATGGCCATCACCAAGAAAAAAACGATAGGGGTGAAGTATGCTTGGTCAGAGAGCCTTGGTCTTAAAAAATAAGTCTTTGAAATAAAGACTATTGGTCTTGGAGTATAATTAGCCTTTGACTATGTTCCTAGAGTTATGGAGGACAATTCATAGCATGAACCCAGACTTTGAGTGTTCTTATTAGGTAGTGTTTTAAATGGATTGAAACTCATGAGCTTTGTTTACTTTCATAATGTTATGAATACTGAAGTAATACATGTGCTCTATGGACAACAATTGGAAAATATAGGAAAATATAAAAAGATATGAAAATTAAAAGAAAACTGATTGAAAGAAGGTGAAGGGATTAGTCAAAGAACATATATGCAGGACTCATGGACATGGGCAATGGTGAGGGGACTCTCACGGAAGTGGGGGATGGGCTGGGTGGAGGGAGCAAAGGGGGGAATAGTGGGACAACCATAATAGCATACACAATAAAATATTTAAAAAATAAAATAAAAGTTAAATGAAAAAATAAAAAAACTAACAACAATGTGGCAGGTATCATTTTTAAAAATGTGCTTAAAGTAAGATTTTATGTACACTGACACTTAAAAAAATTTACAATGCATTAAATCCATTTTCCCACATCATTAAATCTAACATTAGGACGTGATTTCTGAAATTTGTGTAACAGTCACTTGTATGACTGTGCTATACTTCACTTAACCAATCCCCTTGTTGTTGGACATTTCAGTTATTTCAGCATTATTTTTATTTCATCCTCCTGTAGGATGAAACCCAATGAAACTCACTTTATCACCACGCTTTGCACTTTTGATGCGTTACATTTGTTTTTGGGAACAGATTTGAAAGATTGTGCTGTGCAAATAGAAATAGACTTGTTCTATGTCGTCCCTGAGGGTGGTACCAATACATCATCAATAATGACATGATATTTATGACTGACATAATTTTGTTATTGCATCTACCTAATTATTCATGTTAAAATCTTACATATCGTCTTTGCTTTGTTACTCTTCCTTAGCTGTTGGTTGAAGCAACTCCCTATGACCTGTCAACTCAGTGTCCTAAATAGTTCTTGAATCTGCCCATTTTCTTTCCCTTTCCATTGACACCTCTCTTCTTTCCTTGATTACTTTAATAGATAATAGCTGTGGCACTGTTTTCCTGCCTGAGTGTTCCTTCTAAAGTGCAGCCCTGGCCATGTCATTCCAATGCCTGTGTATTATTACCTTTGGAATAATGTCCAAACCCTTCTTGGGGCTCACGAGGCCCACCCAGCCTCATCTCAAGCCACCCATTTCTCTTCTATTTTCTGGCTGTTCTGAACTTCTGGCATAAACCTGTCTCCAGGCCTTTTTCTCAGTCAGTTAGGTTGCTATAACAGAACACTATAGCCTGGGAGGCTTAAACAACAGATGTTTAATTTTCACAGCTCGAAAAGCTGAATTCCAAGGGGCTGGAAGATTTGGTTCCTGGTGAGGACTTTCTTCTTGGTTAGCTGACAGCCACCTTCTTGTTGCATCCTCACATGGTGAAGAGATGGATCATCTCTCTCATATCTCTTCTTATAAGGACATCAATCCTATTCATGAAGGCTCTACTCTAATTACCTCACAAAGACCCCACCTCCTAATACCATCACATTGAGGATTAGGGTTTCCACATTAGAATTTTGGGGCACAAAAATATTCAGTCGTTAGTAGCCTTTGAAGGAGTTCTTCTCTCTGCCTGGAACACTCTCCCTCTCCTCCCTCAAGTTATGTGGGTTAAGATATTGCTTCCTCCAAGAAGCCTTCCTTGACCATACACCCCTGACCATCCTCAAGTGTCTGGTGAGGCCTCAGTGTGTGACTATCTGTAGGGTACTCTTCCTAAGGCTTATTTTAGTTGTCACAGAATTTTACATTACTTCCCACAAGATCATGAGCTCAGCGAGACTAGGACCTCTTCTCTCTTCCCACGAGATCTTAGCCCAGTACCCAGCACATAGTATGCCCCCATCAACTATATGAATAAATGAAATCCATGGCTGCTGCTTCTTGGCCAAGCCCACTCAAAAGATGACAACTCTGACCCACTTGTAAGAACCAGCACAAGAATATCTCCCAAATTTGTTTTTTGTGGGGTTGAAAATTATCTTCAGGGAGAAAAATGCTTTAAAAACAGAACAGGCGAGCACTTGTGTAAATCATTAATAAATCTGTTTACTGTTTTTATTGGCATTAGATATCAAATTAAATATTACATTAAGTGAGTTAAATATTAATATTACATTAAATATATATTACATTAAAAAATTAATTACTAGATGCTCTTCCTCAGAGTTAGGTAATGAAGGCTTTAGTACATTCAGCCCAGCATGTGGTAATTGTGTATAGTTGTTTATTATGTCATTGATGACTTATTAGAGGCCATATGAATAAGGAGGAAAAAAGGTAAGAGGTTGTGGGGGCCTATAGAGGGTTGGTGTGGCCTTCTCTAGAGGAGGGCAGCACAGCTCAGTGAGAGCTAATGTCAGATGTCAGGAAGGCAGAGGAGAGGAGAGGAGGAGTATGTAGTTTATGTGCACTTGTTATTTGCCATGTAGATTATCCCAAGCAATTTACAAGGATTATTTTATTTAATTCTCATGAGAGACAAACGAAACAGTCACAATTATTATTATTATTTTTGCCTCATACAGCTGAAAACTGAGTCTCAAGGAGGTTATGAGATGTGAGCAAAGTATTGTAGTCTTGACACTATTGCAGGCAGTAGGATTCACATTCCTACCTATGATTATCTATTGCTTCTTGAAGGAGGTGCTTTAAAGTTGCTATGAATTGAAATGGACATATGGGTTTTAAGGAATTTTAAATTTTGGTTATTTTTATTCTTAATAACAGTGGAACATAATAGAATTTAGACCTATTTATCTATCAATTCACCCATCACCCATCCATCATCTATCCACCTACCCATCCATTCATCTTCCCACCCATTCATCTGTCTACACATCCATTCAACCATCTTACTTGTCCTGCTGAGTTCCTGACAGGTACCAGGAATGGCCAGGTCTGAGAATGTGGTGGAGAACAAGGCAGATATAATCCCTGTGCTAACAGATCTCATCGTCTAGTGGCAGAAGCCTGGACCACCTGGTGTTTAACATCCTAGGCTCTTTCTCTTCCATAAAGATGCTTTTGTAGTGAACCACTCTTTGTCCATATGGTGTATCCCGTATCCCATATCTTTGAAAGACCAGGACTGGGCGTGGTGCTGCAGGGTTACGGCGAGCTACTTCTATTCTTGCTCCAGCTGAAGCATTCTCCATGTGAGAATGAGTCATTCTGTCCTTTTCTGCATGCCCAATGACTTCCCGGTGTACTTGGAAAAACTCCAGGGCTCCCGAATCATCCTGATTTCTAAGGTTTCTTTGATTCTGTGCCCACTTGTCCCTCCATCTGCACCTTCTAGCCACCTTTTAACTTGCTCTGTCCCCCCAACTAGAATGCAAGGCCCCGGGGGCATGAGCCACTATGGGGCTCACAGTTCACCAAGCACAGTGCCAGGACACAGCAGCTCCCCTGAAAGTGAATGAGTGAACAAAGGAGGCAGCCAGGTGATAGGACAGGTAATGATTCCTTCCGAGTTGGTGATGGGACACAATTGACTAGGCTCCTTACCCAGGTGATGTGATCTCCCTCCAAGGGTGAGGATGTTTTGTAGGCATTGGCTTAGTAGCTACCTTTGGATATTAAAAAGATTGAACACTGTTTCTTTTTCTTTTCACTCCCGCTGAAGTAATCTTCATCCTTCCTGAGGCCAGGAGGAGACCTCTGACTGATGGAAAGTCTTATATAAGAAAGGCCACCAAAGAAAAGTGCCAAAATTAATCCACATTCTAATCCCATTGCAGGAGCAAAGTGTGTTCCCTGCTTGGGCATTGCATGGCAGCTGTTATGAATATTATTGCTTGATCCCTTAACATTATGGTAGTTATTGTACCTGTCATCAGGGTCAGGGTCGAGAGACACACTCAGGTGTCAAGGTTGAAATTCTGCTTATGAAAATGAATGATAAGGACAGAAGTATCTGCAAAATACTCCCTTTCTCATCTTTTCTCTACCTGGAAGAAGGACAACAGAGAAGCTGCAGGCAGCTGAGCCATTTCCCAGAGACTCCTACAGCTTTGCATTCCTGGTGTGCCTTCCTGGAGATTGCAGGCTGGAAAGTAAAAGAAAAAGTCAGCCTGGAGGTGCTTTAACCCTGTAGTGGTATTCCCATTTGCAAGGTTATATGAGCAGTCAGTGGATCCATTTTCAAGTCTAGGGTATAGAGTAGTACCATCTGAACTTCCCATAGAGTGCAGTAGTTTGGTAATTACAGATTACAGTTAGAGACACAACAGATCCTGCTCTGAACTGTGTCCCCACCTTCTCTTCCTTTCTCCGCACTCCCTCCTTCCCCTAAGGCACTCATGTCCCCAGACCTGGAGAGCAGAGGGGGTAGGTGAGGAGACGAGCAGTCCTGCAGGGAGGAAAGGTGCCTCCTAATTATTATACTGGGCACTGTTCAGAATTAGAACTTTGGGCTCCGCAGCTCCCGCAGCAACCAACCAGGCTCTGATGAAAGTTTCATGTGGTTTTCTCTTCTCTTTAAAGGCTGGTGGGAATTTTTCAGCAGAGGAGAAAGGGGTAGAGTTGCCTTAAACCTTCTCTGTCTCATATTTCTGCCTTTAAGTGGATCCAGGCTTGAGCCTTGTAATTATCTCAAAAATAGACCTGACAGCCATGGTGCATTGTGTGGGTTTCCTTGGTGGTGTCTAATGAAACAGCACAGCAAGGAGGAGGTAGCCTGTTGGCCGGGTCGGTAGATGGCCCTGTGTGTGTTAATCTCACACTTCATCCTGTTTAAGCAGTCTCTGAGCTCATTAATTGTCTTTCTGAGAAGGGCCAGGCATTTATCTTTGAGAACCATCTAGTTGCACTGATTTCATCCAGCCTAAAGACAAGAGAAGGAACAGAACGTAGCTATGTGGTCTAGCTAGTTTTACTAAACAAGAAATAGAAAGTTAGGCAGGGTGACCTCTTGAACTGTTTTGTCTGATTGGCTGCCAGAAAGGTTGTCCCATTGCCGTCCCTATCAGCAGTGTATGAAAGTGCCACTGTTCCACAGCAGCACTAAAGATCTCTCATTGTCCATGTCATATAACCAAACATAAAAAAAGGTCACAGAGCTGCCTAATGCACACAGAGTACCTGTCCGCTTTAAGCAAACCAGGAACACAATAATTCAAAATTTACAAGAAGGATAAAGTAAAATGAGTCTTTATATAGTGGTTTTTTTTTTTTTTTTTTTTTTTAACCATTAAGTCCCTCTGATGCATTTAAAATAGATTTTGATTGCTGGACAGGAAAATAGTTAAGTAAATTATGGTACATCTATAGTATGGAATTCTAAGCAGCTGTTAAAAAGCAATAGATGGCTCCATCTCAGGGGTTTCTAACTGGTAGTTTCCGGGGGAGACCCTTGGCCATGTCTGGAGATGTGTTTGGTAGTCAGAACTTGGGGAGGGGATGTGCTACTGGCATCTAATGGGTAGATTCCAGAGTGCTGCTAAACAAACTACAATGCACAAGAACCCCCCCACACACACAATAAAGGATTATCTAGTCCAAATTTTTAATAGTGTTAAAATTGAGAGTTGAATTACCTGGGAAAGATATTTACACTCTATTGAAAAGTTTGTAAGAAACAAGTGTGTAGATCAATATCTATAGCTGATCCATTTTTTAAAAATAAAAGTATATTTGTGTGTATATGTGAATACACAAGCAAGCATGTTCCAAGGTTTAGGAAAAAAGCTAGAATAATACATGTCAAACTTGTGTGGTGATGGTTTTTTCATGGATGAGTTTGGTGAATAGTAGGGACTTTATTTATGATTCAGAAAAGATTTTGATTTATATAAATTCAATTGACACCCTACCTTTCCAGGATCACAGATACTAAAAAATGGATTTTCACCGGGCAGCACACTGATGTGAAGCAAATGCATTGCTTTCTAAGGGACTGTTATGTGACACTGTCTGGATGAATGATATAAACCAGATTTTTATAGAAGACTTTTTATTTTCCTGGGTCTGCCTTTAGTGACAGTCGAGCCAGGCAACACTAGATTTTGATTTATTAAACAAATAAAATGAAACTACTAATATGGGAATAAACTGACCCAAGTGGTTAAAGATGCAAAAAAATTCTTTAAAAACCACTTCATGGCACACCAAGATGACAAACACTCAGAAAAACAATCACTGTGGAATATTCATTTTGACCAAATTGTCCTGAGTCCTCTTGCTTTTAGGCAAATTGTTTTCAGAAGCACAAAGAGACATGCCCAGAAGCCTTTGAAGAGTCTGGTATTATGCAATTATTATGGAATGACCAGGCTAGGAAGGAGAGCCCAGTGCAAGAGACGCAGCTGCAGTGGGTCAACAGGGATTGAACTTGGCAGCAATGAAAGGAGGTTTCCAGGCTGCAGGCTCCAAGGGCTGGGAGCACTGGATGCTCTTCTCCGACCCAGGAGATGAAGGAGGTGCACCTGGTGGAAAGAGGAAAAAGTAGTGTGGGCCTGTGGAGTTGAAATGTCAGTGGGACACCCATGTGGAGAGAGTGAGGGGACAGTCGGTTTGTTGGGTCTAGAGCTCGGGAGATTATCAGGACCAGACGCACACATTTACCGGTCCTAAAGGAGATGGGAATTGAGTTCTGGGTGGGATAGTAAATGGTTCTAAGGAAGGGTGAATAAGATGCACGAGGCAGGTTCCTAGAGGGTGCTGACATCCTGGAATAGGCATAGAAAAAGGAGCCCAAAGGAGAAAGCACTTTGGGAAAAGAAGCCAGAAAGGGAAAGACAGAGCTTTCAGAAGGAAGTGCAGGGTCACTGCAGAGGGCTCCTGGCGAGGTGAGAAGAGAGAAGGGCCCATGGTTGTGTAATAAAGCTGTCTGGGTGCGTGGGGCCCCGGGCATTGAGGAGTAAATGAGAGAGGGGACGGACATCCCACACTCTTCTTTAGAGCTGTAGCCTGACATGCATTTTGTGGTTGCCTCCCTACTGTGTGCTTCTTCCCCCAATTTTAAGTGCCACCAGGGACATTGTCCATTTGGGCTTCCTCATTATGTCTCCAATGTTGAGCACAGTTCTCGAGGGTGGACAGAAAGAAGAAAAGAGAACAGAGTTGTTATAGTTCCTAAATGGGGTGAAGGATCAAGGAGGAGAGGAGATTTGTATGTGCTTCTGGGCCCCGAGAAGGAGCTGGCATAGAAAGAAGGGTTGGAGATAAGGAAAGAGAGGGATGATGGACAGAGGAGAAGCTGGAGAGGCATAGGGCTTGGTTTTAAGACCATAGCAGAAAGGAATATGTTCATTCACCCACCATTGGACCCTGAGCTCCACCCTGGGCACTCACTCTCGGTGTGTACTTCCCTTTTAAGCTTGAGGCCACGGACCCATTTGAGCCAGCAGCACAGTGTTCCAGAAGCTGACCTGGAAGGAGAACATAGGCCCTCTACTCTGTGCCTTTCAACACAGGCAGGTAGGGCTGACTCTCTTGTTTACACCTTACAAATAGGAGAGAAATGCCACAGGGTGGTCGGTGCAACAGCCTTTGGCAGGGGTAGGAGGGACAGTGGCTCATCCTTCAGGTGTTTACCCCGCATCCATACTATGAGTTATTTGCTTCCAAATTGTGGCTCTAGCTCAGTGTCACAGGATTTCACTTTATGCAGACAGACTTTGCTGGCTAGCTTCAGCCCATGTTCATTGCTATTCTCTTGGTCATGGGCTTGACCAACAATGATAATAACCACGATAATAATGGCTCTTGACACTCAGGCTTTTATTGAGCTGTTTATGAAGTAGGCACCTGGTATCTCATTTGATCTCCATGACCACCCTATGAAGCAGGCTGAGGAACCTGAGACTCAGCAGCAGGTGTTGGTTGGGAAGCCAGGGTTGAATGTTGTCTTCTCCAGGTGGCCAGGTCTGCCAGGCCTGAGACCTTGGGCAGCAAAGCAGAACAGCATCCAGCCCCTGTCTTTGAGGTACTGGCTTGGTTACACTACTGACACAGCTCGTTGGGCCTGGAGCCCTGTTTGAGATGAGTCAACGAGCAGGGGTGGGGTCCCTCCATTAGGCAGAGGGCCAGAAAGGGGTTCTTTTGTTTCTTTGCCTTGCAGTCTGAGGTGCTGGTGGAGCCCAAAGGAACATGATAAAGGGACACAGCTCGTTGGGCCTGGAGCCCTGTTTGAGATGAGTCAACGAGCAGGGGTGGGGTCCCTCCATTAGGCAGAGGGCCAGAAAGGGGTTCTTTTGTTTCTTTGCCTTGCAGTCTGAGGTGCTGGTGGAGCCCAAAGGAACATGATAAAGGGGCTCAATCTGAGCTTCTGGAAGAAAAAAGGGGAAATGTTTGATATTTTCTCTCCCTTCAGGTAAGAAACCATCCTGGCCAATAGGGAATATGGTAGAAGTATGAACCAAAGAGAAGAGCATAGAGAGAGAGGAAGGAAGAGAAGGTTTTCTTGGCTTGTAGAATGGTGGTCTGGGCTGCAGGGCAGGCTGGCTCTTACATTTGCATTTCACAAAGTGCCTGTGCAACTCAACCGGAGCCCTTTCTGCGCTGGGAGCTGGCTCGGTGTTCTCAGAGCAAGCGGAGCAGGTGCAGGAGTCAGGTCGCTCCATGGGGGCCAACTGTGGCTACTGGGCTGAGTAGGGTGTGGCATTTGGTTCTGTGAAAACATGCTTAAAAATCTTCCTGTGGCTTTCCAACTTGCTTAGAAAAACACCCAGCCTCTGCATGCTGGCCTTCAAGGATGGACATGATCTGTCTCCCTGTTGTCTGACTATCCCCTGGCACATGCTGGGAACTCAATGAACATTTTTGGAATGAATTAAACAAATAGTTCTTTCTAAGGAACATAGCTACTTTGCCTCAGAGAAAAACAAAGGAAAGCAATTGTTTCAATGTGAAAATTAACATTTCTTGTCTTTGTATTATTATTATTATTTAAGTAGGATCTACTGTCCCTAACATACAGTCTGGTTGAGGGTCAGGTAAATACTCATTTTTCCTGACTTAGGATTTTTGTGAAGTCTAGTGGAAATGAAGGAGGTAAAATAGTCCCATGCACCTGATTACTACCCAAACCCTGTCCAGCCACTTAGCAGGCATGGCTAAGGGAAGGAGTGGGCATCACCAGTGCTAATAGCCTATATATTTTTTAACTGCCCTCCCAGTTGGAGGGGCTCCTGGACATAATTGGCACCTACCTGTCACCCAGGTACAGCGGTCCAAACCTGTGCTCAAGACAGACATCTACAGTCAACCACAGCACGATTCAGCCTTTCCATTGAACACTAATTGATCAGGGAAGGCTGGCACCTTTAATATGTGAACTCCAGAAATGAAGTCAGTTTTGCCTGGGTTTGGGTGGGTGGGTGGTTACATGTCTTCTTATTAGGTGGCTGAGGGTGGGAATGATGCCCTTGCCTCTATTTCATCCTTCGGCTTTGAAGGCAGATGAGGGAAGCCCACATCTTCCAGCATCACGTCACATTTTCATTAGCCTTGAAGCCACCAGAACTTGGCGATGTAAGAATATAATTGCACCAAACGGATCTGTACCTTGGGGCAGTGCATTTTTTTTTATTGATTCCAACTCTACATTATTATTGTTGCTTAATGAGGATCTAATGTAATTTCTAATGAAGCCACATGGCCCTCTGATAGATGAAATAAGGTTTTATTTCCCTTGTGATGCTGTATCCTCTCTTCAATTAAAACCTGGGAAGGAGAATTAATGCATATGTAAGAAAAATTTTTCTAAGATTAGTGTCAAGACAGAAGCCTTTTATTACACATGAAAATTTCCTGTGTGAAGGGATTGCAGAGTCACGTGGCTGGCCCTTGAGTGGATGGGAGATGGTTTAAGTGGCAAAGAGGCTTTGCAGGGAGGCTGAGTCTGCGGTCTCTGTCATTGGAGTGGTGACTCACGCATGCTCTGTGCCCCCACTGCCCATTCTCCTGCCACTGTTGGTTGGAGTTCTCCTCCCCAGGCTTCTGCTGTTGGCTGCCAGCTATGAGCAGAAGAATTTGAACAATTACATTTTTTTCTTCTTAAAGTAATTAAGGTGAAATTCACATACAAAATTAGCCATTTTAAAGTGAACAATTTAGTTCAAGTTAGTATTTGGTACATTCACAGTGTTGTGCAACTGTCACCTGTAAATATTTCCATTCCCCACTCAAAGTAAACCCGTTTCCCTTCCCCCCAGCCTCCGGCAACCACTAATCTGCTGTCTATCTCTATGAATTTGCGTATTCTGGGCATTTCGTAGAAAAGGAATCATACAGTATGTGGCCTTTTGCGACTGGTTTCTTTTATTTAACATAATGTTTATAAATTTCATCCATGTTGTAGCATGTATCAGTCCTTCATTCCTTTGATAGCTGGAATAATATTCTATTGTACAGATAGATCACATTTGTATATTCATTCATTTTTTGGATAATTAGGTTGTTTCTACCTTTTGGTGATTGTGAATAGTGTTGCTGTGAGCATGTGTGTACAAGTATTTGTTCGAGCACCTGTTTTCAGTTCCTTTGAGTATATATCTAGATGTGGAATTGCAGGATCAGATAGCAATTCTGTGTTTGACTTTTTTGAAGAACTGCCAAACTGTCCCCCCCTTTAAAAAGATGTTGTTTATTCCTAGATGAAGGGGAAGGGAGTGAGAAAAAGAGGGAGAGAAGCATCAATGTGAGAGAGAAACATCAATCAGTTGCCTCTTGAACATGCCCTGACTGGGGATTGAATCTGCAACCCAGACGTGCCATGACCAGGAATCAACCTGGTGATCTTTTGCTTTGCAGGATGATGCCCAACAAACTGAGCCACACCAGTCACGACCCAAATTTTCCCCTTCTTTAACAAGAGGAAACTGGGTCCCAGCAAGGTCTCTCAGGGCCTGCTGGTATTTGAAGCCTGGCGTTCTGGCTCTGGGGTCCATGTTTCCAAACATTCTGTTCTGCATCTGGGGTGTCACCCTTGGTTAGCACGTTCTATTCTTTGTACTGGAGAGAGTAGGGACAAGGAGGAGAGTGGAGAGCAGACAAGCTTCTCTTGTCTTATGAGACCAAATGTATGAATTCTAGCCAACCTCTCCAGGGGATTTCCTGGTTCCTGATCTGCCTTCTTTTTCCACTGGCATCTTGACCTCTAAACTTAAGAAAGTCTGTGAGGTTGCTGGGTTACTAGATTGAGTTGGTGTGTTGATGGGTTGGTTGGCCCAGTTACTCATTCTCTTTATCTCTTCCATTGTCTCAGGGGTGACAAAGTCAATGTGATAAAATAGTAACAACTCATTGGGTATCAGCTGTGAACCATGAGGTAACACTTGCATTTGCTTACATCTCCATAGCACATAGGCCAACTTGGTCTCATCATCCACCTTTTCCATGATGTGTGGCAGAAGCCCAGAGAGGTGAAGTAATGTGCCCACAGTCACACAGCTTGTAAGTGTCAGGGCTTTGAACTCGGTCTGTGCATCTCCATAGCCTGGATTCTTCCCTCTGTGTTTGCAGGCTTCTCCAGACTCTCCCAGGCATCAACATTTTTCATAGTGTAGTTGGTTTTTAAAAAAAAATTCTCATCACAGTTCTGTTTTCCTGGATCCCCACAAACTGAAGAGCATCTTGAGATGCTAGGAAATTCTAAGTAGGTGGTGAGAAAATGAGAATTCCCACTGAGGAAATGGCATTCAATTCTTTTCTCTTCCTGGTGGTTTAGTTACCAGCATATTGCAAGACAGATGATCTGGTGTCTGTCGTCAAGGTGATTGTTGTGTTTTTAACTGTCTTTTCATTGTCTTCTCAATCCTTTGGTAACTGGGGTAAGGAGTTGTTCATCTTCGTTCTCCCGGAGAGAGGCTCCACGAAACTGGACAGGTTGTGTGTGTGGGTGGGTGGGGCCCAGGTCCCCAGCATTGCTGACAGCCTAGGGAGCTGAAGGAGGATTGCTTCTCAGGTGAGGGTGACACAGGCAGGTAGGTCCTATCCCCGGGGAGTCCCTGGCTCCCCAGGTACCAAACAGTCAAATGCTCAGCCTGGAAAGTAACTTCTGGGAGGCTGTACTTCCCAGGGTCCCCTTTCCTGAGTGTGATAAAGCACGCAGGGGAGCTGGGGCATATTTACATCTGCTCTGTGCACAGGTTTCAATGGCAGTAATTCTCTGACCTTTTAAAATGGATAAATCTCCTTGACAGTGGCATATTTCTCAAGCTTAGCTCGGAGTGCTCAGCCAAGGCATTGGGAGACGTGGCCACACCGAGGAGAAGATTGATGAATCCCAAGAGGGTCTGTTCTGAAAAGCTGCCACTCCTACAACCCCAGTCAGGGTGGTTTAGGTAGAAAAAAGTATGTTTTGGCTGGAGTGGGAGTCCTTGCATCACCTCCCAGATGGATGAAAGCAGGCAGGCTGTTTTTCAGATTGCAATGGATTTATTTTTTTGATCACCTGCCTTCATCTGCCTCCTCTCTGCGTGCTGATGGATGCTCTGTTCTCATGTCTCCATTATTCGCCATCGCAGGGAACACAGGGAGAGAATTTTATTATTACTGGCTCTTTAACTCCCTTCCACCATTACTGGGGAGCATAACTGCTGTGGTTGGCGGTTTCCCTCCTTTTATCCCCCTTCCCTTCCTCCTTGCTCCAGAGCATCTGATCAAGAGGTGTGGGAGAACCTGGAAAGAAGGGTCTGGCATTTCTTAGACACCTACTGTGTGCCAGGTGCACCCATCAAGAAAGGGTAGTATTAAACCCATTTGCAGATCCAGAACCTCCCATTCAGAGAGGCAAAGAGCCAGCCCAGTTCACCCAGCTCACTGGAGGCAGGACAGGGATTAAAATCTGGACCTCGGAGTATTTGCTCTTTCTGATGCTGCCTCAGGAACAGGGAGAGGCATGTGCACACTCCAGTGAGTCTCCTCCCCAAAGTCTAAGCTCCTTACTTATTTCTCAGACTCTTCCAGACTGGGTCTCACCTGCTTTTGTCAGCTGTTTGTAAATTCACAGCACCCTCCCCATCTGAGAAGCTGGGACTGGCTTCTGGAGACCATTTCCTAGCAGAAGGAATGCTCTTTCTTGCTCAGCAAGTGTCAGTTCATAATTACCAGTGTAATTAGAGCAGGATTTACCATTTGAGCCTCTGCGGATGCCGCAAGGCTGCTTGCTCTGGCTCCCTAAGTAGCTGATGGGGTCCTCAGGGCCCCAGCAGAACCATGTGGAATCACCTGCTCAGAGCACCCAGGGAGCTCCAGAGGTTTCTCATGGTCCTAAGGACGATGCTCAGACACCCTGCCGTGAACGTCTTCCAGGCACCTTTCTGACCTTTCCTTTACCACCCTCAATGTCACATTTTGGGAGTCTGATGACTGGCCAAAAGTATCAGCATCTCTCCTGCCCCCACAATGCTCTTTTCCATTGACTATTTTATCATCTTCATGGCACTTAGCACTATCTGCAATAACATGCTTTTTTTGTTCTCATGTTTCTTGTGTCTTACAAAAATATCTAAGAGAACCCTTTCTTGTTCACTTGTCTTCACATGTCTTGTTGAATGAAAACCTGAGACCTTAGCTGACACCTTATTATTCCTGTTACACTCTATCACATCCCATTGTTTATCATCATGCCTCTGTTTTTAATTACTTTGTCTACTTACCCCCCCCCCCTTTTGTGCATGGAGGAGATATTTTACAGAAAATACCTAATGAGAAGCACCTTACCTTTGTATTTTATTGGAGCCTGGAACCTTAAGTGGTAGCTGGTGTGGATTCTTAATACACATTGAATGGATGGATGGATGGATGGATGAGTGGGTGGGTGGATGGATAAATGGGAAAATCTGACTGAATTTTCCTGAAATACCCCTTGGACACTTGTAAAGTCGTGCTCGCTATCTGATATTAATTGTACGCTTCAGGAGCCCTGGGTTGTTTATTTTTTATCTGAAATGGGTTGGTTAGGGTCTCTAAGAATTACCATACATCTGTCAGGCTTTTTTCTTTTTTCAGTACTGGTCAAAATTTGTGCTTCATACATTCAGAGCTCATGTCATTTGATGCACAAAGGCTATTTATTGACTAGCATTGGTTATGGATCGAAACTTTCATTAATATAAAATGACCATCTTGAGCTTGGATGATGCTTTCTCCCCTGGATTTTTCTGAAATAATGTTGCTTTCTATCTTTCTTTGGTTCCTGTGGGCCTGAACACACCCTCTTGTTGTTGTTCTTCTTTTTCCATTTCCTTTTATTGCCAGTGTCTCTTAGAAGTAGCCTATGGACGAATCTTGTTTGTTCACCTAGTCTGAGAATTTTAGCCTTTTAATCGAGGAGTTCACTATTAGTATATGTGTAACAGTAGGTATGTTTGATCACCTGTCATTTAAAAAATTATTCCTGAGAAAGAACTTTTTTTTGCTACTTCATTTGTCTACTCTCTTATTGACTCTGTAGATTGTGTGATTTGCTTTTATCTTAGCTGCTGATTTGGAAGATAGGCATCCTATTATTAATTCTACATTTGGTTGCCTTTCAGGTTTTTGAAAAGGATGCTGTAATGCTTATTTCCTTAATAGTTAAAGTCAAGAATGAAATGGCATCTTTGAACTCCATTCAGGCAAGATGAGGAAATTTAATTCACCCGCACTTTGCGTTTCTCTGCACCTTCTTTCCCTCTTCCCAGGCTTTGTTACTATAATCAGGGCTTGCAGAGCTAGCTTAATGTTTATAATTCTGACAGTCATAGTCATAGTAATGTTTGTGGAGTCTTTAATGTGTAACAGGCACTGTACTAAGCTCCAAAAGACAAATTTCTCACCTAATCTTCACAACAACCCAATAAGGAACTATCCTTTGCCTCCACTTTCAGATGATATGAGTATAGGTTTTAAAACTTGCCTGAGCTCACACATTTGAGGTGGTGGCAGACCCGGGACCTGGCTCTAGTTCCTAACCATGAGAGCTTTGTTCACTTTCAGAAATGATTGCTGCCAGCTGTGGTTTTGGAAATGTATTTATCTGCTCTGTTTCCACCCACTGTTCTCCCTTCTTGAATTAGATTTGTTACTGACCCCAGACTTCTGGACCAGCAGCACTGTGAGGAATCCCCTGGGGGCTCTTGTTAAAAGGCAGGATCTGATTCAGTAAGTCTGGAGTGAGGCCTGAGATCCTGTATTTCTTGCAAGTGCTGAGGCAGTGCTGCTGCTGCTGCTGGTCCAAGTGCTGTTCCGTGAGAGCAAGATTGTGGATGACTCCAGAGCCCACTCACTCTGCTTTTCTTGGTGCTGTAGCTCATTCCTCTTTAATGCAGTGGTTAAGCAAATGGACCCTGAAGACAACTACTTGGATTCAAATCCCAGCTCTGCTCCTCACTTGCTAGGATGACAGTATCCATCTCACTGGTGGTTGTGGGTTTAAGCAAAGAAAGATAATCGAAGTGTTTAGAATGGTGTCTGGCACATGCTGAGGGCAAGGCACGTGTTGGGTATTATTATTTGTTTCTTTGAAGCCCTTTGATTTATCATTATATAAACACTTTGCTGCCCCCCTCAGCTCTTTTCCTAGCCTTTGGGATTTGTGCAGACCCTGCCCTTAACCCCCAGATCCTCCCTGTTTCCACTACATAAATCCTTCATCACTTCTTCCATGCAGCCTTCCTGGTTAACCTTTCTCAGTCTAATCCTCCCAGTTAGTCTTATAGGAATGTCTCTCTCTCTCCCTCTAGCCCCAAGAGTACATATTGAACTTCTTGTAACTGGCGTTTTTGTGTGTATCGATTTGGAAAACACACTTAGACAAGCTATTTGGATTTGGGGGCAAGACTCAGGAGGCTATTTGAGTAAGAACAGAGTGCTGCTGTTGAGCCACCTGCAGGACTATTCTTCCTGAGTCAGTTGCACAAGCTCAGATTCAAAAGGGAGTAGGTTTGGAAAGCAGAGGTGTAGAGCCCAGTGAGCAGGGAGAGCAATGGAAGAAAAGGAGAAAAGAGACACAAAGCAGCTGCCATTTGAAGAAAAAATTTTGGAGAACAACCAGAGATTTTTAAAGAGAGTTGTTGGGAAGTTCTGCTGTTATGTGTAACATTTTCCTCTTTCCCATCAACCCGTGAACTGTTGAGCAGAATGTCCTTTTCCTGTTAGCGTCTTGTGGTGCAGCTCTGTTTTGGGGGATGGTGAGGGAGTGCTAGGTGTGGTATCAAGGTGGGCATGGCAGGGGTCAAGCTGACACGTTGTCAGCTCAGCTACACGGAGGTGGGACTCAGGTGTTACTGTTTTAGAAGACTTCCCAGGTGGTTCTAGTGTATGGCTAAGGTTGGAGACTGAGCCACGTGATCCACATTCATTGTGCGGGGTGTTCATAGTGTTGAGTTCCCAGAGCAGCTTTTAGGAAAGGAGGTGGTCGTGGTTCTGTGGTCAGGTAAGTCTGGGAAACAAAGCTAATTAGGTTTCTTCACTGCAGGGCTTATCAGCACCTTTAAGATACTGGTGGTGTACTTGACCATACACTCTTTCTGAGCAATATTGCTTAACAACATGTGGGTACTTGATGCCTGCTTTTTATCCACAGGCCCTAGACCCACTTCCCGCTGAGAAGTTCTGCTGGAGACCTTTACATTGGTGGATTTGATGATGGTGGTGGTACTAGTGAAGGAGAGAGTGATTTTGATTAGAATCATCTCATGACCCAGAAAAGACTCAAAGGACCAGGAGGGAAAGGCTCCATCCTCCCCCGCCTTGCCCCCTGCACCTGCGGACAGGCTGTCTTCCCTTCCAGGTGGCCCAGACTGTCATTTCCAATTTGGGAAACAGTCTTGCTTTGCATAAGTGATTGAAGTAATTGCACTGGCTGTTTCTTTTAATCTACAAGATGCTGAGTAGGGATGGGACAGCTAATGGTGTTAGTTCTGATTTTCTCTAGATTGGTTTTGATCCTCAGTCACTGTCTAATTGCAAACTCCATGCTGAGGAGCTTGGGTGCATGTGCTAGCAAACTCGCCCCTTTTCTGATGGGCTTCTCCGTGAGGATGGGTTCTCTTGTGCAAATGCTTCAAAGCTTTCTGATTGCAAGAAGGGTTCCCTAGAGATTCAAACAGGCAGAACGGTGTGTTGTTTCGATGTGTCGATGTGTCCTGTCACTTCTGGTTCAGGCACGATCGTCCTTACCAGTCATTTTGTTTTAATATGCTTTATTGATTATGCTGTTACAGTTCTCCCAATTTCTTTTCCCTTTGTTCCCCTCCACCCAGTGACCCTCCTCCCTCCAGTGTCCCCCCCCCCCGCCCCCGGCTTAGTCCATGCCCATTGGTTGTGCATATAGTTCTTCTCATCTTCCTGTCTACTCCACTCCTTCCTACTATGCTTCTTAATTCCTATACCATCTCCCTCCCTTTCCTCTCTTTCTCCTCCTTGCTGACCTCCCCCCAAAATGTTCCCCATACTTGTAACTCTTTTCCCACTCTCGTTGCCTACTTAGTTTGCCTTTGTTCCAGTTCCCTAGCTTCTGTTGTTGGTTGTGATACAGTTTTCATTTTAATGTTCATATTTTGATCCTCTTTCTCCTAAACAAGTTTCTTTAACATCTCATATAACAGTGGTTTGGATCTAATGAACTCCTTCAGTTTTACTTTGTCCTGGAAGCACTTTCTCTGCCCTTCTATTCTGAATGACAATTTCGCTGGATAGAGTAATCGTGGTTGCAGGTTTTTGCTTTTCATTCCTTTGAATATTTCTTGCCAGTCCCTTCTTGCCTGCGGAGTTTCTTTTGAGAAATCAGCTGACAGTCTTATTGGGACCCCTTTGCACATAATTCTCTTCTTCTCTCTTGCTGCTTTTAAGATTGTCTCTTTATCCTTAATTTTTGACATTTTGATTATAATGTGTCTTGGAGTGGTTCTCCCTGGGTCCAGTTTTTTTTAGAACTCTCTGTGCTTCCTGGACCTGTAAGTCTATTTCCTTCCCCAAGTTAGGGAAGTTCTGCTTCATTATTTTTTCACATAATTTTTCAATTTCGAGTTCTTCTTCATCTTCTAGCAACCCTATGGTTCAGATGTTGGCCCACTTATAGCTGTCCCATAGGTTTCTGAGCCTCTCCTCATTTTTGTCACCTTTTCTTTCCTCTTTCTGCACTGGTTGACTGTTCCTTCCCTATGTTCTGATTTGTTGATTTGATCCCTGGTTTTCTTTCCCTCACCACTAGTTTTGTATGTGTTTTCACTCATTCATCAGGACTAACCTTCATTCCTTCCCTGTCTTGTTTAAAATCTGCTGTTAGGTCTGTAAGCACTCGTATAACCAAAGCTCTGAACTGTGCCTCAGAAAGATTTCGTATCTGCTGATCTGTTAGATTAGATATTTGCTGTCTGGTCAGCTGCGTCACCTGGATCTCTATTATAATCTGTGCCATCCTGACAGTTTTTGTTTACCTCCTCTTCTTGGGTGGGGCTGTCACACCTCCTACGCTATAGGGGGCTGAGCCCCATGCACTCGTCACAACCCGGCAACTCTTCTCACCACACTGTGATGCTTTGTGTGGGGGTGGGGGTCCATGATGGATTCCTGCCATTCACTCTCTGCTGAGACACTGGGAGCCTCCTCCTTTGTCTCCACACCCTCTGGCCCTCACAGTCCAAGGCAATGAGGGTCTGCCTTCCCCGGTGTTGAAATCGTGAGCTGATGGGTTTGGTCTGCAGCCGGGGGTGCTCCCCAGGTGCTTCTCACCTCCCCCTAAATATGGGTGTCTGTGCTTACTGCCATCCTGCCGCCATCACTGCAGCTGCTGCCGCCAGCACAGCTTGACCTCTCTGCCCTGGCTTTACCCCTCTTACCCGTCTGGATGAGCACCACTTCATTATAACTTTATATGTTGCACTTCCATGTAGCTTTATTTTCTGGAACTTCTGGTTATTTCTGGTTTTGCAGTAGTTGTATTCCTTCCTTGTTGTGGAGGGAGATGGGGTGTGTTAGCCTAGGCCTCCATCTTGGCTGGAAGTCTTCATCCTCCAGCTATTTAGTGTGATTTTTTTTTTTTCAGATTTAATGTGTTTTATTGATTAAAATATTACATTTGTGCCAATTTCCCTTCCCTCTGCTCCCCTCCACCCGGTGGCCCCCCTCCCTCCAGTTGTCCCCCCCTTTTAGATTATGTCCATTAGTTGTGCATACAGTTCCTCCCAACTTCTCTCCGTCTATTCCATTCCCTCCTACCATGATCCTTAATTCCTATATCATCTCCCTCCCTCTCCCCACTCCCCCTCCCTGTTGACCTCCCCCCAATATGCTTCCCGTACCCACAGTTCCTTTTCCACTCTCGTTGCCTATTTAGTTTGCCTTTGTTTCATCTCCCTAGCTTCTGTTTTTTTAAACCAGTCCCTTTAACATCTCATATAACAGTGGTTTGGATCTAATGAACTCTTTCAGTTTTATTTTGTCCTGGAAACACTTTCTCTGTCCTTCTATTCTGAATGACAATTTCGCTGGATAGAGTATTCGTGGTTGTAGGTTTTGGATTTTCATTACTTTGAATATTTCTTGCCAGTCTCTTCTTGCCTGTAGGGTTTCCCTTGAGAAGTCAGCTGATAGTCTAATTGGGACCCCTTTGTACATAATTCTTTTCTTCTCTCTTGCTGCTTTTAAGATTCTCTCTTTATCTTTAATTTTTGACATTTTGATTATAATGTGTCTTGGAGTGGTTCTCCCTGGGTCCAGTCTCTTGGGAACTCTCCTTGCTTCCTGGACCTGCAAGTCTATTCCCTTCCCCAAGTCTGGGAAGTTCTCCTTTATTATATTTTCACTCAATTTTTCAAGTTCTAGTTCATCTTCCTCATTCTCTGGCAAACCAATGATTCTTATGTTGGGCCTTTTATAGCTGTCCCAGAGGTTTCTCATCCTCTCATTGTTGCTTCCCATTTCCTCTCGCTGCATTGGTTGACTGCTTGTTCCTTCTCCATATTCCAGTTTGTTGAAATGAACTCTGGATTTTTTTTTCTCACCATCTTCCTTGTATGCGGTTTTGTTCCTTTCGTTATGAAATTTTTTCACTTCTTTCTTATCTTTTTCCTGCTCTTTTGTGAATTCTGTAAGCCACCTGATAACAATGGCCCAGAACTGAGCCTCTGACAGGTTTCTTATCTGTTCATCTGTCAGGTTCTCTATCTGCTGCCTGGTGAGTTGTGTCACCGGGATCTCTATAGTTGTCTGCCTCATTTTGACAGATGCGTTTTGTTTTCTTGGGCCGGCTGTCGGGGGCAGTGCCTGTGTACGCGTCACAATTCAGCGACCGGCGCCTGCCTGTCCGCGACCTATTTCGCAGCCCTGTGGTGCTTTCTTTGGGGGCGGGGGTCCAAGATGGATTCACACAGTTATTCAGCTAGGAGACCGGGATCCGTCCTCCCGCCCCCCTGGGCCTCACTGTTCAAGGCGATGCGGTGGCCGCTCTCCCCAGCGCCGGAGTCGCGCACCGCCAGGGGCTTGACCGGCCGGGATTCCTCGCCGCCCGCCGCTCCGGGTGCGACCGCAAACAGCGCTGCCCTCTTTAACTCTTACCTGCCCAAATGGCACCGCTGGTTTATAACTTCATATGTTGGGCTTCCGTGTAGTTTTATTTTCTGGAATTTCTAGTTATCCTTTGTTTTGAAGTAGTTGTATTCCTCTCTAGTTGTAGAGGGAGACCTAGCGTGTCCGTCTAAGCCTCCATCTTGGCCGGAAGTCCCTAGTGTGATTTTTTTTTTCAGACTGAAGAGATGTGGTGGAAAGCTCAGTTCACAACCCAAAATGTGGTTCTCCTTGCTTTTCCTTGTACATCACAGTGGCCAGCCTGGCTCTTACCCACTTGTAGGCCAGCATTCTTTTTTGCTTCGGCAGCTCAGAGTAGGGAGGGAGCAAGGGATCCACAGCCCATAGAACTGAAATTCTGCATTAGCAAGGGATCCACAAACCATAGAACTGAAATTCTGCATTGCGCACCTCCTTTGGGGGAGAAGGTGACATAAAAAGTAACCAAACATTTCTGATTCTAAAGGCAAATATTACCTCCTCTCTTGGGCCTCAGCTTGGTGAAGTAAATTTCAGAACCTTGGCATTTTTTTCCAGTTTAAGTTAGACTAGCAAAGGGAGTTTGATTTCTGGAAGTTGGATGCTACTCACACTGTCCAATCCGAGCAGACAAAGAGTTGGAGTGGGCCAACTGAGAGAGGGAAGGCTGTTTTGGGGGTTGCATGCTCCTGGTGGCAGAGTTCCCAGTGTGCCTTGCAGTAATTGATAATAGATGTGCAGTCATTTAATTTGGAGTCAGAACAGCAGCATTGTGGATTACCTGGAACATCTAGAGCCCCTTGTGTGAAGAAGTGTGTCTGTAGCAAATCGTTGAGCATTTGAAGTTAAAGAGACACACCTAAAACATACATGAGGTAATTCTCCCTGGCCTTATGAGAGCATGATTAGACGTGCTCGTCAGCTGTGAGATGTCAGCCATACATTCAGATGTGCAGAGGATGGATGGTTGGACAACATCTCTTTATCTCTTCAGATCTATTTTCTGTTCTTCTCTACCCTGCACTGTGCCCTGGGAGGCTTTCCTGTGTAGACCACAGCACCAAGCTCCCCTGTCCACAGCTGCTGATTGGGGTTGAGTAATAGAGAGCCACAGCATGTTAGAAGGGGTAGGAGAAGTAGGCAGAGCACTTATAGACCTTGCTCTCCCAGTGGGCTGCTGCATTCCTAAACTGAGATCTCAGGCAACCCTGTCTGTCTGTAGTTAGGCTCAGATATGGTGGCAGAGCCTGTAATTCCACTGTTACTAGTCCCAGAGCACTGTACGATCTCTTGTGGCTCCTCTACCCACTGCCCACACCTTTATAAATGGTCCATTTATTAAATTCCTCTCAAAGTATCCTAGTTTGAGTGTGCTCATGCAATGGACAGGACATGGCTTATTCAACTACATAGGAATGGAGTCACAGTTTAAATGCCAGCTTTTCAGAGAGATCTCTCTGACCCCTATTTTATCTATTGCAGCATCTGTTCAAGTTCTTTGATGGCACTTGTCAGATCTTGGTGTTGTCATTTGAATGGCTTGTTGGTGTGTTTGTTGCTCACCTTCTCCCCTAGAACAAGGACTATTAACACAGAGCAGTTAGATGACTTGTCCAAGGCAACACAACTAGGAGAGGGTAGAGATGCAGTTTGAACCCAGGTCTCGCTAATTTTAAAGGCCCCACTTCCAGAGCCATACCCAGAGCCCAAACTGCAGGTGGGGCACTATTTCCTTAGAAGCATTTCACCCCTATTGTGTGTATTCATGGTGGACAAAGAAAGCTCGGGTTTCCTAAAACACTCCACGAGGCCGAAGTTGACTCCCTTTTCTACCAGGTGTTTTGCCCAGACGCAGAGGCAGAGATTTTTTCTCAAGGTTGAGGGGCCTTTCCTTCCTCTGTTTTCTTCTCCCGATCCTCCAACCCAGCCTCCAGAAGGTCAAGGAGCTTGGCCCCTGTCCATGGGCCCTTCTTTTTCAAGTCAGGCAGTGGTTTTCACACCCAGGCCTGTTGGGAACTGGGTCCTGACAGAAGATGGGAGCTGTCTCACCACAATCCCAGAGTGACTTGTGATCTGGGTCCCCTTTCAATGTGAGACACACAAAAGAAATCCCTACATTCCCTGTAGAATCTAATGATGTGTGTTGATATGTTTGACCACAGGTGGAAGCTTATGGGTGGGGGGTTCCCCTGATCTCCTTTAAAGGACCCAAGGAGGGTGAGATAAAAGCACATGCAGCCCTGGATGGTGTTACTCAGTGGACTGAGTGCCAGCCTGTGAATTAAAGGGTCTCCAGTTTGATTCCCAGTAAAGACACATGCCTGGGTTGTGGGCCAGGTCCCCAGTTGAGGGTACATGAGAGGCAGCCACACATTGATCTTTCTCTCCGTCTCCTTCTGTCTCCCTTCCCCTCTCTCTAAAACTAAATAAATAAACTCTTAAAAAAATAAAGCACATGCATACACATGTTATACATCTGGAAACACCTCACCCATCTATACATCACATGTAGATAAAAAGTGACTTCTATTGTTTTTTTCTCTAAAACACAGACATGTATAAAAGGGAAAACCAAGATATGTTGCATGAGCCCATCACCCATCACCTAGATGTCTTTTGCTGACATTGAAAATGCACTTGGTTAAATAATGCAAATGAAACATAAATGTAAAAAAAATGCCCCATCTCCCCATTCCCCAGCCCAGCCTGTCCTACTTCCCAGTAGCTTCCTGAATTCCTTCTAGAAAATCACCTATTGCTATGCTAGTGTGTATGAGAGTGTGTATATGCAGCCTTAAATATTGATACCAAAGTGGTCATACATAATACACTCTTTTGTGACTTACTCCTCTTCTTCTTTTCCTTCTTCTTCTTCTTTTTCTTCTTCTTCTGTTCCTTCTTCTTCTTCTTCTTCTTTTTCCTCCTCCCCCTCTTCTCCTTCTCCTTCTTCTTCTCTTTCTTCTTCTTCTTCTTCTTCTTCTTCTTCTTCTTCTTCTTCTTCTTCTTCTTCTTCTTCTTCTTCTCCTTCTCCTTCTCCTTCTCCTTCTCCTTCTCCTTCTCCTTCTCCTCCTTCTTCTCCTTCTTCTCCTTCTTCTTCTTCTTCTTCTTCTCCTCCTCCTCCTCCTCCTCCTCCTTCCTCTTCTTCTCCCTCTTCCTCTCTGTCTCTTTCTCCTTCCTCTTTCCTTACCCAAGGACATTCTTTTCTCATTGCATTTATTTATTTATTTATTATCTTTATTGTACTTTTTTCCATTACTGTTAGTACCCTTATAGCCCCCCTTCTCTCAGCAGTCACCACACTGTTGCCCACATCCATGAGTCCTTTCTCCTTTTTATTCAATCCCTCCACCCTAAACTCCCTGCCCCCACACTAGCTATCATCCTACTCTCCATCTATGTATCTTTTTCATTGATTTTAGAGAGGAAGAGAGAGAGGAAGTGGGGGAGAGAAATACTGATGCAAAAGAGAAGCATCGTTTGGTTGCCTCTCATACATGCTTGGACTAGGGATCAAATCCACAACCTAGATGTGTGCCCTGACCGGGTATCAAACCTGCAACCTTTCGGGTATGGGACTATCTTTCAACCAACTGAGCCACCTGGCCAGGACAGGTCCTTTTCTTCTTGTATCTTGGAATTTGTTCATATCAGCACAAATAGCTGTATTTTTTTTTTTTATTGCAGTGACTACATAATATGTCAGCATATGGATGTACCATGACTTGTTTGATCTTGACAAGTTGTTTCCACTGATTTTCTCTTAGAAGCAATATTTCGGTGTACATCATAGTGCATATATCTCATCATATTTTTCAAGGAAATCTGCGTAGAATATATCCCTGAAGGTGGGGCAGCTCAGTCAAAGGTCTGAGCATTTTAAGTTTCAGTAGATATTACTAAATTACCTTTCATGATGGTTGTAGCCACATGCATGATCATATAATTTAGAACTAATGCCTGGTACTCTACGCAAGTAGAATCCTAAAAATATTCACTCTCACCTGGAAGTGGAGTTAGTTTGTTCTTTTTCTTTACATTCACATTGGTCCATACAACTTCTGTGGTGGCACTTGTCTTATTGAGTTGACTTTTTTTTCATGTCTGCCTACCCCATTAAACGGGTGTCATCTAAGGCAGGATGGGGGTCTTAAACTCTTACTCAGCCCAGTTGCTACCTTGCAGCTGATGTCCATACATGCTGGCTTGAATCTCTTAACTGTTCTGTTCCATGACAACTGCCATGGAGACACATTCTCAGCTCTCAGGGCTATGATTATCACCCAGCTGATCATGGCCATTTGCTGAATCCTGGAATAGGAAGATACTGCGTGTGTACCTCACTTAGGCTAAAATTTCTCCATCAGCCTTTGTATAACTTTGCTCAGGATGCTGTAGCAAATTAACCACAGACTGGGTGGTTTAAATAACAGAAATGCATTTCCTCACAATTATGGAGGCTGGAAGTCCGAGATCAAAGTGTGACAGGGTTGGTCCCTTCTGAGACCTCTCTCCTTGGCTTGTAGATAGCCATCTTCTCCTGTGTCCTCACATGGTCTTCCCTCTGTGTTACACTGCATTAGGGCTCACCCTAATGATCTTATTTTACCATTATTACCTCTTTAAAGACCCTTGACAAATACAGTCACTTCCAAAATACTACGGGCTAGGGCTTAAGCATCTGATTTTTGGACGGGCACAACTCAGCTTATAATGGTCATCCTCTTAGATAGTGATGAAGGGACCCTTGTCCCGGCAAGGATCCTACATTAGTAACTTTCACTGTGGTGAGTCACATGGCAAACCCATAGGATATCACTTTTCACCATTGTGATGCCTTTTCCAGTCTCTTTCAGAGACCCAGGACTTACAAGACTCTTGGTCCAGGTAAACTATAGAGTGGGGCACGAGAGCTGGGACATTTTATTTCTCAGACTGTTCACAGATGACTTTCTTGTGCCCAGCACTCCTGCTTGCTGAAGGAGTCTTACACTCCATTCTGTTTTTGGAAGCAAGGAATTTGCCTCCCAGGCCAAGATGGCCAGATGTGTGTTAGCTGTTTCTCCTGCCTCTTGGAGCCCAGCCAGGGCTGGCTGGTGAGGTGCGACTTTTCATGGGCGAAGCCTGTACAGGAAGAGAGCCAGGGCTGCTGGCAAAAGTCGATATGTGAGCCAGGAAGGAAGACAAAGCAGGCACTTGATTCCAATCTAATTTTTTATGCTAATGGTGATCAATTGCAGGCAGTGCATAAAGTTTTGCATGTACCTAGATTCTGAAACCACACCCAGGTCCATTAAGAAAGAATGTCTCACTCAATTAAGGGTGTCTGTCAAGGGTACAGGGCAAAGTATGTGGTCATTTGTGCCATTCTTGCTTCTAAATGTGCCACCGTTGTGCACAAAGCATGCCATCCTAGCACTTATTACTTTTTGAGATGACTCTGGGCAAACAGCTTCTCCCAGAAGCAAGAAGTGTGTCTTTGGGCTTAGTTTGCCCCCTGAATGAGGGATATGCTCCAGGTCTTGAAGGGCAAACAGTAAGGTGAGAATCATTGGAAACTGAAAGCAGCTTATGGGTCAGAAGACCCTTTTCCAATCCCTTGCTTTTGAAGTTCCTCTGAGCAGTGACCCTATAAGGCAGATACAACCCATCATCTCTTATAGTCAATGAAACTGATTCCATATCAGTGTCACAGAGTTCTAACTCCAGAGAGGACCTTCATCTCTATTGCCCATGTCTGTAGCTTCATGTTTATAGTCATGTCTATAGGGGGCGTCCTTAAGATGTTTTACAAAGCATGGATTGGGGGAAGTGATGCAAATGTTCTCATTGTCAGAGATCAGAGTCCTTTATGAGTTGGGGTTCTATAATGGGATATAGTCATCTTTTCTTCTGGAGTCATTCTAGAAGAACCAAAAGTAAAGGAGGCAAATGTGATGCATGTATCACCAGATGCTCTTGGCAGACATCGTTAGTCCATCAGGATGCACTTGGTCTCTGCTGATTTCCGATCACCACTCTTTCCCAAGTCGGGTTTCACAGGTCCCTGGAGGAAGACTTGCTTGACTAATCCTATAAGGCATGCCCTCCACCCCCCATTTGTGACAGAGTGGAGTTGCTTTAGATTTCTAAGGCTCCTTTGGATCTAATTGTCTCCAGTCTCCAAACCTTTCAGATTTCATCTTGCAGACTGACAGCTTCCTGTCTGTATGGCTGTCCTGGTGGTCAGGCTCCACGTTTTTAGGTGTTAAATACAATGGACCTCACTACTTTTAGGTATGCAGATTTGTCTTCTATCATGCTCCAGATGAGATGAGAGCTGAAATTTGCCTCTGATTGCTGATAAAGCAAAGGCTTGTCAAGTGAATACAGATACAAATGAGCAAATCAGTTATCTATAGCTGTGTAACAAATTACCCCAAAACTTTGTGGCTTAAAACAACAACCACTTATTATCCCATGGTTTCTGTGAGTCAGGAGTTGTGCGGCGTCTTAGCAGGTGATCTGCCTCAAGATCTCTTATAGACTGCAATCAAGAAGGCAGCCAGCCCTGACCAGGTAGCTCAGTTGATTGAAACATTGCCCTGATGCACCAAGGTTGCGGGTTTGATCCCTGGTCAGGATGCATGCAGGCGTCAACCAGTGGATGCATGAGTGTGTGGAACAGCATGTCAATCTCTCTCTCTCTCTCTCTCTCTCTCTCTCTCTCTCTCTCTCTCTCTCTTTCAAATCAATGAAAAGAAAGTCAACCAGAGTGGCAGTCCTCTCAAAGCTTGACTGGAGAGGAGCCATTTCTAAACTCACACAGGGAGCTGGTTGGATTGAGGGTCTCAGGTCTTCCCTGATTGTTGGCTAGAAACATTACTTCCTTGCCACATGGGCCTCTTCACAGGGCAGCTCCTGGGGTGCTGACTTCCCTCAGTGAAAGTAAATGAGTGAGAGAGAAGCTGCAGTCTTTTGTAACCTAATCTTAGAAGTGACATCCAATTGCTTCCTCTTTATTCCTTTCATTAGAAGCAAATTATCATGTTCAACCCACACCTAAGTGGAGGGGATTAGACAGGCTGTGAATACCAGGAGGTGGGGATCATTGGGGACCATCTTGGAAGTTGCCTAACACAATTGGAGTACATGATGATGTACTTAATAATGATGATAATATTATAAATATTAAACACATACCAAATATCAGGGACTCACATGGATTTTCAAATTCATTCCTCATAACTCAGAGAGAGAGGTGCCACTGTCCCCATTTCACAGATGAAGACATCAAGATTTACAGAGAGGTGAAGTAATATGCCTAGGCAATCCAACTCTGAAGCCCAGGTTTTTAACCATGAGTCTCCATCCTACTTGAACTACTTTAAGAAGTTTTCTTAAACACTGTCAAGAACTTTAGAAGTGCTTGGGAATGTGCACCCTGCGTGGGAACAGAATGACTGTGGGTTGGGGACTGAGATCAAATTTGTGTTCTGGTTCCTTCTCTGTCACTCAACACTGTGACCTTAGAGATTATTATTGTCTTGGACCTAATTGTTTTCATCTGAAAAATGGACACGATGATAGTTATGTTGTAGGATTATTCTGAAAATTGAAAGAGTTGGTGCATGCCAAGTGCCCAGCTCCTAGTAGGAATTCAATATAAATTACTTTCCCTTCTCCCTGTTTTCCAATAATTTATTCTAATTTTGACAATTCTTTTCTCTCTTCTGAAGCACTTCCTCTAAGAATTGCTTTATTTCAGTCATTTTTCTAAAGTAATAACACTTAAAACCCCACAAAATGTTCTGCAATGCAAACTGCCTCTCCCCTAGGAAGTCCCAGTGGTGAGACTTGGCTGCAAGGCTGTCAAAGTGATGAGGATAACTTCTGAGTTCCATCCAGGGTGATCTTACTTCCTGAAATGACCCATGATGGAAACAGGTACCAAGGGGGCTCCATGAAACTTCTCATTCTCCATCTGACCTTCAACTCGGATGTCTTTATCTTCAGAGCAAGGGGAGGGGAGAAAAGGGACCATTCCTGGCAGACATCGGGATGAAGCTCCATCACTGTTTAGAGTTAACAATGTTAAGTGTGAACTCCCTGGCATGGCAGATGGGGAAACTGGAAGAAAGATTTGAGCAGATGGCAGTAGGTGCTTGAAATGCTCAGCTGCCAGTTATCTGTCTGGTCTTCTTGATTTGGAGGAAACACTGCTCTCTGAGGGAAGTGCCTACTGTCTCTGTCCCCCTGATGGGCTTGACCAGTATCTCTCTCCCCTCCCCTTCCCTCCCCTCCCCTCCCCTCCCCTTCCCTCCCCTCCCCTCCCCTCCCCTCCCCTCCCCGCCCCTCCCCTCCCCTCCCCTCCCCTCCCCTCCCCTCCCCTCTCTCTGTGTCTCTCTCTCTCTGTGTCTCTCTCTCTCTCTCTGAGTCCACTTCTGGCTTTACTTGAATTAGTCCAAGGGGTGGAGAAGACATTGATCAAGACCCAAAGCCTTCTCATTTCAGAGCACAAAGGAAGCATCATTGGTAAGACTCAGGTATATTTTTTCCTAAATTTTTCCTTAATAGTTTCCAGAAATTTAAGAATAAAATCCATGACTTCTTTACTTGGCTTAAAATAGACCCAGCAAAGTCAGAACCCCCTTTATCTTGTCAGCCTAGCCTCATTCTTTATCCTCAAACAAACTTGCCTCAGTAGAGGTTCCGGTGCCCCCAAAGTGCCTCCAGGCATTGCACAAGCTTGTCCTCAGAATGCCTTTCCCCAGCTTTCCCCTGTCCCTTCACTGTGAGAATTCCTGCTCATTGTTCAGGGCTCAGCATATGTGTCACTTCCTCGGGGATGCCTTCCCAGAGTTCCCCAGCTGGGTCATGCTGTGACACCTCCCGTGTGTTTCCCCTGGAACCCATTGCAACTGTGAGTACAACTATAATTACCTGTCTAGTGCCCAGTTGTCTCACTGGACTAAAGGCTCCTTGAAGGCGGGATAAGGACCATCTTGTTCTCTACTCTTTCTTGAGTTCCTAGCACAGCACCTGGGAAACAAGATGCTCATTTATTAAACTCTTCATGAATGAGAGAATGATGTGGGAAAGAAGGAGAGAAGAGGGAGGCAAAGATGGTTATGAGAGTCATGTTGCAGGACCTGGAGGTGTGGGTTGGCTCTGGGCCACTCTGGATTGTTTGGTGGAACTGAAGGATGAGGTGATCTTGGCCCCCTTTCCCTCTCCTAGAAACTCAGGTCTAGGGTTCCTGGGCCTGGTCCTTGTCCTTGGAGGTCTAGAGGCTGTGTTCTGGGGAAATGGAGGCATTAGAGCCTTCATTACTATCCCTAGGATTTTCTTGTGTGCTTGAGACAGTGGCACGTGGAGTCTAAGGAGAAAGACAGGGAGGGATAACGGTTATGTCTTCCAAGATGCTGGAGCTCATGTCTACCTTGCAGGCAAGGGAAGCTTTATCAAACATCTCCTTGTCTTTCATGTGCTACACCTTTGCTATACATTATCTCTTTGAAATTATGATAGTGTTGGTGATTGTAATGGAGGTTTTGGGGATGATGGTGGTGGTGATAATGGTGATATTGATAATGGATAATGAGGATGATGATGATGGAGGATAACAGTGATGATGGTGATAATGGGTGATGTTGGTAATGATGGTGACGAGGGAGGATAATGGTGGTGGTGATGATATAATAGCTAAGACTCGAGTGCTGGTGTACATGTAAGTACTTGGCCACGTGCTTCAGACACGTTAACTCCTTTAGTCCGTGCAAGGACATTTTTCTGGTAGTTTTCATTTCTGGCATTTTTGTATTTTCATAAACGAGGACACCACAATTCAGAGGGTCACCTAACTTTCCTAAGGTCTCACTGCTACTAAGTGGGAGAGCCAGGCCTTATCCCCAGCTCTGGCTGACGCTGAAGCTCTGTGGGCGGAATAAGAGAAGTGGTAAGTTTCTGCATTATGGGAGTCCCGGGCCACCGACAGCTGCATCCAGTTTTCTTCTCTGACCTCATCCATCCCCTCTCTTGACTGTGCTCATCTCTGTGCTTAAAGTGAAGAGTCAGGACCCTGGGGTGAGTTGAGAATTGTTAGCTTTCTAGGAAAGAAAATAGAGAACAAGGAATTGGGTGTAAACATCAGAATTGTGATGGTTCGCCCCGGAAGGCTGGGATCTGAGACAATGGCTTAAGTACTGATACAGCCAGGTAGGTCAGAAGTTCAGTTCTACAACTAGACAGATGGGTTCAAGTCCAACTTTTAGCCCTAACTGACTGTATGACCTTTGGCAAGATGATGTCCTTGTCTTTACTTGTCTTTGGACTAATTTTCCTTGTCTGTAAAATGGAGACCATGGTGCTTCCCCACAGGCTGTCGTGTAGTAAGCCCTCACATATTTGCTGGTGGTATTATCGTTGCTGTCATTATTCTCATGAGCTCAGAGCCTCCAGGGGAGGGGAACCAATATCCCCTGAGCTCTGTTATGTGCCAGGTGCCTGACACAATGACCGCACGTGGCTCACATTAGTCCTAAAACATGGGTGATTTCCCTGTGAAATAGATGGTTCTGAGAGGTCAGGTAGCCTTTTCAGGGTCATCCAGCTAATTAGGTGCCAGAGCCAGGATGTGGAATTCAGCCTTAGCTTCCAGTCTGTCTTCTTCGTTCTACCAGACCCAGGCATTTTCAGGTAGCTCCCAACCTTCTTGGCACCATAAGTGCTGAATTCTAGGACATCTCACAGCCCAGAGCATCTGGAAGGAAGTCAGTCTCAGGCCTGGGCGGTTGTTTCCAGCTGCTGTCGACTGTGGTGCTGCCAGCAGGTTGACCTTGGCTACCATCTCTTGGATGAGAAAGTCTATGAAATGTAGCCACTGGTGTGGCATGAACTTGTCCTCAGCTTCTTTATGTGGCAGAGCTGGATGGGTGTAAGGAGGTGGATTCCTGAGGCCCCTCTGTGGTCACTCAGTACTGCCTGGAGGAGGGAGGCGAGGGGCTGTCTGTGCCAGCATTGGCTAGTTCAGTTTCGTAGAAATAACAACTACTGATCCCATTCTGAGCCAGATGCCACAGCCCCATGAGGTGGGTGGTATCACCTCCTTTCACAGAGCAGGAAACAGGTTCACTGTTTTGTTCAAGGCTACCCAGCTGGCAGTGAGAGCACCAGGGCTCAAACCCAGGATGCCTCGACTCTTAGCCAAGTGCCCTGCCTCTCTGTGTGCAGGGACTCGGGATGCAGAGAGGAGAAGGGCCCCAGGAGCCCAGCATTGTTATACTGAGCTCTATTTCAAGTAGAATTTCTTTGGGATGCTGAGAGCTTTTGAAAACAGAATCTCTAGCCTGTTGTGGTGCTGAGCAGAGGGCTGGGGAAGGTGAGTGTGTCCTGGCTTTGCCCTGGCTCCTTCAGGCACTCCTACATGTGAGCTCAGAGCATCTGCTGCTCTTTGGGAAGCCCTGAAACTTCAAGGAGACCTGGCCAGCCTGATTCCACACCAGATCATGAGCAGAGAGAGCAGCATTCATGAGGCTGCTGCGCCCCCTGCAGGCCACAAGCCAGCAGTACATACACCTTAGCACTGCTAGTGTTTTTATTTTTAATAAACGTTTAAAAAATTGAAGTATAATATAAACAGAGAAGCAACTGATCTTATGAGTACAGTTTGATGAGTCATCATAGAGTTAATATATCTGGGACATTAGGACCCCAGCGCCACCCTTTCCCCAGCACCATCTGACGATCTGGACATAGGTTAATTTTCATAGAAACTGAGTCACACAGTATGTATTCCTTTGTATTGGCTTCTTTTGCCCACAAGAAATGCATACTTACGTTCACCAAATGATATATGCTAAAATTTTTATAGTAGCACTATTCACAATAGCCTTAAATCATCGACAGTGAATAGATAAAAACGTTGTAGTATTTTAATACAATGGAATTCTTATAGCAATGAAAATAGACTAACAACTGCTGTACACAACAACTCTAATGAATCCTCACTGAGTTTTACTTGCATTCAGGTGCCTTTCAGATGTGCCCCAGGAGCTGCTGTGGCAGTCCTGAGCTGGACCCCGCGGGGAACCCCCAGCACATTCCAAACTGCCCTGCAGTCCAGGCCCTGAGCACAGTTCTTGTGCTGTGAGCATTGGGTAGCCCCAGTGTTCTTAAGCCTACCTGCACATTAGAATCACCACAGGGCTTTAGAAAACAAAACAAAAACAGTGTCCATGTCCCTTCCTCAGAGATTCTGGTCTGGGGTGGAGCCCCAACATTGGTATTTTTAAAGCTTCTCTGGTGATTCTCATGTATGGTTTACCCATATTGAGAATTGCAAAGTGTGGCCCAGCAGAGACTACATTACTGGGAGCTGGTTAGAAATGCAAATTCCCAGGGTCCATCTGTGACTAAGAAGCTCTGGGTATGGGGCCTGAATCGGTTTCAGAGAGCCCTCCGTGGGTGCTGCTGCACATTCCAGTGGAAGAACTCCTGCATGGCCCTTTCTCTCTGCAGATAAACCAGGGCTTTCAGTAAGCATTTGTTAGATGAGGGGAAACCCAAAGGTCATAGGTAATCATGTTTTCCAATTCTAATTAAAATCCTTCATATTCATTTATTTAATGCATGTTCAGTTAGTTGACCCTGGCTGGTTTGGCTCAGTGGATTGAGCGTCGGCCTGCGAGCTAAGTGTCGCTGGTTCGATCTTCCAGTCAGGGCACATCAGAGAAGGAAAACTCTGACTCCAAAAAACCTCCGCTGCCTTGCGGCATACCTCTTCAGGGGAAAGGCTAAGGGAGTAAACCCCGACAGAAAATCCGGAGCCGGAGTCCCTAAGGCGGTTTGACGTTGTAGTCAACACCGGCAACTCCTGCGGCGCACCTGAAGCCAAGCTGTATCGACTCCGTCTTTCCCTTGGACCCTTCAGCTGCGAAGAGAGGGGGGGTCTGCTGCATGGGCAACAGCAGACCCTCCATATCACCCTGCCCAGGCTCTGTAGCTTCAGCTCCACTGGAGAGGACACTCCAGCGTCATCGCAAGATGTCGATTCAACACGGGAGGAGACAGATACCGTGTCACTCCCGAGTCGGACTGCACAGCCATTCTCGGCGGTGCAGATAGACTCTTAAGAAGCTACACCATCGTCTCTCGAGACGGACGGCTGCCGATGATGATGATGATGAATGCCTGTTCAGTTAGTACTTCCTTTATGCCAGGTCCCGTGCTGTGTGCTCAGTGCTAGGTGTGACCTCGTGGAGTATGCCATCTAATGAGGGAAGATAGACTGTCATAGTAAGACACAATTGCAATAAAAGCAAAGTACAGGATGCTAAGAATGCTTGACAGGAGTGGGAAACACCAGATAGGTCTTCTCTGAAGAATGTAATCTTAGCTGAGACTAGAAGATGAAGAGGATTTACTTGAGCAAGAGTGGAGCAAAGATCATTTTAAGCAGAGACAGCACAGCATGTTCAAAGGTCCTGTGGCCACAGATACACACTTATGCTTTGTTGGCTTAATGCGTGAGCCATTTGGGTGAAATGACTTTACCTTCTCCCACAAAATCATCAACCATCAAAGTGATGTCTTCTGACTTCCAAGCAATGACCTTTATGGAAGGAAGAAACTGATTTTGATGTTCTCCATGTCTACTGTGGGATCCTATTTACTTCTTTCAATCCTGAAGTCTAGATCAGGGATTGGTAAACTATGGCTCAGGGGCCAAATCTGCTGCCTGTTTTTGTAAATAAAGCTTTATTGAAATACAGCCAGTCTTGTTCATTTATACATTGTCCGTGGCTGCTTTCCTGCTACAATAGCAGAGTTGAAAGATGTGACAGAGATTGTGTAGCTCTCTTTAGAAACAATGTGCTGACTCCAGCCTAGATGATTCCTGAAACTCAGATCCCTAAGACCAAGTGCTCACTGTTGCCTGATCATCTTTCTCAAGACAAACCCTCTGTTCCCCCTGTGTTTTTTCCTCCTCCGGTAATAAGAACTATCTGCAATCTAAGGGATGATGTCTTAGAAACAGAAAGAATTAACTTCCACCTTTAAACACAGAAATCCCCTTGCCTCCATCAGTCTAGCAAAACTTTGCCTTGCCCCTACCCTTACTGGCTTTCCTCAGCACTGATTGATTTAACGGAGTATTTCCCCTGCACACCCAGGTTGGGCAAATGTAATAAGAGCTGAGAATGATGACAGTACTGATCTGGAAAATTGATGGACTAACCTGGATTTCTCCCCAGTGAGGCCGAGCTGGGTGTTGATGCAGCAGTATGTTTGCCTGCTCTGCTGCTCATTAAAGTTTAGTGTTTGAAAACTCCTTTGCCTCCCATCAGAGATCTTCTTGAGTGTGTGAGGTAACTACACTAGAGACTGATTAAATCTTTACTTTTTTGCAGTGGGGTTTGAGAGAAGGTGTTTCTGCAATTGCATCCAAAATATGAAATTAATCAACCAGTCTCATTTGTGACTGTCCCAAAAGCAATAATAGAAGAGAAAAGAAAAAAAAAAAAGGAAATAAAATAAAGGAACTTGGGAAGGACAGAGATAAACAGCCTTCTCCTGGGGCTTTGTGAAGACTTGTGAGGGAGGCGATTTGCTTGGTTATTCAGCAGCTGGGGCCCTTGCGCAACGGCAAAGTGTTCTGCTCTCTTTTCCTCTCGGTCGTGCGCCTTGCTGTCCTGAGACCGGGTGCTGAGTCCTGGTCAGAGCTTTGAAAGAAAGCTGAGTCTGAGTTCAGTATGTTTTCTTCCCAAGCAATTCCATGCCATCTCGTTGGTGGACCTGTCCTCATGGAATACCTAGTTCCCCAAACCCAGACATCTGGGTTCCAGTCTTTCCACTAGAATCTGCAGGATATGTGACCTTGAGCAGACACTTGACTTGTATGTCAAAGGTGAGCCATCAGACCCCCAGCTGCCTGTGTCCGGGAACACATGGAAGAACTGAGTACTGGATGTACCGTTGCTTCCTTACACATGCACAGAATTCGGCAATGACGAATGATTCTGGGGGCATCCCTGGACCTTGGGCAGGTGCCCAGGATCTGACCTGGGAGTCCCTGCTGTGGAGGGTGTGGGAGAGCTGATGCAAGTGCTGTGGTCAACTGAATGAGGGAAGCAGTAGTCAGGAGGTCGTTCCACGTGTCCCTCTGTTCCACTAACATCTCTTGGAGGTACTGTGTTCCTGGGGCCTGTCAGCTGATGGCAGAAGAGTCATATCCACTTGGCAGTTGCTGGGTGTGTTTGGGTTTGTGTTATGGGGTTACTGAATAGTATAAAGGGGGTGGAGAGGGGTCAGGATGAAAGGCAACCTTTCTGGTAGTCTATCTGGAATTAACATATTGTCTTAGTCTGTCTGGGCTGCTGTAACAAAAATACCATAGACCGAGTAGCTTAAAGGACGGAAATTTACTTCTCACAGTTCTGGAGACTTGGAAGTCCAAGGTCATGGTGCTGACTGATTCAGTGTCTGGTGAGGACCCACTTCCTGGTTCTTAGCTGTGCTACTTTTCACTGCATCCTCACCTGGAGGAAGGGGCAGGGGAGCTCTCTGGGCCTCTTATCAGGGCTCTAATCCCATTCATGAGGTCTGTGCTCTCATGACTTTATCAACTTCCCAAAGGCTCTACCTCCTAATATCATCACCACGGGGATTAGGATGCCAACATATGAATTTTGGGGGAACATAAACATTCATTTCACTGTGGATACCTGATAGCTTTTTCTCAGCAGGCATCTGGGGTGGACCAGTTGAGGAACCTCAGAGATAAATATGGTGGCTCAAGGTGACTGAAAACCGCAAATAGCAAACATGACCCTACCCCTTGTTCATTATGCTCCAAACATACTGATGGTCCCCTAGCTCCTCTTAGGTGCCTTTGCTTATTCTAATTTTCCTGCCTTCCCATGTCTGGCTGCTTCTCACCATGCAGTCTGGTCTTAACTGCCCCTGTCTTTGCAAGGTCCCCCACCTACGTGGCCTCTCTGGTCCCACTGCATTTTAGCGCCCTCTTTACTTCTATCATCTTACAAATCTCAGTCTGTCATTATCTCATGTACTCATTTGTTCGCACATGTTGGTTGGGAAGAACTGTATCTGTCTTGCTTGTGTGCTGTGTAGCTGTTGACCACAGGGCCTGTGCAGAACAGCACTCAGTCAATGAGTCAGAGGGAGCAAGGGATGCTTTTGGGGGGAAGTGGTTCCTGCTTTGAGCTTTCTGCATTGCCAGAGAATTTGGTGGTTATTACATCTTTATTTGCAGTTTGCTGCTCCATTCCCGTGTTGTGATTCATTTTTATTAGAGATCATTTTCAATTAAAAAGTGCATAAACCACAGCCAGAGCACTAATACGTTTCTGCTCAGTAGAAAGACCCAGATCATGGATTTTATCATTTGCCACCATTGATTTTCTGTGAGTAATAATTATATTTTATACACAACTTCTGCACTAAGTGATATTTATATCTGGAATAACTTTTAATGTTAAAATATAGTTTTTTTGGGGGGGGTAGAGGATGTTGAGTAAGTTGAATTTTTTACTTTTGCCTTTGCTTTTTATCCAGACAATCCTCTTTCTCATATGAAATAATAATTTGGCAATCAGAGCCTGAAATGGTTTTATAAATAAAGTTTGAATTGACATTTCCACCAGCTGGGATGGTAATTTTCAGCTTTCATGGGGGTTGTTGAATTTGGAGCCACTCTTGAAATTTACTTTGCTATTATTATCTTTGAAATCCTCTGGGGGGTTTTCTCAGATAACACAGACACTTCTTTCATCATGCTGGGTTTTGCCCTTGCTGTGAAGTTCTGAGCAAATCATCCTACTCTTTAGCTCGGCATTCAAGGCTTCCTGCAACCAATGTGGTTTTTAATGGAGTCAGAAAAGGCTTGTTTAGTGTCATCTATGCACCAGGTATTCCAGGTGCTGGGAGTTCATTGGTGACTGAGACAGATTTCCTGCCTCCCCCCTCCTCCCTGAACTTGCAATATGATGGAGAAACATAAAGAAACAAATTTAGGCAAGAGAGAGTTTACAGATTCCAATAATTGCCCCAAGAGAAACAGGGTGATGAATCAAAAGGTTAAGGGGAAGATGCTTTGGGTGTAATGCAGGAGCCCCAAGCTGGGGAGCTGCACTTGTGTTCATCATACTCCAAAAAAACCCTGGAGGACCAGCAGATGTGGACATGCCGTTTGTAAATCACGTTGCAGGGGAGTGCGCCAAAGGTGGCGGGCCCAGTGGATCGGTGTGAGAAGGATGGCGCTGCCTTCAGCCTTGGTGCTACTTATAGGGTTAGGGACGGAGTAACATGTGAAAGTTCTACACCTTTGTGATAAAGACAGGAGCCTTGAGACACAGGGGCCTTGAGAGGGCTGGGACATCCAGATACAGACTGATTTCCTTGTTCCTATGACTGCTGGCCAGGCAGGTAGACACCTGTTCTCTGAGGTCATGGAGGGGCCATGCCCTGAGCTACCCCACAGTTGGTTACTGAGGAAAGCCTCTCTGGGGACGTGACGCTTTGAGGACTAGAGAGGAGTGCTGAGTAGCTGCAGTGAGTGAGCGTGGAGAAGGGCGAGCAGAGGCCAGGCCTGGGGGGTACTGAGCCCTTGTTGAGGCGATGGAATGTTATGCTAAGAGCACAGGTTGGGGAAATTTAATTGGTGGTGATGGGTGTTTGTCATTGTTCAGTTTGTTTAGTTTGTGTTTTTAGAGATCACATTGGCTATTGTGAGGACAATAAAGGGTCAGGAGGTCATTTAGGAGCTGTGACTGCTGTTCAAGCAAGAGATGATGGTACCTTGGACCAGGCTGCTGGCAGTGGGGATGGAGAGACGTGGGTGCGTGTGAGAGGTGGACAGTCACATATCCAACCTGACATTCTCTTATTTCCCAAAGGGAATCTTCTGACAAGTGATCCCCACCTATGAGGTACTTCATCCAAACGTGAGATGTGGTTTCTCTGGGTCTCACGCTCCTCATCCTCTGCATTGTCCTTTGCTTCCTCCCACCGGTTGTCACCTATGGCTTCGTAGGCTTGGCTGCAGAGTCTGTCCTGTGGAAGCCTCTGACCGCCACAGGCCCGCAGAAGCCTGCTTGGAGCTGCGGTGTCCGTGGCTGTCAGTGCTGCTGTGCGTAAATGGCTCCTGGGCAGCTCGATAAAGTGCAGTTTTCAGAAGTCACCTTCTAGACATTCTGATTATTGGGTCTTTGTTGGGGCCCAGGGGTCTGACTTTTCACAAGCATCCCAGCTGATTCTGATGCTGGCAGCCCAGTTTTGTTCTGTTCTAGATCGTAAGCCCTCTGAGGGTGGAATCAAGCCCTATTTCATGTCTGTAATCCCCCAATGCCTGGGTCCAGTGATGTGCATGGAAGAGATGCTCAAATACCTGTCTTACTTTGGTAGAATAGCCCAGAGAAGTGGCAGGCCTCGAGAGCGTGGCAGGTCTGCCTGTCCCGGCACAGACAGCATTACCCTGCTGTCCCTTCTGCGGGACGTTCCCTGCCCAAGGCTCCATGCTGCTTGCTAATAACTGCCCGTTACTCAGGCCCTGATACAGAAGTCAGCTCTTCATTGTCCCTTTCACTCCCATTTTACAGATGGACAAACAGAAGCTTAGAGATACTAGACCCCTTGACCAAGGCCCCACAGTTAGAAAGGACAAGACAAAGATTTGAACCAGGTTTCCTGCCTTCAAAAATCCATGCTCCTATGGCTACTCATCATTCCATTTCTTCATTCAGAAAATATTTATTGTATGCCTATGACATGCCAGGCATCATTCTTTTGCTGTCTCCCTTATTCCTCTTCCTGTCCTCACATTTGCCTGAATCTGCCCTCAGGGAAAATGGATTAGGTCTACTCTCTTGTAAGTATCAACCCTTCAAATGTTTGTAAGCTTCCCCCTGGTTCTTTTGACTCTTGCACCACATACCTCCCCGGACACACCCTCCTCAGCCAACGTCTCTCACAGCATGGACCTCACCTTTGGGTGCTACAGGTCTGGTCCCATCAGGGCAGAGTGGTCGTGCCAGCAACTGACAGTGTAGCCTCTAATTCCAGATGCTCTGGGGATGGTAACTCATTATGTAGTTGATCTGCAGGCTTTTTGTTCTCCCTAAAGCCAATGTTTATTCTGTAGTTATAAGTTGCCTTTCAGACCGCTCTGTTTTCTCCATTTTACCCTTTACACTCCCCAAACTCAACAGAAATAGGATGCAAGGGAAAGGGATGTGTGGCTAAGAGAAATTACACCCCAGTGGTGTTTCTTAGTGACCAGACATCCTAAGTGTTAACATGTTGTTTACAACGATTGTTTCCAACATTCCATGAGCCTTATAAGTGAAAACATGAGTACCCCATTTCCCAGGCAAGTAGGTCCCCAAGGTTCTACATCAATATCGCACAAACTCTGTGGTCACCCTGTTCATGACCAGAAAGAGTTAGTGAAGTGTGGAGGGAGGCAAGGTGAATCCTGGGTTGAGTGGTTTGTCTCTAGAGGCAGATGGGGTTGAATTCAAACCGCAGCCTGGCTTTGGCTGAGAACCTAACCCCTCAGGGTCTCTGTTTCTCATATGTGAAATGGAGGCTACAGCAGCATCTCTCTCCTAAGCTGCGGAAGTAGCCACTGAGATGGTGCATGCAACTTTCCGAACACGGCTCATGGTACGTGATCAGCGATCAGTAAATGTGAATCTGATCGCTGTTACTATTGGGGAGACAGGCAGGTAAGCAGCCACAATGCAGAGTGATCAGTGAGGTCAGCAGAAGTGGGCTGTGGGCCTAGCTAAACCCGGGGAGGGCGTGGAGAGGGGCTTGTTGGAGGAGGGTCTGAGTGAGACAGTGCAGAGGGCAGCAGATGAGGGCAGAGGGATTGGAACGTCCTCAGGGCAAGAAGAGAGGTCTGGCTAACCTTCGGCCCCATGGGATAAAGGGCTGGTCCTCCCTTCCATTTGGTGCATCCAGTTGTTGCAGCCACTCCAGGGGAGGCAGGGGCAGAAGGCTCTTGAATATTCTCCCCCCGCCTGGGCCGAGGGACTGGGGAGGAGCTGGACTTCAGGTCTTGGGTTTTGGCCCCTGGGGTCCTCTTCTCCCTGAAATCCCCTGTGCTGCCTCTGCAGGTCTGGCTGGAGACCTGCCTTTTGTTGCAGCTGCTGTAGGTGGCAGCAGAAGCCTAACAAAACCCGTCTTTTTAGGGCAGTGAGAGGTGAGGAAATGTAATCAGGACCTCGTAGCCTCCAGCCTGTTATCTGCACAGTGGTTAGACTGGGAGCTGAGGGGGTTAGAGCAGGCAGCAACCATATTAACAGAATTCTCTATTGAGTTACAGCCTTTCTGCAGACGTCTGTGGAGACTGCAGTGTGCCAGAGCCTCTCCCTGCAGGTCAGATCTTTATCGGATTGACTTCTATGGGCTCCAGACTCCCTCTTCTTCAGGGGATCCTGAGAAACAGCCAGAGAAGGGAGACCAGGGCACAGATGCTGAGCCAGATGAGAAATCTAGTCCAGGAAATGGCAGACTCCCTGCTAGAGAGCATGCACTAAAGTTCTGTTCTTGTTCATGATGATGGGCTCCATTTATCTATTTAGAAGTGTCAAATACACACATCTCTCCTAAAATATTTCTCCTTCTCCCCTGGTGTGTGAAGCAAGTGCTCAAGCTGCTTATCAGTCAGGGATAATACAGCCCAGAGTGCAGGATGTGAAGCTGGACAGGCTGGGGCAGAGTCTTGACTGTCATTTGCTTCTGTGTGATTTTGGGCAAGAGAATTAACCTTTCTGTGCTGTAGTTTCCTCCTCATACATGTAATCTTATTTGTGTTCTTACAGAAGGATCTGAGAAGACCTTTGGTCCTGTGGACAGTCATGCCTATGGGAAGTCACTGTTCCGCCACCAACTCTTTTTTTTTCTAAAAACCTCATCACTATATAATTCATATACCACGCAATTTACCCATTTAAAGTGTACAAGTTGGTGGTTTTCAGTGTATTCAGGTGTGTAACCATCACCTTGATCAGTTTTAGAACACTGTCATCACCCCTAAAGAAACACATATCTTTTAGCTGTCACCTCCAGTTCCCCACCTTCAAGGAATGTGAATCTGATTAGTATTATTATGCAAATTCACAGTAATAATAATTTACTTTCTGCATTTGGATTTGCCTCTTCAGGATGAGTCATAGAAATGACCTCCTTTCTTCTTTGCCGTGCCCCCTCCCTCTCATAGCATGAGAAGCTGGCCTGCCCACTTCCTTTGTGGCTGATTTGGAGCTGTCTCCCTAGTCCCTTCTTCTAGGCCAGAGGGTTGGGGGGGCAGGGCGGGTGGAGAAAACCTGCCAAAAGGCCTTTCACTCAGAGCACAAGCAGCTTGGCTCTGGATTACTTGTTTCAAACTCAATTTGTGGCTCAGCCAAGACCAGCAGCATCCCTGGAGCATATAACCAGATTACTCCCACCCTGGCCTGGGGCCCTGGAGCCTGGAGCACACAGCAGGCAGCCTCCGGGGATTGATAGCTTCCCAGGACCTGCCAGAAGCCTGCTGGGCCTCCGACTCTGCTCCGAAGTGCCTGGCCATGGCTCCTGGATAATGAGGGTACCCTCGGATTTTGTCTTCAGGACCCTGAGAGACAGTTTCCTGCTGCAGGGCCAATGGTCCTGACCGTTGTGACTACAAGCTTGGTCAGCAATCCTATAACTGCTCCCATTTGTTAAACAGGATCTGGGTTAAGCTTTTATCTCAGTCTCCAATGCACACACACAGCAGATGCTCCCTCTCTGGTCTGCTGAACACTTACTGGGTGCACACCCCGTGTTAGGTGCTAACTTGTTTTACCCTCCCTGCAGTTCCATGGGCAAAACGCAATGACTGGCCACATTTTTCAGGTGGGAATGCTGATGCTTAGGGGGCTGGAGCAATGACCTGGCCATGAGTGGCGAGTTTGAAGCTGGGTCACAGTCAGGCGTTCTGGCTGCAGAGCACATGTTGAACCCCAGGAAAGCAGAGGGGAGGTCATTTCTATGAAATGTCCAGACTGGGCAAATCCATAGAGACAGCAAGTAAATTAGTGGGGATGATGGGGTGTTCAGGAGGTGATAGCTAAGGGTATGGGGTTTCTTTGGGGGGTGATGACAGTGATCTTGAATTGATTGTGGTGTTGGTTGCGCAACTCTGTGAATATACTAAAAACTATTGAAGCATATAAGTAAGTGGGTGAATTACATACTGTGTGAATTACATCTCAATAAAGCTTTTACAGATAGAGAAGAAACGAGGAATTGCACTTGTAGGATGCCTGAACATTGTGTCCCCCTGAGCCTCTCACCATCCTGGAATGAAATCCGGGAATTTTTCACCTTCACATTTAACCCAAAGGTCATTGGGATAACCCTGACTCTAGATGACAGTGATAGTTGGTCTTTAGCTTTGATTTGCCTTGCGCCATGCTTGGGCTCTTCTTCCATGTATATTGCCACTCACAGAATTGATTCATTTCAGATTGTAGGGGTAATCTCTGAGGGTGGGCAGACCCTGACCCCAGCCCTCTCTCTTGCTGCCCCTCTGGCCCTCACAGCCATCTAGCTTTTGGAAAAAGCTGCACACAGTAGAACCTAGGTACTATGCTACCTACCACATCACCTGCTGGAGCTCCTGCATCTAATTTTGCAGAAAGGGTGCCTGTCTCTTTTTCTGCCCTGAACTGAGTGACATAAGACCTTCTTACAGGAAGAGTGAGAGGGAAGAAAAACCTATTCCAGGACACCTTTGAAGCCCCCAGCTTTTAAGGGACCAGTGGGGATTGCCCCTGGGGGTGTCTGGTGCAGTCTTCTCAGAATACAGTCCAGAGTCTGGGTATTTGGAAGGGCTGAAGCCTCACTCTGTCAAGACATACCTGCCACCAAACCAAACCACCACATGACAGCTCTGTGTGTAGAGACCTTTTCTTAACCTCCCTTCCTGCTCGGAACCCTTACCCATTCCAGTTGGGGAAGGAGGGAAGATGTTGACTGAATTTCACACTGGCTCTGGGAGTCCTGAATCCTGAAACCCCGCTGAGAATGAAAATGAGGAGCCCTGCCCTTGCCTTTGAGCCCAGACTGCTTTGTATGCCGCTTGTATGTCGACCTGGCTTTGAAATCATTAATGCATTGTCTTCCCTAGTGTGCTGGGGACCCTCTGAAGGCAGGAACCCTCTCATTTCTGGCTCCGAGTGTTCAGCACAATGCCTATAGTGACAATGCACTTGGGCCATATTTGGATGAGTAAGTTGCTGGCAGACAGTAAGCACAGAGATTTAGGGTGGACAGGTGCTCCTCACAGATCCTCTGTCCAATGTCTTCTGTCTCTGTCCTTCTCTGTCACCCTGGACTCAGTCTTTCCCCCTTTCTCCTCTGATCCTTGGGTCCCCCAAGTCCAGTCATCCAAGTCTAGATAGGTGAAGCCAAACCAGAGAAAAACAAACAAATTAGGAGTGTCCCCAGTGCAAAATGAATATAAATAAGTATGCAGAGGCTTTCGCTCATCCACTGATTACTCACACACAGCTCAAGAGGCATCGCTAGCCTAGCTCGGCTCCATGGAAGTTAATGATAAATTAAACCTATTAATCACCCCAGGCAGCAGGGCCAGCCTGCATGTACACTGGGAGGGTAGGGGTGCATTATAGCATCCTTGGGGTGAGGCAGCGCTTGATTGCCAAGATCCCCTCTTTCTTAGAGTGTTGACCACTGGATATTTCATAGCTGCCCACCTTGGGAGGGGTAGGCAGATCTAAACCCTTCCACAACTAAAGATCATTTTACCTTCTTCACGCCTTCCATTTCGATCCCCCCTCTCACCTCCCACAATCTGGCATCTGCCCTACTGTTCTTTATTCAAGTCTTGACTCCAAAGTGCCCTCTCAGAGACGGCCAGATCTGAAGTCCTGTTCCTTTCTCCATTTCTTTGTTTTCTTTGTTTGGGTCCCTGGATCTCAGCTGCCTAGGTTCAAATCCTGGCTTTGTCTTTAGTTGTGTGTAACCTCTCTGTGCCTCAGTTTCCCCATCTTTAAAATGGGATTGATAAATGGTTATATCATAGGGTTGTAGCGAGGATGAAGAGTGCAATTTCCCATGAAGTATTCAGAACAACTCCTGGCATAGAGTAAGCATCATTAGCTGCCACCACCATTGTCACCATGACCATTGTTACTACAGCAGCTGTGTTATTATTCATACCATTTGCCATGGTTGGAAATGATTGCTTTCATTTGTTGGCATTGACTGTCTGTCATTGCTTTCCCCAGAAGAATGTAAGTTCCGCAATAGCAGAGATTTTTCTTGGTTCTGTTCCCCTCAGTTTATACATCAGTGGCAGCACATGTGGGTGCTCAGTAAATGTGATAATGGCTAGACCTAGAATTGGTGGGAATTGGAGTGAATGGGTAACTTCCCAGTGGGCTGGAGTTGGCAGAGAGACCCACATACTCTGTGTGCTGGGTGTGAAGACAGCATCTGTTGTGGGTTTTGTGGGTTGAATTGTGCCCCCCCCACCCCCCCGCCCAATGATTTGTTGAAGTCCTAATACTTGGTACCTGTGAATGTGACTTATCTGAAAATAAGTTCATTGCAGATATAATCAACTTAAGAGGAGGTCATACAGCCTTAGAGTGGGCTGGTGTCCTTATAAGAAGAAGAAATTTGGATACAGACACGCACATAAAACAGGGCCACGTAAAGATAAAGGCAGACATTGGAGTGATGAATCTACAAGCCAAGGAACTCCAAGGATTACAGGGAGCCACCAGAAGATAGGATAGGCAAGGAAAGATTCTTTCTTAGAGACTTTGGAAAAAGTATGGCCTTGCCGACGCCTTGATTCTAGACTTCTGCCATTTGGAACTATAAGAGAATGAATTTCTATTGTTTTAGTCCTTCTGGTTTGTGGCGATTTGTCATGGCAGCCCCAGGAAAGTAACACAGCATTTTTCCATGAGGAGAGTTCCCACCCAGGTTGGAAAGAAGTGGGAATGGCTACCTAGCTCAGTATGTTAGTGCCCTATTGCTACAAAATAACATTATACAAACTTAGAAGCTTAATACAACACACATTTATATGTCAGTTTCTGTGGATCCAGAGTCTGGGCAGAGCTTAGCTGGGTCCTCTGCTTCTGAATTGAACAGACTGCAATCAAGGTGTTAGTCAGGACAGAGGTTTCATCTGAGGCATTATTGGGCAGTGCTCCATCCCTGTGGCTATAAGACCAAGAGCCTCAGCTCTATGCTGAATGTTGGTCATAGGCCACCCTCTGTTTCTTGCCATGTGGGTCTCTTCACCCCAACATGACCACTTGCTTCATCAAAGCCAGCAAGGGTGATAAGAAAAGAGAGTTGGGGGAGAGGGAGAGGGGGAGAGAGAGAGACAGAGAGAGAGAGAGAAGGAGAAAGGGGAGGGGAGGAGGAGGAGGAGAAGAAAAGGGAAGGGGAGGGAAGGGAAAAGATGGAGAGAGAGGCAGGTAGTTTCCAATAAGGTGGATGTAGTGCTCTTCATGTAGTGTAATTATTACATGTTAAAAGCAAATCACAGATTCTGCCTACAACTCAAGGGGAGGAGACTACAGAGAGTGGACTCCCCAGGAGGTGGGGATCACAGAGCTACTTCAGAGTGTGTACTCATAGTCAGGATGGCAGAAGTTGAGAGCTGAGCATACCTCTGGTGGGACTGTGGTCCTCATGGTCAAGCAGACCCAGAACAGTTCCTATAGCAACCAACAGCCATGTCCCTCAGGCTGTGGGAGCTCCGCATCTCTGCCATTCTTCTCAAACCATAGCTGCACTTAAACTCAAGTCTCTTGCTGTTAACTGGGCTGCTTTCTCTCTCAGTTACAGGCTACTCAGTCATACTGAGCTTAGACAATGCTGATATGGTGTGATGCAGAAATAGGTTGAGTTTCCACCCTTACAGTCTTTGAGTCCAGTGTGAGGGTTAGCCATTAAACTACTGCACGTGTCCCAGTTTATGATTGCCTATTGGGATGTGTGCTTTGATGTGATGTCCATATGCAGCTGTGAGAGCATGAAGCCTTGGGATCAGGCTTGGCCCTGAGCAATGAGGACTGATTCCAAGCAGGTGAAACTGCATGCACGAAGGTCCCACAGGTGGACAGAACATGGCACTTTAAGGCCAACGGGGCCTTGTCTATTATCTCCCCCTCAAATTCTTAGCTTCAGGAGGTCAGGGGCCTGGGCTGTTTCATCATCATTGTGTCTCCAGTGCCAGGCACTGTGCCTGACGCATAGTCAGCACTCGGTGTATTTGTGAATTAAGTGAGAACAGAGAGAGTGAACGGGGAGAGTGGAATGGGGGACGGTGGCCAAGTCCAGATGGTTCAGTGGGGGCCTTTGGGGATTCTCCCCACTCTCCAGGGGAGGGGTGTCATTGGAATGCATTTCCAATAATTACTGTAGCTGGTACTCTGGCCCACTAGATGTGTTGAAGGGGTAAGAAGGGATGCCAGGAAGGTAGGTAGTTGGACAGCCTGAGCCAGGCTTGCATAAGTTCAGGGCAAGGCGGATACATACACAAAGAGGAGTGGATGGAAAATCCAAGAGAGATTTTTGGAGGCTAAATTGACAGAGCTCGACAGTGGATGTAAGTGGATGTAAGTGGGTGAGAGGTGTCCCAGGTGGCATAGCCTGGTTGAGTGTCCCTTGATGCAGAAGGCTGTCTACAGGCCTGAGTAGAACAAAAACCCAGCCTCCCCTGAGTAAAAGGGAATTCTCCAGCTGAAAGCCTTTGAACATCATCTACAACATTGGCTCTCCCTGCCTGCTGGCCTTTGAACTGGAGCATCAGATCAGGAGATCTGCGTCTCCTGTACTACAGGCCCACCTGCAGGTTTTGGATTTACCAGCTTTCATAACTAGAGGACACCAACTCCTTATAAGTCTCTCTCTCTTCTCTGTCTCCCTGTCTATGTCTGCTTGTCATTCTGTCTCCTATTGGTTCTATTTCTGTGGAGACCCCAATACAGTTGGCGAGGAGCTACTCCATGCAAAGCTCTTAGAGCCCAGCCTGGCCCATAGTAAGTGATATACATAAACTGGATTGTATCAGCCTCAGCACCACTGACACCTTGGACCAAATGATTCTTTCTTGTGGGGGTGTATCCTGCATATTGCAAGAAGTTGAACAACATCCCTGGCCTCCACCCACTAGATGCCAGTAGCATCCCCTAGTCATGGCAACCAAAAATGTCTCCAGACATTGCCAAATGCCCCCTGGTTGAGAAAGTTAGTTATCGTTAGCACTATCTGAATCACTGCAGGTTGTATAATACATATGACTATTACTTTCCTTTCACTGTTTTATTTAAGTCATTGCTGTAAAGAGGAAGCCTTTGGAAAGAAAGAGGGCCACTGCATGACACAATCAGCAGTGAAAAAACAGTGCAATTTGTTTTCCCAAATTGTCTTGAAAGGAATGAGAAAATTACAGCGTGTTCAGCCTAAGCCCTGGCCCCCAAAGTTTTCTTCGGAAGAAAAGACAGGCAATTCTCGTCTCCAGAAGCAGCTTTTGCACAATGGCATGCCCTAAACACAAATGCACTGTCTTAGCTTTGGATCTCCGGTTTGAGACTGTGTGTGAACTGAAGAAGAGTGAGGTTCTGGTCTCTTCGCTTTGTTTTCTCTGCAGATGTCCTAAGAGGGTGCCTTTCTTTTCCTTGCTATATGGAAGGTTTTTGACTTCATTTTGTTCTCTCTCTCTCTCACACACACACACACACACATACACACACATACACCATAAATAGGTCCCAATTTTACCTTCATTTTATAGATGAAGAAGCTGAAGCTCAGAGAGGTAAAGCAACTAGCCTAGAGTTGCACAGCTAGTAAGTGATGCAGGTGGGATTTGAACTCTTATTGATCTGATTCCAGTGTTCAGCCTCCTTATGCTGTTCAACCACATTATGATGCTTTATCAAGGTCAATCTAATGGCATCTCCAAAGGTCTCAGAGTTGCAGGGTAGAGGAGATCAGAAAATTGAACTGAGTTGTTACTCCTCAACTATGTTGAGTACATCTTGAATGAAGTGCATAAAGCACCAGGTATTAAAGTTTATGAGTCTATTAATCCATGACTTTGGAGGAATTAAAGTTTCATATTGATGATAAACCTTCCCTAATAAAACTTAAGGGAAGCAGGAATAAATCTCCAATTTCAAAGGACCCCAAACCACTTAAACAATAGTATGCAAGATGTATGTATATGATGGTGATGGGGTGATATGTCTTGTCTGGCAGAGGGTACTTTGGCAGAGTGTTTTTTGCTTCTGCTAAGTGGTGGAGATAAAATGATGGATGTGTGCTATTGATTTCATGGGAGTGTGCTGGAGGGTGAGCACAGCTGGATGAGGAGCCCACAGTAAAGCTGAAAGCTGCTGAATATGCATCTAGGAGGAGAGGAGAAAAGGCATTTCGGACGACCAGTTTCCGAAAAGCTGGCAAATAGACGGCAACCAATCTCTCTCTCTCTCTCCCTCTCTCTCTCCTTCCCTCCTTCCTCTCTCACCTTCATGTCTTCCTTCCTTCTCCTCTCTTTCTGTCCCTCCCTTTCTTAGTTTTGTCATGTGGACAAGTGTCACAGTGTGAGTAGGTGAGTTGTAGGGTGTTGGTTTAAATGTATTCCTGGATTAGAATTTCAGCTTTGTCATTTATTAGTTCTGTGACCTCCGGCAATTTACTTAATCTCTCCAGGCCTTGGTTTATTTATTTATTTATTTTTAGTAAACTATTTGTTTTAGAATAGTTTCAGATTTACAGAAAATTTGCAGGTAGTACAGCAAGTTCCCACTTACCCTGCACTCAGCTTTCCCTATTATCAGTGTTTTATATCACAATGGTACATTTGTTGCAATCAATGTGCCAGTATTGATGAATGATATTGACTAAAGTCCATGCTCTATTAGGATTTCCTTAGTTTTTACTGCATGCTAATTTTCTGTCCTAGGGTTCCTTCCAGGACACCATGTTACATTTACTCATATGTCACCTTAGTCCTCCAGACTGTGATAGTTTCTCAGACTTTCCTTGTGTTTAATGACTGGCAGCTTCTTTTTCTTATTTAATATATTTATTATAAATTAATATATTTGGAACTTTTAATATCATTGCTAATATAAGATGTGCATTATAGACATATAAACTGTTCAAAGTCCAGTCCAGTGCCAACTAATGTATTACTCATGTTTACCTCTTCCTAGTAGCAGTAGTTTTTGTCAGACATTTAGAAAATGGTTAAAGTTTAGGCCTTATTTTACTTGTCTTTTAAAAAATAATTAATTAATTTATTTTGGGGGGGTGACCTCCACTCTGTAACAATTCCCCCCTCTCAGACTTAAGACCCTTTATAATCTTATAAAGGACAGTGGGTGAAGGTCTCGTGCTCCTCTAGCTGCTGCAAGCTGGACATGGTCATCGTCCTACCTACCCTTGGGTCCAGAAATCCCTAATAAGAGTGGGGGTGTGGAGAGGAGGGTGGCCTTCCCTCATGGAGAAGGATCTTGCAGAATAGTGACTGGCAGCTTTGAGGAGGATTGGTCAGGTATCTTATAGACTGTCCTTCAACTTCAGTTTGTTTTATGTGCTTCTCATGATTAGGCTGAGGTACGAGTTTGGGGAAGAAGAGCATTCTCATTACATCTTATCGAGGGCACCAGATACCAACGTAACTATCACTGCAGATGTTGACCTTCATCACCTGGGGGAGGTGTGTTTGCCAGGTTTCTCCACTGTTCAGTTCCTCCTTTCTGCCCTTCCTGTGCTGTGGCCTTTGGAAGGAAGTCACTCTGTCAGCTCACACTTAAGGAGTAGGGGTTGAGGCTTCCCTTTCTTGATGGGGAGTGTCTAAATAAATTACGTGGAATTCTCTTGTTTGGGGTATTTTTCCACTTTCCTATACTTATTTATTTATTCAATTATTTATTCACATCAACATGGACTCATGGGTATGTATGTTTTGAGTTATAATCCAATACTGCATTATTTATTGTGTTGTTCAAATTATTCCAACTTCATCTGGGCCTTATGTTTGATAGGTTGTTTTTGATAAGGAATAAATGGGATAATCAGGGCTGAGAATATGGTGAGGTGAGTGAGTGGCACAAAACTTAAGGAGGCACCAAAAAAACTCAGTAATCAAGATAAATAATATATTAATACAATATTTAAAACAAAAATTTATAAAACAAGTTTAATGATGAGCAAAATATCAACATTTTAAGTCAAGACATGATCCATAATATATGTAAACTGTTTAACTAGATGCTTAGTATTTAGCATTTAATAGATTAATCTTTAATAGCAGTGAATAGGTTAATTTCATCAATTTATGTGGATATTCCAGTCTATGAGTGATTTCTTTCTTCATGTTATGTAACAAACTACTCTAAAACTTGGTGGCTTAAAACAGCAAGTGGCAGTTTGGCTCACGGGTCTGTGAGTTAGCCGGGGCTCCTGAGGCTTGCCTAGCTTCATGTGTGTGTCTGTGGGTCAGCTGTCTGGCAGCTGATCTTGGATGGCCTCAGCTGAAATAGCCAGAGCAGCTTGGCTTTGCCCCATGGCCGTCATCCTTATTGTGACACAGGCTTGTCTGGGTACGTCTTTCTCATGTTGACAGCAGAGGGTAAGAGAAGTGGAAATGCACAAAGCCTCTGAGGTCCAGGCTCAGAATGGTGCATCATCATTTCTGCTCTGTTCTGCCGAACAAAGCAAATCACAAGGTAAGCCTAGATTTAAGGGGAAGGGGCAGTGAGATATGCCTCTTTAGCTATGTGGCAAAGGGCATGGTGTGGATACAGGGAGGGGCAAAGAATTAGGACCATCCATGCATCAGCCTACCAGCCAGGCACTGTTTTAGGTGGCGGGAAGACATTAGTGAATGAACAGACCCAAGTCTGTGCCCTTGTGGAGCTCACATTGTGATGATAATGATGACAGCAGTGATAATGATGAAGAAGGGACAAATTAGTCCTCTGTCTCTCAGGAGGCATGTGGATACTGCCAGAACCATGTGGACATGTGGAGGGGTTTTTGACACTGTCCTCTGTGGCAATCAGCACTTATGGGGGTGCAGAGTGCTCTGTTTACTGTGAGCTGTGGGTGGTGGGATCGAGTCCAGGGAAGGACCCCAGCCTCCAGGAGATACGTCATCTCAGGGACCTCCTCTCTTATGGATCTACTAGTTCACTAAAATCAAATCAACAACTCCCACCTTTGCAAAACAGAGGCTGTTTTAATTGAGATATTGGAAGATATATTTCCTTAATTTCTGCCTAATGGAAAATCCTTATGCCTGATCAATCTGGGTCATTTTGAAGCAGTTGCTGCTGTAAATGAAGTTCACCCAAGGTTATTAATGTTAAAAAATCAGTATCCATTAATTTGGGGAAATGTGGCAGTTCTGCTGTAGCGAAGCTTTGGAAAGCAGTAAGAGTGGTAGGGCTTGTTGGCTCAGGAAAAGTGCCATGCTGTTTAGCCTCTTAGGAGGTCAGTAAGTAACTCTTGTTACTCCTTAAGTGGCTTCCCGAGTACGGTGCTGGCACTTTTGCATGCGTCATCTTATTTATTCCTCACAACAGCCCAATGAGATATTCTGTTCTTATTTCCAGTTTGTACATGAAGAAACTGAGGCCCAGGATAGTGTCCTCGGAACAGTGAGTGATGGAGCCAGGATTTGGGCCCAGGATCTTAACCACTATGTTGCCTCCCTCTCAATTATTTCCCAAGGTAGCTGGTGCTAACTGAGTGATGTTCCCATCTCTGTCTGGGGATGCTCAACAAAGAACACTGATTAAGCATGGGTAGCATTCTGAGTTTTGTATCTGTTCCCAGGACAGAAATTCTTCCCCTCTAAAGGAAGTTAAACTTGATGGGAAGTGAATAAGCTGTGAAACCAGATCAACTGACATTTCATCATTTCCAATCCTCCATTCCTTTCTGTTTCCCATTACTTCCTGGCTTTCACACTTCCTATCTCCCAATCACTTCCTATTTCCCATCATTTCCTGTCTCCCATCACTTCCTATCTTCCATTGTTTCTTATCTCCCATTCCTTCCTTGCTGTTGGCTTTGGATAAGTTACTTGACCTCTCTGAGTTCCAGTTCTTGAATTGTTTAATAAGTATAAATATCCATGTTTCAGCGTAGCAGAGTTAAATATAATCAGGTATGAGAACTGACTACTCAGAAAAGTGATTTTCTTTTAAGTACTCAGTAAATCTTGATTCCTCTCCTGACTCTTCTCTTTTCTGGTTCTTGTCCTCAATAGTCTCCTGGGAAAGTTGGTGTACAGAGGAATGGAAAGGAAATGGATGTGAATATGTGAAACAAGCTGAAGGCCACAGAAAGGACACTTCGGTCACTAGGGACAGAAATCCACTCAGGCCGGCTCAACATCAAAGGGATTAGTTGCAAGGAGATGTGTTCCTCTCCCAGCATGTTTCCTGGGCCTGGCACTAGGATCTGGGAAGTCAGCAGCATTGCACAGGCCACCTCAGGCCACTCCTCAGAGGCTATATGGACTACCATGCCTACTTCTCTCTTCCCAGCCACTTCATTTGCACGTCACTACAGACTGGCTTCCTCTGCTCATTTATGCACCCAAACCAGGCCCTTGGTGGCCTCTGACCTGAGTCTGCAGGACCTTTCAGTTTGGCTTCCAGTGGCTTATTCATTCTATCTCTCAATATATTGATTCCAAAATTCCCAAAAGAGAATCTGATTGGTGTATATTTGAACAGTTGTCCAACCCTGGCCCAGTAAACTGAATGATGGTTCTGCCTCTACTAGGGGTTGGACAGGGCGAATTCTCTAAGAGGTGTGATTGGGGAGGTAATGTCTGGCATTTCCAATATGTTGGACTTTCTGAAAAGTCATGAAGAGAAAGAAGACCAAACCAGATCAGAAATAGAGCAAGCACTGTCCTCTTTTTGCTCACAGCCTTTTAGTTCATTTAGCAATTCTTATCCAGGGACTCACCAACCAGAGAACAGTGCTGGTTAGTGTAGCACTTTTCAAACTTGAGCATTATATATATGGTGGCCTTTAATGAGAAAATTTTTTCTCATGGAGCCCCAGTGTTAAATTATTTTATATTAATGTTAAACTTAAATTAATATTATTTAAGTAGTGCAACATAAAAATACCTATAAATGCCTTATGCTTATTGCTCTTATATAGCTATAAAGCTAAAACAAATTTATAAATTAAATACAAACAAACTATAAAACCAATGAAATCCAAATTAGCAACATTAATTTAATGTGATGGATGATGTTCCTGGGCTGAAACTAAATCACTTCTCATGAAGCGCATTGGGTACTGGGTGCTGGAGTATGGTTTCTTTTGAGTTATATGTGCCTGCACCACTCTTTGTGACTTTCTCTCTCCAAAATGACTATTTTTGACCTTCACAGTTGACCTTCATCATGGATGTGTTAAGATCACCTGTGTTCTTTCTCACCAGCTCAAAATAGTTCAAGTTGTGCCTGTTGGCACCAGGGGGATGGTAAAGACAAACAGCAATTGCTCAAGCATGCAGTAGGAGGAACTAATTAAGGGAGTCAACCAGGTGATACAGAAAATGCATGTATTAAGTTTGAATAGATTACCTTGGAATTTAACATTTAAAATAATTAAAATTAAAAAATTCAGAGAAACTCCTAAATCTACAAGCATGTATCCATACTGGAACTCCAGGATGAGACTTGGGCTTATGGTTCAGACTAGTGGGTTCAAACAGAGATACAACTATGGGGAGTCCATTTACCTTCTTATTTATTCACCTTTGAAGTGAGGATTCCTGTTCTGCATAAGGCACGAGCCTGTTGTAAGGCACACAGAAGATGGAGTATCTCAAATTGCTTTGAAAATCACAAACTCAAGTGGTGGTCGTTATGAGTTGAATTGTACCCCTCCCATAGTCCTAACCCTCAGTGCCTCAGAATGTGAATGTGAATGTATTTAAAGATAGGGCCTTTAAAAAGCTTATTAAGATATGGATGGGCCCTAATTCAATAGGATTGGTGTCTTTATAAGAAGAGGTTAGGATATAGACAGGCATGGAGGGAAAACCGTGTAAAGACATCGGGAGAAGAAGACAGACATCCACGAGCCAAGGAGAGAAGCTTCAAAGGAAGTCAATGCTGCTGACACTTTGATCTCAGATTTCTAGCCTCCAAATTTGTGAGGAAATAAGGTTCTGTCATTCACTATGGCAGCCTTAGAAAACTGATACAGTGGCACAGCTGGCAAGCAGGAAGGACTGGCAAATCGGTGAGCAGATTGCCTGGGTTCTGGCGCGAGAACAGTTGTTTTCCATGACCTGGGCGGTTCTTTTCCTGTCCTGGTTTTACTCTTTCTGAGGTGGAGAGATGTATAGGTGCTCTCTTTCAGCATTATGGTGTGTGTGCAAGAGAAAGGGGGTGTGCTCATCCATCCTTCATTGGCAAAAAAGGCTATTAAGTATCCTAGACCCATTATCTATTGATAAGGCAGCCTAGATGACTTGCTTTCTGACCACTTGATTAGCTACTCATTCATTCTCTTGAGCCTCATATCATCTCATTCATTCATTTACCCATTCAACAATTTTTTTTTTTTTTATTGAGCTCTTACTCTGAGCCAGACACTATAATGACAAAGTGCTAGAGTTGTAGATATAGCTCTTGTCTTCACGGAACTTGCAGTCTATTGGAAGCAGATATT